>NC_090769.1:17062507-17140007 GCF_036898095.1 Palaemon carinicauda
CTATGATGTTTGATCTTCCTTTCTGAATCTTCTTCGTGACCTTGCTCATGCCGTTTTTGCTTTTCTGGCATTTGATGAAAACTTTATCACCAAAGTTGCAAGTAATCAACAGAAGTTGTGCTCGTTATGTGAAAGTTATTTTGTAAATATATATTTATTGTTATCCAGAGAGTTTCAGCTTAATGAGGAGTACACAAAAGGAAATTAAACTATTGTACCATGCATTTTAATCACCTTTCTAAAACTTTGTTATATTATCGGGTTATTCTCTGCTAACTTTTCAGGTTTAAGGCACACCAGATTCAGTGGAATATTTTGTGACGGGCGTAATGTTTAACAAATAAAAAAATAAGATCGCCAATATTAATCCAATCAGTATGCTTAATGTGATATATTTTTGTTTTATATTTTCACTAAAAGACCCATAGATTAATATAGTTAAAGTAGTCCTCTATTCTGTACCCCTTCTGTTTCAGCATATCATGAGTGGCTATGAACTGTGAAAGGTAATCGAGTATATGTGTGTGTGTATGTATGTGTGTAGACCTTGGGAGCAAATGGAACTCACAGGATATGCTCTTTAAGCAATGTTTCGTTTTTCAGTGGTATTGTGATCTTTTTCATATTATGTCTATTGAGTTTTATTCTTATCTGTGAATTGAGTATGATTTATGTCTATAAGTAAAGTATTATTTGTGTCTGATTTCTTTTTAGTATATCACTGCAAGCCTCAATTAACATACGAATTTCGGACGATTATTACAATATAGGTATCTTGGTAATTATTGGAACCATTCCTTGGCAATGGCCATTGGAAGCTCTGACATATTTTGATTACTCTTCCATTTCATCCTTTTTTACTTCCGTTTTCGTATACATAGGAAAATCGAAAAATAATGAGGCACAGTTAATCTTTTCGTCATTATTTAATTTAGTGGATTTATTTAAAAGCTTCTTTTACTAATCTTATGAATTATCTTTCTCGTAGATTGTGGAAGGTTATTATTACCTGAAAAAGAAGTACCGTAAGCTATTAACTATGAATTGATAGTGAGGTAAAAATTGAGAGAGAGAGAGAGAGAGAGAGAGAGAGAGAGAGAGAGAGAGAGAGAGAGAGAGAGAGAGAGAGAGAGAGAGAGAGAGAGAGAGAACAAGTATTGTCTTAATGAAAAATTAGATAAGTTAAACAAAACGCCCCACCTCCAAATAAGGCTTAGCAGAAAGTGTGTAATAATTGCGCGCGTGAGCGTGTATGTTGTTACTCTAACATGGACGAAAATAAATGCCCGGCTGCATGATTATCTAAAAATAGATGGAGTCTCCTGGGGGTTACCATCAAGGTGACCATGTATGTTTATTTCTTCTTTTTCATCTCCTTCATCGTCAGCGTTTTCGTATAGGTAATCACCTGTGTTTCAGCTCATTTCGAGTGTGATTTTAACGGGTATTCTTATAGGTGAATGTTGTTCCACTCCAATATATATGTTTGAAAATGGATTAAAAGATTAAAATCTCACCATCTCTCCTTGTATTAAGAGTCATGGATGGTCGGAAGGAGTAGGGAAAAAAAAGCGATGTTGTGGTTGAAAGTCATCGCACATCTGGAAGTGAAGGTCATGGGCTGGTGGTGTACGAAATTGTTGATGTAACTCACTCTGTCATGTTGCTAACATTTCAAGAGGACGAATACTGTTTGTTTCCTTGTAACAGACTTCTTCGTGGCTACTGCTTGCAGATTTTATAAATAATCGTTACACATGGTCGTAGACGTTGCCTTTTAAACTTGAAAAATGTGAGATGCCCAATGGTTTGATTGTTTTGATGATGTTGGCAGGGGAGAGAGAAGAGAGAGAGAGAAGTGGAAGGTGCAGAAGAGAGGAGACAGAAGCGTTTCTGTGAGAGTTATGTGACCAGAACTTTCTAGCCTACTGTATAATTAAGACGCTACTTTAGTCTTTGCTGTTTCTTTCCACCAACTGGCAGGAAGCACGAAGGTTGAGATGAGTTGTGTGGTGAAACATACCCCTCAATGTATTTATTTTGAAGCCTTCCAGTTATTATTTTAAATCATTATCAGTCGGTAACTCGTTTTCAAAGGCATTTTTGTCCTAGAGCTATTACCTCTATGGGGAGGGGGTGGGGGTGGGCGGGGGTGCTCAAGCAAGACAGTGGTCGCTACTTCATTCATGGATGAGCCTCACTTGGAAAACTTCCGCAATCCCGCCATGTATAAATGCGTAGCACTTCCATCTCAATATTGCACTGAGACGGCAATGGTAGAGGGCTCATTTTTATTTTTGAATCTACATTTTATTATACCTAAACCAATGTAATAACCCGTTAGGTTTGTAACAATTCTTCAAAAGGAAAGACTATGCGTATCTTATATACAAAGTACCAGCGAAAGTAAAAAGCCCCTGTTATTGTGGAGGTAAACGGAATTAATCGATCCAGACGTTTGACTGATATAAGAAATGAGGTTTGGTTTGTATATTAAATCTATGTCTTTTGTAATATAGAATTATCAGTTGGCCAGTCTTGTAATATTTATTAATAGAAGAATTTAGAGGATAGGAGTGTTACATACAAATTAATTTCGTATAATAGCTTTTGCGTAGCTCTTTTGTCGAACTGAGACGCAAATTTTGACGTACGCATTTCTATACAGTATTGTCTCGAAAAAAAAAGTTTCATTTATCCTTATTGTAAAATATTTAGAATCATGAATATTTTTCAGAAAGACTTTTTCTCTTGATAATACAGTATCCCTTTTGAATTTGAGTATTGAAAGAAGAGATGATTCCTGTAATGATCAAGTACCAATTCATTATACAGTACATTCCTGGAGCCGAATGCCTACTTAATAATCACACCTGGCCACGAAAAAAAATTATCTTTTTTCTCTGGTCTACCTTAGTTTGGTTTCTTATGCTACAAAGGACGGTCGCCAGCAATCTGGCTTGCAAGAAAAAAAAAAACTAGAAATTGGAAGAAAGGCCGCATTTCCCTTCTTCAGCTTTAACCAATAAACAAAGAGTATTATGGAATAATTTACTTCGGAAAGATTACGGATTTCTTTATAGTAACTATTGCAACATATAAAAATGACAGCAAAATAACGTTACAAGAAGCCTGATGCCGTTTCTTTGATGGCCAGTCACGATTCTTTAAAGTCTTAAGATACTGAAGTTCAATTATCTGGCATTGAATCTTATGTTATCATATCTTTAGTTTGTTATTTAAGTCGTAAATTTCGATTATCCACTCTCGAAAGAGAGTTAGACATTGAAATTTCGGTTACAGTTATTATGAAAAGGGGCCTAACAATCAAGTTTGGAATTGAAAAACAATGCGCGCGCGCACGCGCACGCGCGCACACACACCACACACACACACACACATATATATATATATATATATATATATATGTATGTATGTATGTATGTATAGTATATATTTGTGTGATATATGTATATATGCAAACGTATATTATATATATATATATATATATATATATATATATATATATGTATATATAGGTATGTTATATATATACGTATGCATGGGTTATATGTGTACAATTATATGCATATTTGTATTCATCACATACTGTATACAGTATATATATATATATATATATATATATATATATATATATATATATATATATACATGTGTGTATATATATATATATATATATATATATATATATATATATATATATATATATATATGTATGTGTGTATGTATGTATGTATGTGTATATTATCAGCCTTTGCTAGTCCACTGAGGACAAACGCCTCAGACATGTCCTTCCCATACGCGTCACTTTATGGTCTTTCTAATCCAGCATAATCCCTCAAATTTTCTTAGCTCGTCAATCCATCGTATTCTATTCTTTCCCTTGCTTCGTTTACAGTCTCTAGGGACCCATTCTCTTATTCTTATTGCCCATATATTATCTGTCATTCTAATTAAAAGTCCTGTCCATGTCCTTTCCTTTTTCTTATATGTTGTTAGATCTTCTACTTTAGTTAGCTCTATGATGCTCGTTTTCTGTCTCTGTGTTATCCCCATCATTATTCTTTCCATAGCTCTTTCGAGTTGTAAGTAGGTTATGTTCTAAGTCTTTAGTTAGGCTACAAGTTTCTGATGCATAAGCTAATATTTGTTGGACCATCTGATTAAATGCTTTTCATTATAGAGAAAGTGGTATTTTACTTTAAATAATCTAATTTTGTTTTCTAAAAGCTCTTCATCCCATGTATATCCTTTTAATTTCGGTCTCCTGTCTTAGGAAAACACTTACTATCTGTTGTAAGTACGTATATTCATTAACAATCTCTAGTCTAGAGGTTCGTCCATAACCCTTATTTGTTGTCTCTACATTTTCATTGAACTTTGTCTTAGTTTTACTTATATTCCTTTTCAGTCCTACATTTCAATTTCTCTATTCAAATCTTCTGTCATCTTTTAAAATACCTCTCATGATTCACTAGTTTGTACCATGTCTTTTGCAAATCTTAATTTATTTAGGTATTTCACATTGATATTAATTCCTACATTATCTCAATCTAAATTTTTAAAAACTTCTTCAAGACACACACACACACACACACACACACACACATATATATATATATATATATATATATATATATATATATATATATATATATATATATATCCGTACCAAATACAATAAAAGGTCTAATTTTACGTAGTTGAAAACATATTGGTAAAATTGAAGACAAAGTGTTTATTTATCATCTAACTAAGAATTTAATCGTTTTCCCACTTTTAAGGGAATCGTTCATATTAGACTTGTGTGTTATATTGTTAAACATTTAAATCTGTTTCTTCGACGTTTCATAAAATTCTGTTAGCTTTTGAAAACGGAAAAAATAGTTCATGAAAAATTGTCTTTTTTAAGTATTAAACAGCAGTTGAAAATGAATTTATCTTCAATAATTTTTATATATTCTAAATCGTAGTTATATTCATGAATGTTGATTGAAAGCGAGCTTTAACATAAGCTAAAACCCGTGTGCAACGTTTTTTCCATAAAAAATATTTTCTAATGTCATCTTTTCACTTCATTTATGTAACTGTGATGATCACCAAAATGAATAATTAATGTAATTAAGAGAGAGAGAGAGAGAGAGAGAGAGAGAGAGAGAGAGAGAGAGAGAGAGAGAGAGAGAGAGAGAGAGAGAGAGAGAGAGAGAATATTTAATAGTATGAATACTTCGAATACTTTCATTGCTAATGATCTATTGGATTGCGACAAATGGATGAATAGATTGGTGCTAACAGAACAATTATAGTATCAGTAAAAGAATATCTGTATTCATGCGTGTGAGTAATTAATTATATTTTGAGCTATTTATCATTAATATATGGTGTGAAATCCATTAAGTTTAATTTATCTTTAACTGGCTATGAATGCGTGAGAGAAGCAGACGTTATTTTTTGGGGGACTTCTTAATAGAATTTATGTCATCTCTTTTATTCCAAAAATACAAAATATCCAAAATTTAGAATGAAATTGAATCATGTTTTTATAATGTTAAAAAAATCTAATCATCTCTTATGTATTAATCAAGGTGTTAATTTAACATAATATTATAAAAGTTAATTTTCAAACAAATGAGGTTACACAGTTGTCTATTGATAATAATTTAAATAGAAATAAAATAATAGTTTATATCACCAATGCAAACATAAAACTACATGTTTCTACTTGTAAATACACAGATTTATTTCAAAATTATAATTATACTTATATTTGATTTTATTATTATTATTACCTACAAAAATTATTCAGTTGCTAGAAAACTTATATAAAAAAACTTCATTTTGTAAATACTATTATTTTTATTAACCCTTTATTAATATCAACAACCGACAAAGGATATAAATCCTCTTCGTTGTTATGTTGCTAACTTCCATGAACGTGACTATATATTCATTAAGGCTGCTAGAGAAAGACCTGAATTGGAGGATCAAAGGGAATGGCCTTTCTTACAAATAGAAGTGGGAGATTATGGGAGAGAAAGCGCAGATAGTATTACGCCACTTTAGAATGTTCTGAGCTAAAAATAGCTCTCCCCCGTCTGTTGTGTCATGGTTTTAATCCTGATGATAATGTGCGGATGTCGCAACAAGTGGGTATGCTGATATAGGCTCTCTCTCTCTCTCTCTCTCTCTCTCTCTCTCTCTCTCTCTCATCTCTCTCTCTCTCTCTCTCTCTCTCTCTCGTGAAATATGCTTAGACACGCCAAGTCTATACTGTACGAGGACGAATTTTACCGCTAGGTTTATGATAATAGAGTAACGTTATTACTTTAATGTATTAAAGTTATTTTAGTTTTCGTTCATCTCATTCCAAGTTGTTAAGAGTTAATTTTCGTATGTCTTTTGTTTTTCCCACTACATATCTGGCAGCCCTTGTTTGATGTGATCTCATCAATTGTACCGTTAGGGTGAGGATTATTATTTTTAGCATAATAGTTGTATTTGGAATATTTTTTTTGAAAGAATTGGAGAGAAAATTAACAACCTTTGGAACGTAATCATTAACGACTTGGTTACAGACTTGAATTTAATGTAAATGTTATCAGTGTCAAAAATGTCAAATGGCTTCCTTTTTATGCTTGAGGCGTGATTGACCGTCATTTTCCGAGATGGATTATGTACCGAAGGGCCATTTACAGGAGAGAGAGAGAGAGAGAGGAGAGAGAGAGAGAGAGAGAGAGGAGAGAGAGAGAGAGAGAGAGAGAGAGAGAGAGAGAGATAACTACCTCGGAGCTAGACCGGATAAGAAGGCGGTTTGTCCGGGGTTGGGATGTTGGTTGAACATTAGCTGCCGAAAGATGTTGACGCAGCACTTAAGAGTAATCTCGTGATATTGCTTTGGTAAGCTTCGTAAACACATCGTTGATATTAAGCTTGAGATTGTTTGTATTGGTATGAGCAGTCTCTTTACTGGAGATGCATCAGATACTTTAATTGAGATAAGAGAAGAGTAGAACTTCGTGAAACACTTTGTTAAGCGTGGAGAAAAATATTGTTCGTAATATGGTGTGACCACTTACGTGGTAAGTTGGTTCATTTTATTTATCGTTGCTTAGGTCAGTGGTGGAAATTTGCAATCATTTATAAAATGCTCTCTCTCTCTCTCTCTCTCTCTCTCTCTCTCTCTCTCTCTCTCTCTCTCTCTCTCTCTCTCTCTCTCTCTCTCTGAGTAGGGGGTGAGTTGAAATAATGTTATGCAAAAAAAAAAAACTTCAAGTTTGAGTTACTTATGATACTTAATACCTCCGCCTATTTTCTCTCTCTCTCTCTCTCTCTCTCTCTCTCCTCTCTCTCTCTCTCTCTCCTCTCTCTCTCTCTCTCTCTCTCTCTCTCTCTTACTCAGGGTAGGGGGTGAGTTGAAGTAATGTTGTTATGCAAAAAAAAATAAAAAACTTCAAGTTTGAGTTACTTATGATACTTAATACCTCCGCCTATTCTCTCTCTCTCTCTCTCTCTCTCTCTCTCTCTCTCTCTCTCTCTCTCTCTCTCTCTCTCTCTCTCTCTCTCTCTCTTACTCAGGGTAGGGGGTGAGTTGAAGTAATGTTGTTATGCAAAAAAAAAAAAAAAAAAAAAACTTCAAGTTTGAGTTACTTATGATACTTAATACCTCCGCCTATTCTCTCTCTCTCTCTCTCTCTCTCTCTCTCTCTCTCTCATCTCTCTCTCTCTCTCTCTCTCTCTCTCTCTCTCTCTCTTACTCAGGGTAGGGGGTGAGTTGAAGTAATGTTGTTATGCAAAAAAAAAAAAAACTTCAAGTTTGAGTTGCTTATGATACTTAATACCTCTGCCTATAGCTGTGTATTTATTATTATTGTAATTATTTTTAATTTCATTATTGAAAAAAAAAAACAATGTTATAACTATTTAAGCGAGAAGCAGTGTATAGAGAGGTGTTATAATGCAAGAAAGTATACTGATTAAGAAATTTTCTTCCTATTATTATCGTCATAACTATCATTATTATTATCATGATCACGTGGAAGACGTTTTTCTTACGATTGGTGTTTTCTCGAATTATTTACTCGTAGTCTAATAGGATGTAACGCTGAAACCAGTGATTCGTGTTTTCCCTCTACGTGATATTTTGTTCGTTCCTCTTTCAATATATTGATGGAAAAGATTATAATTTTAGTTCCTATTCTAATAATTATGGTTTACCTCCCAAATTCCACTGGACTTCTCAGGTAGCCATTGACCTAATATAATTTTTTTCCTCCTTTGTATCTGTCAAACATGGATCAGTAACGTGATCTCTTTTCCAAGGCGACTAGACTGTGTGAACTATATTCTATTCTGAATTTCTTTCTCGATTCTGATGTCATCTCATTTAGGGAATCTGTTTTTCTGACGAAGAAAGTTTTATTGTTTGGGAAATGGATATTAATTTTACAGATTTTGACTGTTACGTTTTCTTAATTTGATTGAAAAAACTGCCCTGTATAATCTAGATTCCCCCTCATTTCGTTTTCTTTACAGTTTGCAAAAACTAAAATTATTTGTTGAGGAAGTTATCTTGACTCATTGAGTGGCTTTGTATATGTGAGCTCATATTCTAAGAGTTTCTAGCTTGAAAATGACAGGTACTTAAGAAGTCGGAATGGGGCGTAATGGAAGGGAAGAAAGGAATAGAAAGGAGTTGTAGACCTTCTGCCCTTTTAGATCCTATTACAGCCGGTTTACAAAAATACCGAGGTTTTCGGGACCTGGTTTTTGTTCTAGGGACAATTTAAAAGTCGGGTTTTTTTATAGCGTAGTTTTGCAAAAAGAAAGATCAATAATAAATTTTCCTTTTCTCCGTGCTTTTTTACCCACATTTTTCCAGTTTTGTTGATGTACTACTAATAATTCATTACTAATATCTCAATATAATAGATTTTCTGCTTGTGTTGAAAACAATGGTCGACAGATTTATTGGTTGACGATAAGCTCCAAGGATAACCCTCTTTCTTCGAAAGCTAATTCAAGGTTTAGATGATCTCTCAACTATTTCTGTTTTTGGAAAGCCATGTTCATAGAGAGTGAAAATTATCAGCGACCGTCGTTGACCTCGTGATTGAATGAAACGCAGAAAGTAATGAAAGGTATCCACAGGCCAATGCTCACCTCCAAATGCGAGTTGCCAGCTTGCATAGTTGCAAAGGAAATTTGGTCTTTTTCTGTATTTTCAAGAAATAAATTTTAAACTTTTTGTATTATTTTTTCTCGGCTAAGGTAATTTACTTCATGCAGAATTGGAGAGAGTCAGATTATAGGTACAGAAGAAAATTTATTTTGAATCAGTGGGGAAGTTTAGAATGTAATAAATGATTTTTATCTCCTGGTCATTCACGTTTGTTATATTTTATGTTACCTGATATCTCTCCTCACAAAGAGCTAAGCATATAATTTTCTACTTAGGTCAAGTGTGGCACACAATATGTTGCCTCCTCGCAACTATTACTCCATTGCGAAGATTTGAATGTTGTTTTTCATCAGTAAAAGACTGAAATCTTGTTTTTTTTTTTTTTTTTTTTTTTTTTTTTTTTTTACGATCGTTCGTTTCCGTTTGGATTTTTCCACAACCAAGACGATCTTTTTCATATATCTTCTGTTTCTGTTACGGCTATTTAGAATTTGGAATTCCGATTTTGTAAATTTTCATACAATTTTAAACTTTTTTGTAGCGATGGAAGTTCTTGTCTAAGATAGATTGTAATATTACAGGTATTACTAAATTTGAATTGTTTAAGGCATTATGTATCTTTTAAGAATTTTATGAACTTTTTATTTCTTATTTATTCACCCAATCAGGCATTATATCTGGTGTATATATATATATATATATATATATAGAGAGAGAGAGAGAGAGAGAGAGAGAGAGAGAGAGAGAGAGAGAGAGAGAGAGAGAGAGAGAGAGAGAGGACGAGTACAATAGATTAAAGTGTTCGATGGATTCATGTATGAAATTTATGTATGTATCATTCATTCGGTTTTTATGTATTTGGATGGAACCTATGATCAGATTTGATCTTGCTGCATTAGTGTGAAATGTGTGCAATTATTTTGATTCCTATAAACATTTAAGTTTTCTTACTACTACTACTAATTATTATTATTATTATTATTATTATTATTGTTATTGTTATTATTATTATTATTATTATTATTATTATTATTGTTATTGTTATTATTATTATTATTATTATTATTATTATTATTATTATTATCATTATTATTGTTGCAAACGAAGTGAGTGACCTATGAAATGCCAAAATTTTCTCGAACGAATCTCACCCAACCCATAGCCCAGTCATTCTCTTTTATTATTATCACTGGGTGAGGGGGAGCACCTGATATTTTCGGCGGCGGGGTCAATAACTCAAATACCAGTAAATATATTTAAATGACATTTTAATGGATTATTTAGATATCTATAAGCTTTATTTCTGCCCATTTTCATGTTCATAGCTGCTATAGACATGCCTTGGCTGTCCCTTTCGTTCGCAACGATTTTTGGCTTAAAAACCAGTGAGGAGCAGCAAACTACTCCTAGAGTTTTACAGATATCCAAATGATTTTCACAAGGTTTGATAGTTGTTATGTGAACTACATTCATACCAATTTTCGTATTGATACTTGTCATAGAAAAGTCGCAGTACCCATTTTTCGATATCCGATGGAGGCCGAGTTTCGGTGGTGCCGTAAATTGCTCTTAGAATACTTCACATATCAAAGTGAAATCTTTCAGGTATTTATGGGATGGATATTTGCCTTGCCCTTACCAATTTTCATGTTTATATCTGCCATAGAAAAGCCGCAGCAAATTGTTATTTCGGTATGGGTTGAATGGTTACTTTTGGCGGTGGAGTTAATTGTTCACCACAGATAGATCTTAAGTCGTAGATGATCCCATTAAATTTTGTAGATGATCCGGATTTGCGTTTTAGCCATTTTAAAGATAACGTCTAAACAAATTGACGGATTTTGAGGAAATTGTCACCACAGAGATCATAGGCCATGGACGGCTCCAATAAATTTTGATGATGATCTGGGTCTGGATTCTGTATGTGGATCAATAATCTGGATCAGATGCAAATCGAATGTCTATCTTTTTGTGTCAACGTCACCCTTTTGTGGAGGTCAGAAATCTCTAATTGCTCTCATTATTATTATTATTATTATTATTATTATTATTATTATTGTTATTATTATTTTTTTTTTGATAATGATTATTTTAGTTTTATTATTATTATTATTATTATTATTATTATTATTATTATTATTATTATTATTTCCAAAAGTGTTAGGATCAAGTAGATATAAGACAGCAATCATTGTTACGTTCAAGCTTTTAGCCACTGAATCAAGAAGTAAGACCTTTTACAAAAAAGTTTCTCTACGTATATCGTTGAATTCTTTAACGTATAAGGCTCATCCGCGCTAGGTAGACCCGTTTCCTTGGACGCAACTCGCCAGTCCGTTTCATCTGGCACACGAGCAAGTTCATCATGGATATTAGGAGCCTTATCCCCGTTACCACTTTCATGAACCCACCTTATAGGTTTATCTCCTAAGACTTCCACGTGTACTCTTTTCTCCAAACTTGACATTATAAGCTGATCCATCTTTTCCTCTATTTTAGTTTTATATTTACTACATCATAATATACTTACGATTCTTTTCTTTTTATGTGTCTTTGATCTGCAGATTTTACACAGTGAATTCATCTTATTTATATTCAGTTACGACACTTTCGAAAGAAAGATTAACTCTACAAGACCTTTATTTCAACATTTGCTTCTCTGTATACTACTTTACCTTATGAAACATGCCGGATACCTTTTCTTTTATTCGTCTATTTTACCATGCCATTTTCATCTTCCCTTTCACTTAGAATAATGTTTCGTTTTTGTCATCTCCTTTCATCCACATCCAATGTGAATTGAAGAGACTTACAATAAATTTTTTTTTTCTTTATTTCTAATCATATGTTTATTATCAAAGACATTTCCTGTCGTTTGTCGTTTTTCAGTTCAGACTGTTAAAGTAGCTTATCTGTGACATTATAGCTAAGAATAGTTTTTGGAATTTCCTCTTTTGATTAGCAACCCTTTTTTTAGCTCAAGTCGCTTAAAGTATTGGAATTTACGTAATTATAATTATGTTACAGGTCATACTGTAGGTCCCTGCTCTTCACCAATAGTTTTGACCATGACTTATTATTGAATTTCTTTTAGTGAAGTGTTCATCATTCCACTACTGCGTAGTTTCGTTAATTATCCTGGTAGTTTCGAGTGTATTTGAACTATCTCAAAACCCAGGTGCATTAAACACGGCGTAAACTTAACGCTGAAGGAAATGAATTAGTTCCCGGATAAGTAATTTCAATCTTAAGAGTTCCTTGTAATACACTCTACGGAAGTACATTGCCATGTTTAATTTACAAACTGTATGCATACTGTACGTTGTACGTTTGTGTTTGTTTTAATGTGTATAGAAGTCTTGAAGTGTTGGTAACTACTGAGGAATATTTATTTCTTTGTTTATTTATAATGTGGTTGATAGATTTTATGTATGTGATTACAAGAAATATTATTTAATGGCAGTATGTTTTAAAGAATAATATTGGATAATTACTACATTTACCGGAAAATTAACAACCCCGTTATTTTATGTAGATGCTCATTTGTCAGCCAACAACATACTCGCGGAATGTGTGTGTGTTTTTGTGTATGTGTTTACAAAGTTGAAGTTTCATTAAAACCTTCCACACACTACGCATGTACCAAGGCATTTGTTGTGGAGTTCTTGAGTAATACCTGTTTATTCTTTATGGAAGGGGTAATAAATATAACGAAAAATCACTTTAAAGCAAATCATATAAATTCCGAAGGGTGTGCGCAATTTAAAATCCTTTGCTTCTGTTGCATTCCTCTTGGATGCTGGTGTTTAAATTATATTGGTAAAACTTTCTTTCCTTTACGAATTATAAATGCAACTTTATGGTTCCCTGGTGCATAAAGAGTTAGATGCAAATAATGATATTTTTATGTGCCACTTCCACATTATTTGATAATAAAGGAAGAGGATAAAGCTTGCCTGGATTTTCCAAAATCTCTGAATAAGTGTTTTTCCTATGCAGAGTTGCAGCGATGAACGAGCTTCAAAACTGGCTACATTTGCAAGAACAAATCCTTCGGAAATCAATGTAAGTATCTGAAATCCACGGAATGAAACTCGTTGCCTGTAATTCAGTTTTATTGTGTACTTGGCGCACTGTATTTTTCAAGTGTAATATTCCTTTGATTTCCAAATGTGTTTATTTGTTTTTTTTTATATAAAACAGAAAGCTGAAAGAGGAAGGCAAGGTCTTCATAAGAGTTTCTATACCATCAAGATTTTTTATGCTTATTTACCCTGTTGTTAACAAAAAATATTTAGCGAAAGAGTATTTACCTGTGCTGTATCAGGACAACTGTAATTTGCTATTTTAAGAGTTGATTGTAATGTAATATCCCCTTGAACTAGCCATGCAAGCGTGTAAAGCACTAAATTTGGTGATATGATTAAAGTGATTGTGATTATATTAATAAAATTGAATGGACTGTGCTGCTATTCCTTGATTATTTAATCCATTCTTCTCTGCTGTTCAATTTAGTGCATGTGCTATTAATTTGTTCATTTGTTCATTATAAGCATATAATTTTATTATAAACCTTTACTATTGTTATTTTCTCCGTTTGAATTCTGTTGTAGGGAAATGTATGGATATGCGTACTTTTGAAATTACGGTATTTGATTTATTTTATTATTATGTGGTATTTTATTTCCTTTCAGATTATTAAGACGACTGTGGCTACCCTGTTGCACAATGAATGGAAAAAATTCTCCATTTTGTACAGTGAAGATCATGTCACCATGATGGAGACATTGAAAATGGAAGCTGAACAAGCAAATATGACTATTAACCACGAGATTCCTTATAATAAAGAGAAGCTGCCTGTGATCTTTACAGAGACCAAACGTAGTACCAGAAGTAAGTATGTCACTATTATTATTTGTATTTTCATGGTTATTGTTATTGCTTTCATATTTTAATTAGAATGATAGTAATGATGATAATAATACATATTAAAACTATAGGGAGTTATGAACATATCAGTGGCTTTATGCCATGTAATAAGTCACCACATTGCCTAATTTTAAATATAAATCCCAGGAGTCCCTTGGTGGTATTTTTCTAAAAGGGAAATATTCTGTGAAAACTTGAGTTTTGAGATAATTAATTGCAATTTCTTTTTTTCATGTAACATCTACACAACTCTTAAGTTCATTGAGTAACAATTTTTAATTTATAGATAAGTCTAGTATAGTAAAATGAAAGGCAGAAAAATTCATTTATTTCTGATTGAAATATTCAAGAAAATTTTTTTTTAATATGGTAGCTGTGTTCTTTCATACATTTTCTTTCAGTTTAAAGATTATCAAAAAGGATTGACCCTGTACTTCAGAATGAACTGACAAATGACATCAAATGAGGTCATCATTAGTCGAATTTGGCCTTTAGGGCTCTTGAGATTTTTATACACATTTAAATGACAGTAATTTTAAGAGAATAATTATTCAGCTTTGGAAGCATATTTAACACGAGCCTCAATCATCTTTTAATAGAAAAATAGGAGGAGCCTGGATGAGGCTAGCTCATTTGAAAACACCAAAAAAAAGGGCCTTAGGAATGCGACCTATTTCCCCTAACTATCAACTAGATAGTCTGTCCTGTGTCAAATTGAATGGGAAGGAAAGGAGGCCATAACTAGGTCATACTCTTTACTCGTGGCTTAGAAAGCCAATGGTTAGGGAAAGAATACATATACCATGTAAGTTACAGTACGAGTGTCCCTCCCCTCCGTCTAATATCTATTTCAAATAAATATGGGGAGGAAGAGGATCCAGTCACAGGGGGAAATGCTACATGCTAACTACTTCCTCCCCCACTCATAACAAACATTATAGGAATGGGAGAGAACAACTCCATTCCGAACATTTGTCTATTCACAAACAAGCCCTTGTAAGTGAAAGTACTAAAAAACAGGTTAATGATAATTTAACGTTGTAATTCTTTTATTGCTACAAATCACAATATATCAAACTGTGTCATGGAATGGCTTGGGGAACATAACGTCAAATCTCTGCCTAAAGCAACTGAGGTTAGACATTTTCAACTAAAGTTGTGTATCTGCATATATTAATTTTGCCTGCTAATGTATAATTCCAAAGCTAAGTACCAAAGGCTACTAATATAATAGCCATGTAAACAAACAAAACAAAACATTACAAGTAATCTTGAACAAAAAACAACCATTCCATTCCGTTAATACTATTACTTGGAATATTGTAAAGGATAACTAAATTATAACTTAATTCATGTTGCATAACAGTAGATGTAGACTTCTCATGCAACAGAGTGCTGTACAAAAGTGTTGATACTTTAGCGACCAAAAAGTAGATGGCGGCTTGGTGCAAATTAGTGTGCATGTAGCATTGTCTTTAGTATTAGTATTGGTTCCTGGTGATGACATGTCATTGGTTGACAGATGATTCACAGTATTGGAGCTGCTCTGACAGGTTCAATAGAGCATGAACTCATGGCTCTCCCTAATGCACTCTGAATCTGTGCCTTGGATGTTGTAAACACTGGTCCTAGAGCAGGGCAGAAAATATTTCCTTGGTATTTCTATGGCGTATGGGATTCTCCGTTCTAGTCTTTTATGGGAAAGTCCTTGGAGACCACATAGCACTTCCCAAAAATTAGGTTTTCCTTTGTCAAAACCCATTTTGTATGAAATATAACTTATATAGTTCATATTATGATTATACAAAATGGAAAAGTAAATAAGCCAAAGGAATTATAATAAGATGGCGGTATATTTTCCTGATGTTTATTCATACAGTACATTCTCTTTCTTATCTTTAAGAATTGGCCTGGGATGAGTTTCTTCATTTATAGAATGGGTGCCTCCAGTTAGCTTTCTTTATTTCAGTTTACGTGTATATTGGTCATCGAGGGCAAGTGCAGGAGATTTTAACAGTGATGGCTATGACAGGAATATTCAAATCCAACCCTAAAGAACCAAATGAATATCTTTTACTCTTCGTGGATAGAGAAGAATACAGATCTGATGACTGGCCCACATATATATGGGGTATGATGTTATATATGCTATCATGGTTTAAAGTTAAATTCTATCTCATGACGGAACTATTTATGGTAATATTAGCTACAGTTTTCTTGATGTAATGTTTTAATTACTGCAGGGGCACAGTAATTTATTGTAGTGTACTAGCTTATTAAGATTGATGTTGAATGCTGTATAGCAAATTAAATGCCCCTTAAGTGATTTCATTACAAATCTTCAATGAGTTTTTCACCAAGACATTTCATGCCCTTCAGATGAGCAAACTTTGAGTTACATGGCGGCAGGAGAAAAGTGTGTTGAACATGACTTAGACGTTTATGATGAAGTTTTCATGACGATAGCCAACCGCTTCCCTGAAGTACAGTCCTTTGAAGAGAAAGTGAAGGACTTCAATAATAAACAACCCCTATGCTTAGGTCATCGAAAGTCATTCAACAGAGTAAGTGTTTCTGGTTGCTTTTTCTTTATCATGACTAACAATTTCTATGCTAAGAATCCTATGCTTGCTATGAAAGAAAGCTTGTATTTTCTTTTATGTTTCATTATTTTGTTGTTGATGCATGCATGAATATTATAAAGTTATACATGCCTAAAGACAAGTTTTTGTTGCCTACTTTGTAATAAGGCTAGATTTAAAATATATTTTATGGAATTTTAAAAACTTTTATGTAATGTGCATTTCTCAGTATTGGATGGACAGAAAGTCAGACTTCTTAAAAGATGAAAATGTGATAGATTTTTTTTCTAGCCCACGTAAGGATTTTTCTGAACCGCATGTTTTCATTAAGTGTCAATTGGGCCATTTAAAGAGAACTATTTTTGTGTTAGTGTCATATATTTCTCATACAGCATTAGCAGCATGAAGTCTGTAATTCTTACCCAACACCAATAAGTATTTTGTGAAAATTTGACATCAGTGCAGAACGGAATGCTTCGTGGATGAATGGACGGACCACCAGCTTGATTTTTACGATTCTTCCTGTATGCTCATATCCTTGTTATTCTTTATGAAGGAAAGTTGTAGCTTTTATGAAAAATTCAATCACACTAACCTTAACATCAAAATTATCTTGTAAAGGCTTTTGTATTGATACAACCATGAACTTATAGTCATAATGCTAAATATTTCATGGAAGTGCGAGTTATTGTATTTATAGAGTATTGGCCATTTACTCAGGACTGGTATTGTCTTTGTGGTGTTATTATTAATTACTTTGTTTGATTTTCTCGAAATGTGATTTTGGTATACATGATTTACTTGATCTAAGACAAAATTACAAATTGCTTTGAAATATTTCTATAACTTCAAATACATTTTTGAGTGAATAGCCAAAAAAATTTAATTAGTAAGCTGTATTGGTTTTAACTATCCTTGATATAAAAATTGCATGATTTTATCTGCCGTATTATCAGAAATTTGCTGATATGAAAGTTATTCTTGAAGGTATGGTAAGTGAATAAAAATGTCACTAAATAACCTTAAAACCTAAGAATGTGCTATTAAAAACAAGTTAAATAAGCATTTTTTGTGTTTTATAGATTGACTGCAATCCTTGCTTTGTATTTATGTATGTCAACAGATTTCTAATTGAATGATTTGAAATTGGCTGTCGTTGAAATTGTTTCCAAAGGTATTTTGTAAGCTTCTCGGTCCTGTAGCAGTTTCAAAGCTACCTTCCTTGAAGAGGTAGTTATGAAAATCTGCTGTTTTGAATTTACAATGTCATTCTTAGAAGCCATATGTATTGCATAATGTTACTTGCTTGTTGCTCTTTAGCTTTGTAATGTTAATGATTCGTTGAGTATGACATTAGTATAGTAAATGAGGCAGGCAGTTGTTAATAGCATTTGGAAATTTTCCTTATTGTAGACTAATAGCCTTCTCTTTTTCTGTACGAACTTAGAATAGTCTATTGCACTATTAGTGCTTGTGAATGATGAGGATGTACATACAAGGTGCATATAGTTAAGAGATGTCTTCTGCACTACTAATATTGAAATGAGAGGATTATAATCTGTGAAATTTTTATACCTTGTTGCACTACACACTGTGATATTGCATGAGGAAGCGGGAACTTTAACAAGCATGTGTTTAGTATTTAGCATGAGATAGTCAATTTTACGAATGATACTTGTTTAAAACTAACAGCTTCTTTTAGGTCTTCATGTACAGCCCAGTATGAATTATGTATATAGGGTTTAAACTGTAAGTGGTAATAATAATAGTTCAACTAACAAGGTATCCAATCATACACCTTTCTCAACAGGAATTTCACAAATTACATGCAGTGCTATACAATGGTTACAATACATGAGCTCTCGTAGGTCTTCACACATTTTTCTCCATTCTTTCATTTTATGCACAGATTACTTCTTTTTGTCTGTGTAAATGTATACATTAATTTATGTATTTACATATTTATTAAGGTGGATTTGCTTATATTTGTATACATATACACCTTTAAGATACTCGTATGCTGTTAAGAGCCATGTGCATGTCATACAAAGGTCATGGGCTCCAGGTTCACCTTGGTCAGGTGAAACTTTAGTGTTGAATTTGAATTCATTTTGGTGGTTTTTTATTTGCTGTATTTGCAATTCTTGCTGTTATCTTACCTTTGCAAGTATCTGCCAGTATAATTTTGGAGTAATTAGGGACATCTCTTTGTCACTTGTTATATACAGTTTATGTATGGTATGAAGTCCAATGTTACTCTAGTCTCAATGCACTTTTTTATTTAGTGATTAGAGCAGTAGTTGTGTTGCTCAATAGAAGGATTGGCAGTGGAATTACCGGCTTAGTTTAAAAAGGTTTATTTGGTTTTGAGTGGGTGTTTACTGTTAGGTATGTCAGCCAGATAACCATAATTGAATACTAGTTAGGGATCTATTAATATATTGTCCCATCATTTTCTTATCCATTCATATCAGACTACCTGGGTGTTTTGAGCTGTATAGACTATTTTAATAATAAATTATTTATCATTTAATATCACTGATTACTTTAAATTGTATTTTATGTTTTCATTTATTATGATGGATAGCCCATTGTATTTTGGGTATGCATTTTGTTGTGTAAAACAATTTTATCCAATTCAACTTTGCTCTGTAGAATTATTCATTTTAGCAGCAGGTACTCCTGCATTATTGCTTGTTCTTTTGTAGTTTGAATTGAGGCCCAACTTTTGTTAGTTAAGTTAATTCTCGATTTGGTGTGATGTCCTTATGCCTTATTCAGTTCCGTGCCTTCGTTGTCCTAAGACAATCAACATGGTATGAATGTTCAAGATGGGTATCTGTTATACCAAATCAGTTCACTGCATGGTAATGCAGTGTATTGAACTCTGGAAACATTACAAAATGCTGAATTTTGGCATGGACTAAGTTAAATTTGCATATTGGTGAAACAAAACCATGATGGTAATGTATAATTTAAACTGCCCTCCATGAAATGTGTAAAATTCATCTTTGAGAGAACAAAATGAAATTATCCACCTTTGGATCCATAGCTAATATCCCTCAGTTTAAGTTAATAATGAAGAACTCGTAACCAAGTCTGAGGGAAAAGTGGACTATTATATTCAACAAGGTTTCAGAACTGAAAAACTGTCTTTCAGTTGATGTCTTCCTCCCTTAAAAACATTTTTATTATCATCATGGTACCCTTCTTACCAAAGTGGAAAAATTATTTACTGTACACAATTTGTCTAGAGTTTCACAGAATGGTAAATACTGTAAGTGAAATATATCTGAGAAGCCAAACTCTTAAAAATCAAGACTAGATATTTTGAATAGAACTACCCTTTTGTTCTAGCTGTAGCCAATTGTCTACATATGTGGCATCATAGTACTAAGTATAGTTTGCTAACACTATAGCTATGAAAATGATAAGCTGATGATGATGCTCATCACAATAAAAAAAAAAATTATTTAGTAATTTCCATTACCATTTGATAAGTAAAAGGAATCTTTTCCAGAATGAGGGAAGGAATATCTGAAAAATGTCAACAGTAGTATTGTCTGTATTGAGGAAGGCTACTGGATGGTGCCCTCTTGTTTAACATGCAGGGATAGATCTCCAGAAGTATTTTAACATAATCAAAGATGTATCTATATAGAACAGGTCTAGTGCAGTTAGAATATTAATTTTTTATTTTTCCTTTTTTTTCCTTTTTTTTTTTTGCTAAGGGTACACAGTTTCCTTTAAATTTGGAGTTGATGACAAATTATACAGCCATGTACTTGGTGTAGGCCCGCAATTTTGATTCCATGCACATGATTCATTGACAAAAGTTTGCTTTCCATCAGTCAAAGAACGAAAAAATATAATGGTTTATTAAACAAACTGTCGAACATAAACTGAATTTTATGCACTGAAATGTTCTTACAGATTTTATTGACTAGGAAATTTTGAGAACTCATCAAGCAGTTAATCGCCCATACATTAAACAGTTTTCTCTCTTGTTTCTTTTATCTCTTTTTTTTTCTGTAATTATTGGTGAAGAGCAGTATTAGTTCTGATTTTGTTAAGTTTGGCAACACTTTAAATATTGAGGATTGGGAGAAAAATTGAAAGAATGCCGTACAGTTTTGTAATATTTTAACCATTTTAATATTTATTTAAGAATTTAAAGTATTTATAAGATTACTTCAGCTTTTTAAAGCATGTTTTATCCTTTAAATGTACTCCATAAAAATAACGTGTAGCCCAACCTAACTCCCAAGGAAAAAGCAATAGTGTAAGTTGAAACACCATAGAAAATTTTAGGTTACAATAATTCTTATATGTTCCCTTTTTATACTAAGCATAGCCATGTTAGATAATGTTGGATGTGATTAGTGTGGGAAATTTAATTGGCAGATAATCAATAGATCTGTGTACTTGGGCTCTTGAAGCTATGCACGTCTTATGTAAGAATTGGATGTGAGTCTATTGCAGAGGGCTAGATTGGTCTTACCAGTAATCTAAGATTATGCTATTTTCCTTTGGTTATGATTTTTTCTATTCCTTCATTTTTTCTGATTCAGTGTGGTATTATTAATTGAATTGCAGTATTACAGGTCACTTTATTATAATTATGCAATCAAATTGTAAGCCCAAGACTTGAAGAAATCTCTATGAAAGCCCTAACAACTGACCTCTTAGGATGCTGTTATTAGGGTCGTGTGAATATTTGACACAGTCAGTTGGAATCATGCTAATTGAATTTTATGTTGTCACCTAGTTAATATTATGATGAAAATATGGTACATTTAGGTTTATATTAATGTCCAATCATGGGAGATAAGAGTTATTGTCAAATGTTCTATATAGCTGTAGTTTATTAATGGTGAAAGGGTTGGAACAACAGATGTATGAATGTTTTTTTTTTATTATTTCAATTCCCTGTAAATACATACCATTATCATCTTCTGTAGTCTGTTAATTTGGTATTTGTGAGGTCAAATCAATGAGGATTTGTGTTGAAAGAAAGTGTTTGAGTATCCAACAATATTAGGAAAGGCTGCTAATGTAGGTTAGTAACCCCCTTTTCCTTCTCCCTCGTATATCATCTTTAAGTTTTGCTTTCAGGTTGATGGGTCTTTGTGCCTAATTTTATGAGAAGGAGGAAGAATGACCCCATTTTAAGTCATTGTTGCTATTGTGAAACAAAATTATTTCAAAAAGGATTTTATGAGAATATGTGTATAAAAAGGTTATTATATCTTTTCTTATACCAAATATGTTTAGGTGGGAAATTGAGTGAAGTAGAAAACTGTTTAGGATGAAACTATCAATTGATGAAAATCTATTACCCCAAGTAGTCATATCATTAACTCCTCCAGAGATAGAAGAGTATTAAAAATCTCCACAATAAGGAAATACCTGCTAGCTTTGATATGGTCTGCCATAAAAGTAGTTAGAAATACTAAAGTTGGGACATCTGTCTTTCTCAAATTGTTAATGGTCTGGAAAGGACATAGATCGACTGAAATGCGACTGATCTTTCAGTTATAAATGAACGGACCACTATTCAGACAGCAAGAAGTAGTTGTAGATTGGGGAAATTTAAGGGCAACTATCTAAATCTTATTACGGATATCCCTCACTGTGCAATTTGACTCCTACTTAAAAAATAAAAACCACTCATTTGTTGACTGTGTACAAAGGTATTATAACATAGGTTTTATAGAGATATGTACTAGCTACTCAAATACTAAACATATTTATTAAGTCGGCACCCAACCAATTATAGGGCCTTGGAGCACAAGTGTAATCTTGCATCATAGATCCACATGGGTAATTTTCCTTTTAGAGCACTCGTACCAGACTAGTAGGCAATGGTTGGGATTTCCTAAGAATGCTTAAATGTTGTAATGCACTAATCATTTTGATAAAGCCATCTCCTGAAATGGCAGAACTATATTTTTTAGGGTGAATGGTATTCATAGCTCGCTCTCTCTCTCTCTCTCTCTCTCTCTCTCTCTCTCTCTCTCTCTCTCTCTCTCTCTCTCTCTCTCTCTCTCTCTCTCTCTCTCTTTTTTTTTTTGTGTGTGTGGTGGGTGTGTATCATGTCTTTAACCTAAGTTCCTACATTCTTCTCTTTCCTGCTGTTACTAAGTTTGTAACCAAATATTATAGTAGTATTATTCCTTGTGGCAATTGATGACATTCATTTAATACACATGTACTTGGTGATAGGCTTCATAAACCAGTTATTATAAATAAAATATATTTTGCCTGAGTGGCTAAATTTCAATAAAAAGTGAAATGGACATAAATCCCTTGAAGAAATTGTTACGTTTCCAAACTTTTGAGTTGGTCCAATAAAAAGTTTCTTTGCAAAGCTGTAATTTGTTTCATATGAAAAATGTAAATGATTTTGTAATAATAACCCATTTTTAATGAGAATCATGTGCATTATTTATTAAACTTTTTTTAATTTTCTTTTTAGTAAAATATAAAATTATAAGCCTGTTTGTGATCCAGGTACAATTGCCATAATCTCATTGTTTCTAAGAAGATCTGAAAAGTACTGCTTTCTTATTACATTTCTCTATTGTTATTGCTTATGTTTCTAGGGTACAGTATGCAGCAAAATTTGTGATATTTGAATTCAGTGATTTTTGTTCAAAAGTCACTATCTGGCAATTCTTATCTTTTTCACATTTTTAATGAGACTTGGTTTCAGCAACGAAGCATTTAGAAACTTAGCTCAATAAAAGAGACAGTTCATTAAGCATGGCTTTAGATTATCAATGCTATATTTTTTATCAAAATATCTGTTAGATCATCATGGAAAATTAACCTAATATTTTTATGGTAAAAAAGAAGAAGGAAAAAATATACTTAATGAATCTGACTTTTTAGCCACTATAGTAATGTCTTCAACGTAATGAACATATCGAAGATGTAGTCGTGGGCTTGGTCTAACCAAACATCAACTGGGAGTGTTACGGTGACACTCTTACAAAGTAAAGTATGTCTACTTGTCTAGTCATCTGTCAAACACGATTTGGCTATTGTATCTAATCTTAAGGATTATATATTAAATCAGTATAAAGAAAGAATTTAAGAAAAAAATCATTATACTGAATATCATCAATAATATCAAATAGAAACTGGGGTTGCTGCAATTCCACAGTGCCTATACACGAGCCGACACTGGTTCCACTACTAGTTTCATGGAGTCATGGTGACAGAGGGATTTGTCCTACAGTAATGTATTTAATTTTTGTTCTGAAATATTATTCTGTAGCGTGAAAGTTTTTTTTCTTAAGGATCGCATATTTTTCAATGATAGAATTATACATAACAAGTGACCAACGTTGCCCCATACATATACATGTTTACAAAGTTGAATAAAAGATTTAATACTAGGTGGCAACTTGAGAACAACGCCTGACCAATGCTCAAATAAAAAAGTATCACCAGTTTTGCTGCATACTGTGCAATAGAAATTTCATGGATTTTTGTTTGTTATGTGCAAACCTCTTATTTCAATTATACTATCTAGAGCTGTGTTATCTTAGTCAGGAACAGAAACATCCTTTCATGGAATAAGGTTTGAGTTGTATGCTGTTGCAAAAATCATATACTAAGAATGAATCCATCAAAAGAGGATTATGAGAGTCTGGAAGTCTTGTTGAATAACCTTATTAACACAGAGTTAATGAAAGAGGAAACCATTAATTACTGCTATTACTGCAGTAAAATATGTCTGTAGTGTGATACAGATATATTGGTGTTAGCCCTAATACTGTTTGTAGAAATAGGAAAAGAAGTGCTCTTGCTCCATAGACACATTTACAAATGAGTTCTGGACTAGTATAGGTACTCCACTTAATTAGCACAAACTCAGATTTCTATCAAACCACATACATTATATTCTGATCTGTTTCTCCTTATAAAGGACTCATAAATTGGAATTTACTTTGAGTTAAAGTGAGGATATTCTTCAACACCAACAAGTGCTATTGGTTTTAGAAAGCTACAGTGGTTGCAGCACATAATGTAGGTATAGAGGTCAAAGGGAAAGTAGTTAACAAATTCTTCTTAGGTACACAGATAAAATGGAAAGTAGTTAACAAATTCTTCTTAGGTATACAGATAAAATAGAAAGTAGTTAACAAATTCTTCTTAGGTACACAGATAAAATAGAAAGTAGTTAACAAATTCTTCTTAGGTACACAGATAAAATAGAAAGTAGTTAACAAATTCTTCTTAGGTACACAGATAAAATAGAAAGTTGTTAATAAATTCTTCTTATGTGCTGAGATCAAAGAGAAAGTACTGTAGTTAATAAATTCTTCATAGGTACAGAAATCAAAGGGAGAGTAGTTAACAAATTCTCCTTGAGTTAGCATACTTAGCCTACATCAAATGTATAGATTGGGAGAGACGAATCAGTTTCCTGAATTTCCCAAAATGCAGACTGATACAGCCTGTATCTAAAACTAGGTGAAGATTAATTAACTGCATTTCAAAGTATATATACTTATGTGATGATGGCAAGCACTTAAGGTTCCAGATATATACATAATATGGATTCAGTTCTGGGAAGAGGGATGACAAATTTCTTCATTTAGTAGAAAAAGAAGAGCTTAGTAGACTTATCTGAGGAAAAATTTGAAGCCTTCCAGCCTTCACAGAATCAGTTGGTAGCCATGATTTGTTCTTTCACAGGATTCATTCATAGGTTGTGTATAAATGACAGACTTAGAATGAGGAATTTCCTTTGTGATAGCAGTCCCCTTTGTCCCTAAGACACTTAACTCATTGTTGGTACGGATATAACATCAAGAGAATGGGTGGTCATTGCTAACAATATGGAGACGGAGAAATCAGGAACAAAGTAGTGGCAGTGTCCTTTTGTATCCCTTCATGTGCTTTAAAGCTATGTCAGTGTATTACATTTGAAAGTCTTTCTAGATAAGAGACTGGAAGGGGTGGTTGTTCCCAATTTTTTTTTTGTACCTTGGTAGAAACATGTTTATGAAAGACATAGGCCTGCACAGACTAATGAACAATGTAACCTTGTACTGCACTAAAACACTTCAATTTTTTAATTATTATTGTACTAAGGACCTTATTGTAGCCTCCAAATAAGGGTGCAAGTTAGGTAAAATGAGGATTCTCTTGTGTGCCACACCAACCTCCTCCTTTTACTACCATCACTATTTATCCATTGCAGATTTAGTATACATCCAGTTCCTAAGTAGTTCACTGTAATTCTATTATTAGAGCAAATCAAGTGTCATATTTATGGTTCTATAGCATATTACACATTTGCTTCCATAGTAAAGACACATCTAAAATACCATTAACAGTGAGGATACCTAAAAGTCTAATAAGCTACTATTTTTTAATATTCTATTCTGAACTTTGTTATATAGTCTTCCATGAGACTAAGTTACCTAGTATCTATGTGTTTCCTTCCACTTGAATAGTGAAAATATGGAGTGAATTGTATTGATAGGGTTAGAATTTTAACTAATGATTATATTTGTTTTCCTGCAAATATCGAATGTCAGAACTCAAGCTATCCTAGCTTTGAAAGATCATTCGCTTAGAATTTTTATCATTACAGAATATAGGAGTTATTCATTAAATTGTATTTCCTATAGTTTTCTATGAAAGAAAATTATGCTTAAATCTTAGAAAACCATGAGGTATATGGGAACTGGTACTGTAGAAAAGTGTGAGGAGAAAGAGGTTTTATGCTTTGTGATTCATGCATCCCAGTGCTTGGGCTTAGCCCTAAATGCCATATATAATCATCATCATGGACTAATGTAGATCTAATAATGATGATGGGAAGGCCCTTCTTTTAGTTTCTTCCCTACAGCTGCTAAAGCATATTTAGGCAGTATTGTAGTTAACAGTAGTAATCAGAGGGTAAGACCTATGCCTATTTTTTTATATTGAAGCCTCTATCTTTGGCTAACAGATCACTATTCCAGACAGGTTTGATAGAACTGAGAGTTTGCAATCATAAAACAAAAGTTACTTTTTTTATATTCAAAGATGATTTTAAATTTCTTGAGTGAAGAAAGGGTTGAGAGTTCATATAACAGGATATTGATATATGTAGAAATTCACAACATAGGAAATTTATGGTTGGCATTGTTTGAATAGTTGTTAATGTGTGATGGGATGTTCTTCTGTGGTTATTGAAAGATGCCTGCATGAGTGCAGTGTGATAAATCGTACTATCGGTAAGTAATTAACATAAGAAAATATTAAGAATGCTATTCTTGCTGCTGTCTCCCTTATATCATTAGTTATATTCAGAGGTTATCAGTACATCTTGAAGCAAAATGTTGGGTCAATAGAGATTCTATTTCTTTGAAATACACATTCTTAATTTTTGTCTGATTAGCACAGGTATTGTCAAGTTTGTCACTTTTTACCAATAATAAGTGTGTTATTATGCAGTAGTTTTTGTGTATGATATTGTATATTTTATGCAGTGTTTATGAAATTAATCATGCTAACACATGTATTGACGGTTTATTTTTATTTGTTTTATAAATGAACTACCATAATAATTTTGCATGTTCTTGTGAATTGTTAAAGTTTTGAAGATTGTTCCTGACTTGATTGTTATACATAGAATTTTTGTAAGATATTGAAAAACAGTGTATATGACTTTATGGAAGGAAAGTTATTTATTTTTATAAATTGCTTTAAAATATGTTTGGTTCATTACACGCATGACCAGGATGCTGCTGAGGATGACAAGGTATGTAAATTGCAATATATTGAATGTAACTCTACAAAAATCATGAGTGACATCCATTTCTTAAATATAGAATTATTTATATTGATTTCCTTATAAATCCTCTGTTTTGCCGAGTTCAAAGGAGGATGGACTGAAACAGATTTCACTTGATTTGGTATCAAAATAATTTTTGTGTGATACTGAAGCATATGTGGTTTTCACATTTAAGTTTAGATGTGTATGTTTGCTTCTTCTGTGTATCTTATGTATATATATATATACATATATATATATATATATATATATATATATATATATATATATATATATATATATACAGTATATATATGTGTGTGTGTATATATATATATATATATATATATATATATATATATATAGTATATATATGTGTGTATATATATATATGTATATATATACAGTATATATATATATATATATATATATATATATATATATATATATATATATATACAGTATATATATATACAGTATATATATATGCAGTATGTATATATATATATATATATATATATATATATATATATATATATATATATATATATATATATATGCAGTATATATGACTTAGGTGCTATTATCAGTATTATAAAATCCAGGTTATGCAAAGCACTTGCACCTTGAAGTTGCACATAATTTGCTAGAGCATACTTTGTGTGTATTTCTATGAACTCTTGAATAAGCAACACGTGAGGTAGCCCCCATACTCATAGCATCATAGATTTCATTCTTTGTACTTTTTTTATGTTTAATTTGGTTTTTGTTCTCTTTTGCTTCATCTTTTCTTTGTGTCTAACTATCCCTGAATAATGGCAAATTTTAGTTATTATGTTTTGTACTGTTTTAGCAGAAGGATATGTAGGTAATTTAATGACAATTACATGTTGACATCATGTTAAAAAAGAATTAAGAATTAGTTCATGCCCACATGAAAAGAAAGGAACTTCTATACCTGTAAATCCTTGAAAAGAGCTCATTATCTTGATTTTACATTGTACATAAGTGTTAAATGTTATTTTTTTATTTTTAATGTTGCAGTATTTTCATGATTATGGTGGGCATGTTATATCAAAAGTTAGAAATATCTTTTTTGAGAAATTCCTGATACATGGAATTATAAACTCAAATTATGTCATATCCATCACAGTGTTCCTGGTGATGAGGTTTTCCAGGTTTCATCATGTCTTTGGAAAATCCAGACTTACCCAGCCCATCCTTTTATGAGTCTTTCAGGTTTTACTATATTCTTGACGTTTTGATTTTACAGGAAGACTCTTGGGATCTTAAATTAGCTTAATTGCATCTCTGGGTTTATTTCTTTGTTGTCAGGTTATAAAGGAAATTTTTTATTGGGACATGCTCCTCAACACTCATTCAAATATACTTTAGACTATATATAATACATCATAATACATTTCAAAAAATAGTTTTGCTGATCAGTAGTGATCTTGACTTGCTTGAAACTTTACACACCATTATTTTTTTTCATCTATTTTCCCATGCAAAGATAATTTTTTTTTTTTTTTAGATTATTTTGCCTTTACAGTTTGGTTTCATGTTTTGAATAGGAAAATATTTTTGTACAAAATCATTTTACTTTTGCAAACTTTCACATCAAGTATTCAAAAGTAAAAGTCCCATTTGTGTAATGAAGTATATTTTATAAATGCAGAGAGGCTTTCGTCTAATTAAGCAGTAGACATGTTCAGCCAAAGATATTTGATATATAAGGAGACAAAGCTATTATGCATTTATTATATATAATTCATTTGATACATTTGTAAACTTTTCCTGCTCTTGGACCTGAGTTATATGTTATGTTCTTAGGTATACATAAAAATGGATTTGATTGTTCTTTTGGAACTACAGTATTGATTGTCACTCATGATGGGTTTAGATAAATGTTTTACTGTATTCTTTAATAAATTTACTTTTTAAGGTTGTTTAAGATTTGATTTTATATATAAATGTATATTAAAGAGCACTCTACTTGAAAAGGATTTGATAATCTTTAGCAAAATAAACATATAATTAATTTTTCCCGACATGTAAATATTGCCTACCGTATTTCATGTACATTTAATGTATTTGTTTTAATAAGCTGTAGAAAGATTTTGTGTGCTGAGTACATTGAATGTGTGTTGCTAATTATATTTGTTTCATATTTAACCTAATGTTTTAGGAGGGTTCATATGACCTATTCCTTCCTAACACAAGTTTCTACAAATTCAAAGCTTACTAAAAAGGGCCCTTGTTAATAGAATGTAAATGACCGATTAAAGTTACTGAATTAAGTTGCACTATGTGATAAATTAAGTGATATAGTACTGCTAGCTATGATTATAATAATTACTGATATAGCTCATTTTATAATGAGTTTATATAGTGAGAAATTGTTTTATGAAGTTTTCTTCAAGTTCTCACTGATTTATTTACTGTCTTTATAAATTCAGTGTTCAATATAAAAGCTGAAATTCTTTTGGATAATTCTCTGTCAATAAAAACCATTTTTTTACACTTAATTGATTCAAATTTGAGTACTGATAAATTGAAATGGCAAGAAAACAGAATTTCTTTCTATCTCTTAAAATAAAGTAAAATTATCATTGGCTGAGCTTTTCTTCTTATTTATGTGAATGATTTTCAGTTGCTAGATAGTTTTGTTAAAATTAACATCAGTTTCTTCAGTTTTCAGTGAAATATATGGTTTACTGACATTATTTATTCTTTAATATTTCAAATATAAAGGTGCTATTGATTAGATTTTGCATATTTAAAGTTCAAGAACAGCTGGGCTTTATTGTCATTGGTTTATTTCAAACTGGGAGTTTGTGAAGAGATTCATGAGCCTATTTTATTGATTGGAGTGGGGCAGACAAATATGATTATTTGCTGTTCATATAATATCCTAACTTGGTTGAATGGTTAAACTACCTAATGATAATAATGGCTTAGCAGTACTTCTAAATCTTCAGTAATTGTATATTTGTTGCTTGTTAAATGGCTAGGCACAAAACATGGGCACTGTGCATTCAGTTTGCATAGGAAAAAAACACAGATCAGCAGAATTTGTAGAAACCATATCATTGTCTTTTTACATGACTTTTGATAGTTTATCATGTTATTCTTGTAAAACTAAATTGATTTCACTTATGTAGTATCCTCTGAAGATTCAAATTTAATGTGTGGTATATCATGTTGAAAGCAAATTTAAGTAATGTCTGTGGTAAGATGATGCATTTTGCTATTTGCATACAGGTATTTCAATTTAGAATGAGTTATTCAATATTTTACTTTTGATATTTCTTTTTATGAGTAGCAGTTTTAACATATACATATTTAGAGGTAAGAGGAGGTAATTCCTGTATATGTTTCCTTGGTCTTCACATACATCTTACATCCTCTTCATTGTATGTTACAGTTTTGAGTACATTGATGTTTGGTAGTGGTTATCCATTTATTCCTACATGGATACTAACCCTCGTCCTTTAATAGGAGTATGATTTCAGCAAAGCTGGATACTCGGCTGTTAAAATTTATAATGAGGTGCCTGTACTGTACTTACTGGCGGATGGCGGGGAATTCTCGCTCCCTCTGGCAGTATACAGAAAAGCCACTTTGACTTCAGCCACTGAGCAGTACAAACATACCCTTGGTATCACTAACTTGGCTGCTTTAATCTTTTATCTTTTTCTTTTTTTCTTTTACTGAGTGTGTTTGCTATTTGCAGAATGGAGAAACAATGTGCAGGGAATGCGGTCCTGCCGCAGAGTTGCTGGCTGAAAATGTGGCCCCTTCATGAGTATGAGTAATGTTAACCATCATTCCTTGTGTCCTTCTTTTGGGGGATAATGATTGCTTATGGTCTTCCCCCTGTAAGAGCATAATGGATTGTTGTCAGTGCAGTGGGTAGAATACAGCAAGAGACGAAAAACTGCAAATCGTGACTCTTCTCCTATAGAAGGGGTAGAGGCCGAGGAAATCCAATACTCTTCTTTCGCCCTCAGGTATTCTACCCTTTGAGCTAAGAAGCACAACGACCCAAATCTTCCATATCTGGTAGTGGAGTGTGAGGTGGTTCTACCCAATCCCCCTGGTGAATCAGGTGAACCCAGCCTTTCATTTTGTATTGAGCTTGACATTGATGGAGCCAAGTCCTTTGGTCTGAAGACGCTGTGGCCTTCTTTAGCCTTGGAGGGTATTCCATCCATAGATAAACTGCGGCAAGTCCTCACAAGAACTTCCCAGACTCATGTTGCTGTCACTTCTGCTGCGGCAGAGGAAGTGATTGACGTTACCCCTACCCGGGCTCTTTTGGCTCTAAAGAAGCTATTGTTGATACAGAGGTGCAGTTGACGACAGGTCCTCACATTCAGTTGTTACATCACCACCTGATATGAGGATAACTGGGAAAGGGGAGAAGCAGTTGCATCACCCATCCCCTCCTAAGGACATTTTGACCTCTCCTTAGGAAGTAGAGTTTCCAGCAGCTACCCATCTTCCGAAGGCAGAAAAGGATCGCTTCCCCTGTGCCAAACCAGTGGCCTCCCATTCACATAAGCTTGTATGAGAACAATCACCAATTGCCTGCTCAAAGGTAGAAACAAATTTTCTGAAAATAATGAAGACGTGTGTGTCTGGCACAGAGCACATTCACTCTTCAGTAAAAGATTTCTCTGGTGGCACTAACCTGCTTCCTTATATGTGCACTAAGGCATACTCATGTACAAGACAGTGTATTGTTCCTTCAAATGAAGAATTTCCATATGGAGTTGAACCTCATGATTGCGCGTGCACTAAGATGTTTACGTGCGCTCTCAGAACATTCTTGTGCCTCTGATGAAGACTTAAATCTCGAGGTAGGTCCTCAACGTCACATTTGATCACATGTCAGCGCACACTTTTGCCTCTGAAGAAGATCTTAAAGTAGTTCCTCATCCTTGCATACACAAGCTTCAGAGTACACTTTTGCATCTGAAGAAAAATTAGGTCTTACTGAGCCTTATTTTCACGTGCCACAGAGCATAATAATTACGATCCTCAAGAAAAGCTAATTCTTGAGGTTTGATGTTCAACCCCATGCAAGCATTAAGGTGCATGCACAAGCCTCAGAATGCTCTGTAGAGCATGCCAACTAGTCTACTTGAAAGATTAATGTTATTATAGTGTTGGTATTCAATCTCGCATGCACGCTAAGGCACATATGCAAATCGCAGAGCATTTATACCTTTTTGATGAAAATTTATAGATGAAGTGGTTTCTCCAGGGCACACTCACTTTTTGGAAGAGGAATTGACATTTGAATTGGATAGGCATTCTTGCGTGCGTTTTTGCTCCACAGTACACATAATAAGGAAAAGAATTTGCAATTGAGGTGATTTCTTATTCCCAATGCATGCATGTATGCTCTACAGAATGTTTTCATTCTTCAGATAATGAATTGGCTTCTGAGATTAAGACTTAGGCTTTTGCATACTTGGTGGATGCGGTAGCATGAGTGTTAATATTCTACAAAGAGATAAATCTCCTGTACATAAAAGGTCTAAAGTACTGTCACTCTCACCTATTGGTGACTCTCCTCTACATAAAAGGGGTAGAGAACAGTCACTCTCCCCTCTTGGTGACTTCTGTGTGAGCAGGCGCTTATGGACAAGATCTCCCATCAATGCGACAACGCCAATTTGGTCATAGTAGTAAACATATTTTTACCATCACCTGCTAGGAAATACTCTCATGAGCACTCTTATGCATTTAGGTAGTCATGCACTTAAGTTTGCTCGCACTTATCTTATAAGCAGCACTTGCCTAGAAGCAGAAGCAAACTGTAATATTTAAGCTCTCCTGGAGAGGCTTATACACCTGTTCGCACACACAAACTTGTGTGAATGAGCTCACTTGTGTACACAGGCACTTGTCTACCAAAGTGATCACAAGAAGAAAAACAATGCTCCTTAACTTATAAACTCCCAGGTACACACCAATACTTACATTGGCTTTCACCCGTCCCCCAGCGGGGAACATTCAAATTTGTATAGAGGCACTTGTCCATGAGAGTGCTCTTAACTTGTGCTCCTTAACTTTTACACCCTTGGGCTCACACAAGTACTCACGTATTGGCTCTTGCATTTTTAATCAGCCTCGATCTGCCTGAAGGAATCCAGCAACCTTAGAAAGGCAACCCAGGGATAACACAGTTCGTAGGTCTTCCAGGAGTGAACAAGTAAGCCTATTAGGGAAATAGGTATTCCACCAGTCACCTAAGCTTTGTACTAGATCGAAGGGCACCTTCAGGCCTGCTATGGATGAGAGCCCCTTAGTCATGGCCTCCTTTTCATAGGAATATCTTCCAGGATCACTTTTATGAACCATGGAGATGACGGGTTGAACCTCGACTACCCTGTATATATGGATCGTTCCGACTCCCCATACCACTGTCGGGAGACTAGTTGAAAAACTTGGATCCTGTTACTCAGGATTCGGAGCCTGCTCCGCTGAAGTAACATTAAGGAAATTCCTTACCATTATCAGTCGAATCAACAGCTTATGGGAAGCCTTCAGGGTGCCTGTCAAGTCAGGGAAAACCTCTATTGACCACTTGTTTGGGGCCCTACAATGCTCAAAACCTATCCTGGGGCTTCCCTGTTTTGAGTTAGCACAAGAATCTATTGAAAACGCAGATACACAAGTCTCAGGGAGAAGTTATTATCTCATAGTTGGTCACTCTAATCAGATCTTGCCCGAGGCACACTCTAGTCAGAAGAGATTTTATGCTCCTGTGGAAGTTAGTCCTTGCCTTCTACCTACTGATGCTATGTTACAACCCTAATACCAGGGGCATCAATGGAAAGACTCTGGTCAGAGCCTTCTATCTTCTCAGCTTTCAAGGCAAGCCTCCAGGTCACTTCCTGGCCAGACCACTGATCCAGGGCAGTGGCCTTCCTTGCCTCATCTCGGGATCTGTCAAAGCCCAAAAGCAAAAATGACTCTACTGACCAACTTCTTTCACAAGCAAAAGCAATTACAGTACCTTTTTGGCTCACCAACCAGCCAACCAGTGGACCAACTGGGTTCTCAAAATGAAAAACTCCGTGGTAGTGAAGTTCACTCGGCAGATCAGCCAGCGAGAAGCTCTAGCCCTAAGGAATGTTCCCCTTCTTAAGATCACAGTACCCTTCCTTCCAAGGGAAGTGGAAGAGACAGTGAAAAAAATTGATAAAATCATCACAGGAATTTATTTTTCCACCAAGCTACCTCCTTCAAGGGAGTAATGATAAATCAACAATATCTTGAAATTTGGCTCTAAAGAAGCTATTGTTGATACAGAGGGCTAAATTGGCACCTTCTCCTAACGCCATCTCGTAGAAACAGTGATCCACGTCAACCTTTTTGACCTTGGGATGGTCAATCCAGAACAGGACGAAGTAGGAGAGGAGCCAGAGGATGATAGGACTGGTCGCCCCCTCTGGCTACCACGAGGGTTGGATGCTTATTAAGGATTTGATGGTAAATGTCCATCAAGATGGATACTGTATCCTGTTCATAGGCTCTCTTCTTCCTCTTTATTAGACTCTGATAACATTATTGCCATACCAAACGAAGTTGAAGAAACACTTTGCCCTCTAATCAGAGGTGGATAAACTGTTAGGAAATGGCATGCTACAGGTTGTATGGGGGTGGATTTCCAGGCTTTTACTGTTGCCTGTTCTAGTGAAGAAGGCAACAGGGGACTTGAGGCCAGTTATCAACCTCTCCACATTGAATAAGTATGTTCTACAGAATATGTTCAAAATGGAGACGGTAAGCATCGTATGAGTGATCATGAGGAGGAACGACTTTATGTTCCCTAGATCTGAGAGATGTAAAAGACTGTTATTCAAGGAAGTTCCTCCACTTCGTATTTGTGGGTAAGTTTTTTCATTTCAAAGTCTTGTGCTTCAGACTGCCAACCACCCCCAAGTGTTCACTCCGGTGTTCATGCTAGTTTTGCCTTGAGCTCATGCCAGGGGCATATATCCATTGAGGTGCTTAGACAATTAGTTAATCTTGTCCTTCTTCCGGAGACAGCTCCTTCAACATCCTTTAGCCACAATCTGGAGATTGAGGTAAACTTAGAGAAGTTCAACCTCACGCCTTAGCAGAGGACAAAGTACCTGGGTATGCTGATAGATACCGCAGTAGTAAGGGTTTTTCCGTCAGATAATAGCATCAGAAAACTCAGGAAAAGCTTATGCCACACAGGCATCTCCACTAGATATTCGTTCAGTGGTGTTTGAAGAGACAATGGACAGCAGGCACCGACCCGTCTCATATTATAGTCCCAGTAGATTAAGGTTTGGGGCAATCTAACCTGGTGGCTAAAGGATGTAAACCTCATCAAGGGAACTCCTCTGGAGTGCCATTCTGCAGAATTCTGCTTTTCACAGACACATCAAAGGAGGGATGGGGAGCACTCATGAGGAATTAATATTTTAGGCAGCACTCTCGGCTCTGCAGTCACTCCAACAGAGTCTGAGATGCCAATCGTTACCATTGATGAGCGATAATACTACCGTTGTGGTATACATCAACAAACAAGGAGGTACTATTTCCCAGTCCCTTGGCACTAAACAATGCAGTGAAGCTGTCAAGAAGATTCATTCCAGACAAAAGGACTGTAATAGCCAACGAGTTGGGATGCATTTCATCATCCATAGGACATTCTTGATGCCTATACCTTTTTGGCCTTTTACAGAACCTGATTCTAAGGGTAGTCAACTGGTTACTGACTACCCGAAACCTCAGAGTAACCCTTGTAGCTCCCAAATGGCCACATGTTGAATGGTACCCTGATCAAGGTATTGAGAGAGCTACCCCCTTGGGACAATATTCTTTGTCAACCACACCGGCAGAGGTACCACCACTCTGTGACATCCCTGTCATTTCACTGGTGGTGAATATCTAGCATCTCCTTAGAGCGAAAGGCTTTTCATGGAGCATTGCAAAGGAGATGTCTGGATATATCTGGAAGTCCTCAACAGCAGTGTACCAAGGCAGAGTGGGCAATCTTTGGTAATTGGTGCCTTGGAAGTGGTATTCTCCAGTCATAGCCGCTACTCAACTAATTGTGGACTTTCTCATTTACCTTTGCAAAGAGAGGCTCCTCTCAGTTTCAATGGCAAAAGGCCATTGCTCACCCTTGAGCTAAGTCTTTAAACTTGAAGGCCTTGACCTCTCATCATCATGGGAACTGTCAATGCTGATGAGGAACATAGAGCAATTCTGCTTGGCAAAAAAAAAAAAAACTCAAATCTCTGGTGTGGGATGTTACCAGAGTTCTGTGGTCCCTAAAGAGAGCACCATATGAACCATTATGGCAAGCCTCAGATAAAAATTGGGCTCGGAAGACAATGTTCTTGTTTGCCTTGGCCTTGACGGAGTGAGTATGCGAGCTACATTGCATTTCCTATAACATTAATCATTGTGAGTGGTGAATAAAGGTCTCATTCACCTTCGTTCAGAGTTTATTGCCAAAACCTAAATCCCTACTGTGGATGATTCAAGGTTTGAGACCTACTGCATCTCCTACCTTAGGTATGTGACTGATAATCCAGAGAGTTTACTTCTTTGCCCAGTGAGGATGCTAAGATGGTACCTGAAGAGAACCCAAGCATTTAGACCAAGACTTCAAAACCTGTTTGTGAATTTGATTTGGACAGATGCAAGAAGAAAATTGCCAAAAACACCATCTCCTTCTGGCTATGGGAAATGATAAGGATTGCATGTCTATCATCGCCAGGGGGATTTCTGAGGAGCCAACACAGGCACATGTTCACAAAGTCCTGGGGACTGGTGCGATACTAGCCTTTTGGAAGAACCAGTCAGTGGCACAATTGTTGAAGGTGGGTGTCTGGAAATGCCAGACAACAATCAAGTCCTTTTACGTGATCTCCCTAGGACCTGTGGTAGCAATGCAACAGGTGGTGTAGCGTACATAGCTCCCTCACAGGACAAGAATCATGTCGTCAAAGATAGAGGTTGTGACAACTTTTGGTAAATATGAGAATGTCTGACCCTTTTTATCTTTCCTTACCCTTCCCTAAGGGTACTACGGTAATGCTGTTATTCAATTGAATAGACATCAATTTTACCATACTGAGATAAAATTCTATTGATTAGATAGGAGTATGTCCCCCCATTCTCCTCGCAAGGGGGAGTATGGATAGAAATGTATACTCATTACTTTTAATAACCACACATTTCAGACAGTGTCCTGTAAGGATAAATTCATCCATGACCATCTATGTAAAGCAGAAACCTAGCCTATCAACTGAGAATATCTTCACAAGTTGATAGGAGGCACATTGGAGTTAACACTCTTGCACTTCTTTGTGTTTTAATATTTGACACTAATGATTTTAAACTAGCCAGTTTGGTTTTGGGAACAACCTCTTGCTTGCTTGTGGATTGCCTGGCCCTTTTGGCCAAGCACAGGCTCTTGCAACACTGCAACCTCTTACCTCCTTCTACTATTAAAGAATATGTGTTTGTATTGATTTAGGAACAAATGACAAATAATTAAAAGTAATTTGAATTTTTCCTAACTACAAACCAAGTCCTTTAAGTTACACTTCCTGCCTCAACTGCCCCATAATGCCCAGGTGAAGGTCAAAGTGGTTTATTGTTATTTATATTGGTTGGGAGGGCAACACATCGATATAGATTTTAACAGCTGAATTTCCAGCTTTGCTGAAATCGTACTCCTATTAAAGGACTTGGGTTTGTAGTCAGAAAAAATACAATTTTCTTTTAAAAATCTGTTATATTACTAGTGTTTAGTTTGTGTTTTATTTACTTTTCCTAAAATTCTATTGTTGATGCTGTTACTCATATGTATCTTAAATGGTATTTTTTAGGTGCTCTAATAATCTTTTGTCTGAGGATACTACTTTAGTGGGTACATAAGTACTTTGGCTCTGAATATTGCTTCCAAATTTAGTAATATTTAAAGCAAAGATTTTTATTTTTTATTTTAGCTTTTTGTACTGTATTGCTTAAACACCCTTTTCTGTTAGAATAATCCTGGTGCTTTTTCGTTTTTTATCAATAATTGTAAATAATGACTGTGGAGGAATTGAGTTGCACAAACCAAAGGTGTAAACAGTTATTTCTGAAAAACTGAAATTTCATTTTATACTTTCAATATTTTACAAATTCCTGTTGGAGAAAGTTACTCTTAACTCATTATGAATTTAAATTTATTTCTATGAACCTCCCTTCCCTTAAGAAGCTTGGTTATATCCACATTTATCCCTAAAACTATAAGATTTCCCATTTCCTTTCCTTCCAATAGATGTAGGCCCCTCTTGTGAAGTGATGAGGCAGTCTAGTGAGCAATGAATAAAGATTGTTGAAAAATAACATAACCAAGCCATACTGTCTTTATCTTCAATTTTTGCGTAGGCTAGCCGTTGCCTTAAACAGCAGGCCCTGTATTCCAGATTGTTTAGTCATATAGATTTTACTGCTTTTAGAATGTTTTATCCTGGATTTGTTAGAAATCACTACATAGGTTGTTCACAGGAATTATTTTTAGTCGATCATGATCCGAACTCTTTGTGTCCCCTATCGGAGATAGTATTGTGATTTACATATTGAGTGTGGTGGAGTGGGAAGGCCGTATTTCAAATGTAATTTGATTTGTTACTAATAAACTAGACTACAGTTAAGCATAGAATGTGAATTATTTTTTATTATTTGAAAGCTATAAATATAATTTCTTTCCTTCACTGGCAACCCACCTCCTTCAGTATGGGAGTCAGCAATATGAGAACATCAGGGGAGGTTCATAGAAATAAAAAGAATTTGAGTTGTAATTTTTGTTATTTCTATACTCGCCTGATCCTCATATGCATGCCCACCATCCTCCACACTGACTTGTAGAGCCAGTATGATAGGGAATAGTTTCAGCTTTGAGACTTAGAACAGACAGTATGGCTTTCCCAAGTTATTAACCACTGGATTGTCTCATTACTTTACTAGAGGCCTATGTCTATTAGAAGGAAAAGAAAGAAAAGAAAATGGGAATTATTTCAGTTTTAAGGGCAAACATTGATAAAACCAATTTCTATAAAGAAGCTATATAAACATCAGGTGAATATAGAAATAAAAACTTTTATTGAAATTACTTTAATTACGAGCACCAAATAACCTTACTGGATCCAGTGTCTGGCCTCTGATCTAGAATTCATAGTCCAATGCAATTAATTTCTGAGAAGTTTCACTAAAATCCCATAAAATAGGTTGAGTACTAAATGGACAATTTACTTCATAACATAACTAAGAAAATCTTTAAGGAAACAATTGAGTTTGTTAGCTGAAGAAGTAAAGAAAAGCTAATCAGTGCTGTGCGGGACACATATGAAGTCAAATAAGGAAATAAAACACCAAGTGTTGGTAACAAAACTGGGAAATTAAATATTTTTGTTTTAGGCAAAATTATTAATTTAAAGTAGTTGTAAATTCACAAGCACAATTATAGAAAATGAGAGGCTAGGCAAAAAAATAAGAGAATGGAATAAAGGGTATACAGTATTGTATAGCTAACAAGACACATGGGGAAGTGAGGTTGTCATTGAACTGAACCCTGAGGTTTTCAAAATTTGCATGGTGCTAGCCAACCAGCAGACAGTCGTTTTTGACTCTATAACTGTAGTTTGAGTAATGAGGTCTTTGATATGCAAAGACCAGAAATTATGGCTGATAAAAATGATACATTTTTAAATCAAACTAAATGTCATGATTGATTGATTGATTTGAGGTTTTCTGGCACTCTAAAGTCATGAAGGAGTTATCGTCTTGCGCATGATAATGGTGTTTTAATTAGCAAAACTGAATATTTGAGTATACAGTATAGTAAATATCATTGATTATATTACATAGTAGAAGACATTAAATTTCTTGATCAGTTTTTAAGATTAGTTATATAATATATGCATAATTTGTATTTTGTAACATGGTTTGTGCAACATTGTGCTACGGGCATTTCTTCATATTTATATTTAGTTTTTTTAACTGTTTCTTATATACTTATTGTATATTTTTAGGTTTATTGGAAAGAGCACCAGGGATTAATGATTTTTGTTTGTTTTGGTACATTTTTAATGACCAGTGATTGCTGGAAATGCCAGATATATTGTAAAAACAGAGAGACCATTATTTCTATGAACCTCCCCTGATTTTCCTATTGATTCCTCTCCAGAAGCTCAGTTTGTCAACATTTAAACCAATTTTGCTATTCCTACTATAAAAATGCTTGACAATCCCTAATTGGCAGGTTTTGTAGTTTGCTAAACTTGTAAACCTTTATTTTTTATATATATGCAGTACAGTATTTGCTTGCATTACTACTCAGATATGTTACATATCGACAATATCACTATACTCTTCAGTCTTATCTCCAGTAGAAATTATGAACTTTTGAAAATTCATACTCTAATTGATATTGTATATTAATAAATCAACACTTTTCTTGTCTCAAGTTTCTCTCTACAGAATTAGCTCTATCACAAATTACAGCATATTAATTTCTGAATAGTTTTGATAAATAGATAAGTTTTACTGTCATAAAAGAGATTGACATTTCTGAAAAGCTAATATTTTAGTTTTTGTCAAGTTAATTACCGGTAAGTGATCGTCACTTAATCTCAATATGAGTTATTAATCTAGCTCAATTCCATCTTGATGTATATTGAGGTGCACTGAGGTGGAATATTTATACAGTATGTAGAGATTGTAATTATTCTTGTGAACCTCCCATTGCTTCTCTCTGGATGATCGGTTTATATCAACATATACACCAAAACTAAAAATATTTCCAGTTTTCATTCCTTTCATTTGACTTATACCTCTAGTAAAGTGATTAGACAATTTAGCGGTTAAAATCAATAACTATTGGCTTGGGCAAGTCGTAGTGTTTTTCTTTAATTCTATGTCATCTTTGTCTTTTGGGCAGCCCCTAACTCCAGATTGTTCAGATTTTATTTATTCTGGATTTGTTAGTAACCACTGTGTATATTATTCAAGGGAATGGTTTCTGGGCAATAATGATCAGCATTCTCTTTGTTTCTCTTGCCGAGGGCAGTATTTTGAGTTGAATAACCATTGCGATGAGTATTAAGGTCTTGCTGTTCCTTTTATGGAAAATTATGTTTCTGTGGTTGTTGAAGAAATTAAAAGTTCAAAGAGCAAGATGAAATTTGCTTTTAGTTCAGGGGGAAATCCAGAGAAGGCTAGGCTACATGATTATTGTGGGCATGATCATGTTTTTATTTGCTAGATTTTCATTACATTACGAGAGGCATAAGTGCATTGAAAGGAAAGAGAATAAGGATTTTCAAGTTTTATGAGTAGATGTCAATAAGACAGAGCTTTAAGAGAGAAGCAATATGAATTTCAGGCAAATATAGAAATAACAAATTATATTAGAATTAATTTTTTAATTGCTGGAGCGTAAAGTTCATATGAATTTTTTATAATAATGAATCAGGAACAATAAAACATGATTTTGATAACTTAAATTTCAGTCACTACCTTCGAGCTGATTTAAAGCTATAATTTTCAACTAAATTAGCCAAAATATAGTAATACTTTTGTTTACTATTTAATATTTTGCTTTTTTTAATAAGCTAATTAAGATTTATATTCCAATTTATTGAAACTTTCATGAAAGAATCATTTACGTGTATTTTTTACCCGTAAAAAGGATTCTTAATGAAAGTTTCAAATTGGCATTTATATCTTAATTAAAATGTAATGATATACTGATTTCCTGTAAATTTGATAAGTTATTTATTGATGAGAGTAATGATATTGATAACTACTATAATGATAATAGTAGTAATAAAGAGGATTTTACAAGTAATTCAGAAGTGATGTAAGTGAATCTGGATGTAATAATACTGTATTTTTAAACTGCATTTTATGGACTGTGGGGTTATCAGAAAAGGTTTCTCTGTTTTGCTTAAAAGTATTTGTGTACTTTTTATGATCTAATGTACCAAAATAAATACAACTAAAATTCATGCATTTTCTAGCTCATGGCTGTAGATCTTCCTTTGCTCCTGTATAGTACAAAACTGTTTTTTAATAACATTATTTGTATTATTTACAGAATAACATTTGAAATCTAATAATGATTTATATGATCCACATATTGTACTATCATCAAGTGATTAATTTTGATTATCTGTTTAAAACACTCTGTCATATTGTGAGATGAAATTTACATTTGCCATATATGTTTTGTTGATGAAAGATTTTATTGATGACATTGGTAATATCTCCCCCTCAGAATCAGAATCGACCCATCAACGACGAGCCGGTAGGTCAAGGCACCAGCCTGTGGGTAATATATGGGTGTGCAGGGTAGTTTTACAATGCTTGGGGATTTCTGTGAGATGCTAACCTCTTTAGTTTAGGCAGTAGATATTACTGGTATTTTTTTTTTTTTTTTTTTTTTTTTAAAGCATATTAAGTATTACATACTGTACTAGTATATTCATTTAATTAAATTTGAGGCAATTTTGTTTTGCTTTGATATCTCCTGCCTTTCTAAAGGTTCACAGTATTTGTTCTTAAATATGGGTTTGCACTAAGCACGGCAGTTATTCTTAATTGTCTCCTTATAGACAGTCTTCAGGGTGTAGAAATGGAAGAGATTTTTTTATATAAATTTATTTCAGGCTACTTTCCTGCCACAAAATTCTCTCTCTCTCTCTCTCTCTCTCTCTCTCTCTCTCTCTCTCTCTCTCTCTCTCTCTCTCTCTCTCTCTCTCTCTCTCTCTCTCTCTCTCTCTCTCTCTCTCTCTCTCTCTCTCTCTCTCTCTCTCTCTCTCTTTTTTCATTTGAAAATTTAAATCATAAATATAAATTCCGATTTTATTGGCAGGGTACAACAAACATTTATTTTATAAGCTACTTTCATATATATTCAAGCCATTGTGCTGGTTAATTTCCATCATAATACCTTCAATGATTTATATAATACTGTGTGATAGATAATTAAATTTTCATTCAGTGAGTAAAACCCCTATTGATGATTATCTTGAATAACTTTATTTGCCATACTTTCATCGTCATTGATATTTTGCACTTGACCTTTTAACTTTGAATGGTATTGAAATTTTGAGCATATTCCTCCTCATTTAGTTGATTACTAATTTATTAATTTTATTGACTTTTTGCCACCCTTAAAGGATCAAGAATATAGGTAAATGTGTCTCTTGTTAAAGACCATCTCCCTTTTTCTTCCTAGTTATCAGACAAATCACATGCTGTTGCAAGTACTAAGTTACTGTATCATACTATTTTCATACTTATATTTATTTCTATATTCTAACTAGAAAATATGGGTCATCAGTAACAAGTTTAGTTGATTCACCTAAAAAGAGGATGATTGAGTTGTTGTGTTTTGCTGTTTTACATTATTTTGTAATTTTTATTTATTATAGAAAGAGAAGAGATTTGTGGCAGGAAAGACTTCATTCATACTATGTAACGTCATGTATTGTACATAAAAGTAGTTTGTGCTTCGAAGTGTAAACTACATAAAACTTATTTCAGTTTGGGAAGGACCGAGTAAATAAGATACTTGTATTTTTGTTGTTAAAGTGTTTATTTTCAGAATGTTTGATATTTCATTGTCTAAATTGATATGATTTATCAAACTAATGCCATTTGATTTTGAGTATTTGAGCAATTTTTGTTTTGGGACACTTTTTAGGCTTAGGAGTTTTAAATAGATTTGTAATTACAGGAATATTATTGTCTTACTAAATGGATTTTGGACTGTTTATACTGTGTTTTTAAATATTTGAACAAATTTCCAGATTTTCCTCCTTACTTACACTTCCAAACCCTCATACATTACAGTTGCCCTTCCTACATTTGTATACTGTATTAAACATTTTTTGGATACTTGGATTGTGCTTAGGATATTGACTGCATGACTGAATGGGTTTTTATTTTTATTTTCTCGGGTGCAAAATGGCTGAGTAATTTGCTTGCTTATTATTTACCAGTAAAATGAAACTATAGTAGATTTTGATAAGTTTTCTCCCATATCCACCTAGCGTCTTATTGCATGTTTTTCTTGGAACTTTTTGAATTATCTGAAAAGGATTTTTATTTTTACAAAATATATTTTGTAGATAATATCTTTTAAGTAAAAAGTGATACAATATTTAACATTGCAGCTTGTATTTGTGTGAGAGTGTTCTTGTGTAATTATTTGTAGGTTTTGAAAAGTTCTGGTAATTCTATGTGCCTTATATCCTTACAGGCTTTTATCTTTTTACAGTTTACAGAGGTACACCAATAATTATCCACTCATTAGTTTCCATTCTTGTCATTGATTATTACGATCAGTATTTTACCCTTAGATGCATGGGGTACAGACCTGTATGATGTTACTGTACTGTCACATCTCATGAAGATTCTGAGTAAGTTTTACAGCTTCTTTTTATACAATTGAAATATTTTGATTCTTCCATTAATGCATACATTCCAATTCAAATATTTTTTTCACTCAATGACCAGTGTATCCCATTGATTGAATTAAAACAAATTGTTTAAAGGAGAAAATGATAGCAGTAATGATAACGATGAAAATAACAAAAATCACTAATAAAAATAATAATGTTAATAATAATCAATTGAAACTTCTTTTTTTTTTTCTCTTTGCTACTCATTTTCAATATTTTATTAGAGCACCATATTGTCAGCCCTCGCTCTTCGTGAGGGTTAGGTAACAGAGACAGGCGTGAAGAGCGAGAATCTATGAATATTTGCTGACCTAGGTTGGGATAACTCCAAACCCTACCAACTCACTGACCATTGCCCATGGGCAATGGTACTAAATACTGCCTAACATTGTTTTTACACGTTTCTATCACAGCATAAGTATTTTGTAATTGAATGAAAATATTTCAGTAAGTGTACAGTACAGTACATGTAAACCTGTGTACACTAAGTATAGTACTGGACACAGTAAGGCCAGGTCAGTACAGAACAGTACGTAACCCTACAGTAGCTTTTGGGGCACTTATAACAACAAAACACTATTGTTCTTATCTAATATAACACTCACTGATACTGTAGTGTATAATACTGTAATACAGTGATACCTCTGGATACAAAAGTTTCTGCTTACGAAAAATTCAGGGTACGAAAAGCAATACGAAGACTTTTATGCCCCAGTATACGAAAACATTTTCAGGATACGAAAAGCTTACGAGATCCCAACTCGTCGCTGAGAGTAATTTTAAAAAGCGCACGCCGCCAGACTTTGAACTTGGGTAAACTCACTTAGAGCCTCCCGCTCACCCATTGGTTATCTCCCTACTCAGATGCTAGTTGCCACCATAAGATCCTGCTTTCCTATTGGTTGGCAACTATCCCACCTTACTTACGCACGGGCGTTCATCTCTCTCTCTCTCTTTTCGTTCCGACTGCGGTATTGTTAACATTGACTTCGTGTGCTTTCGCTTGTTTGATGTAATGTAGTGTTAAATACATTCGTACCCCACGTGTTATCGTTATTAAACATTCTTTACTGTGTACTGTACTGTATTAGTGTTTACTACATAGTATATAATGTACGTATTGTATTATTGAGCTTAATACTGTAGCCATGGGTCCCAAGAATGTTGCCGAAGGAAAGAAGAAGACGATGCTCTCGATGGAGACGAAACTTGAAATCGTGAAAAAGTACGAGTCTGGCATGCGTTTAAGTGTGATCGCCAAGGAGTATGGCCGGAATCCGTCTACGATAGGCACCATCCTGAAGCAGAAGGCGGCCATCAAAGCAGCGACACCTTCTAAGGGTGTCACTATTTTCTCCAACAAGAGAATCCACGTGCAAGGCAAGATGGAGAGGCTGCTTCTTGTGTGGATCAAAGACAAAGAGATCTCAGGAGACACCATCACTGAGACTACAATTTTCCAGAAGGCCTCCGCCATTTTCGGTGATCTTGTGCTTTCTCAGGCCGAAGAAGGGGCAGGAGAAGGAACATCCCAGCAGGAACCCCCAGAGTTCAAGGCTTCTCGGGGTGGTTCGAGAAATTCAAGAGAAGGACTGGTATTCATTCAGTGGTACGGCATGGGGAGGCAGCCAGCTCGGACACGAAAGCCGCCGAAGCCTTTGTTAAAACGTTTGACGAGTTGACTCTGCAGGAAGGCTACAGTTCGCAGTAAGTTTTCAATTGCGACGAAACTGGGCTTTTCTGGAAGAAAATGCCTCGTCGGACGTTCATCACGGCGGAGGAGAAGAGGCTACCCGGACATAAGCCTATGAATGACAGGCTTACCCTTGCTTTTTGCGCAAACGCCAGTGGGGACTGCAAGATAAAGCCCCTGCTGGTGTACCATTCTGAAAATCCCCGAGCCTTCAAAACCCACAAAGTCATCAAGGAGAACCTTCCCGTGATGTGGAGGGCGAATGCTAAAGCCTGGGTAACGAGGCAACTTTTTATTGATTGGGTGAATGTCTGCTTCGGTCCGACTGTCCGAAAATATTTGGAAGAAAAGTGCCTCCCTATGAAATGTCTGCTGGTGTTGGACAATGCTCCAGCTCACCCTCCTGGCCTCGAGGAATATCTTCTGGCCGAGTATTCCTTCATGAAGGTCCTGTATCTACCGCCTAACACCACCCCTCTCCTCCAGCCCATGGACCAGCAAGTTATTTCTAGTTTCCAAATATTGTACATGAAGCATCTCTTCCAGAGATGTTTCCAAGTGACAGAAAGTACAAACCTCACTCTGCGTGAATTCTGGAAAGATAATTTTAATATTGTGATATGCCTCAGACTCATCGATCTCGCTTGGCAGGAAGTTTCGAGGCGTACCCTGAACCCTGAACTCATCTTGGAGGAAGCTGTGGCCTGATGTTGTCTCTGCACGAGACTTCAAGGAGTTCGGGAAGCCTGGAGGCGAAGCCGAGATCGTTGACGATCCTGAACCCATTCAGCAGTCTGAGGTGGCTGACATCGTACATCTTGGTACGTTCATGGGGCTGGAAGTTAGCGCCGAGGATATAGATGAACTTATCGAGGAGCACCACGAGGAGTTGACGACGGACGACCTGAAGGAGTTGGAGACGATGCAAATGAGTGTTGTCCAAGAGCAATTCTCTAGCGGTGATGAGGAGGATGTTACACCTTTGAAAACGTCAGATACTGTATTAAGGAAATTCTCGCCTGTTTCCATAAAATGGCAGACTACGTCAAAAAGGAACACCCAGAAAAAGTTTATACCAACCGTGCGCTTCAACACTGCAATGACGTTTGCCTAACGCACTTTAGAAATGTGTTGAAAAGTAGGCAGAAACAAGCTTCCATGGATAGTTTCTTATTAAAGAGGCCAGCAGTATTAGTAGGCCAAGACGAAGGTGAAAGTGAAGAAAAGAAACAGAAAAGAGGAAGTGATGAAGTAGAAGGTGAAAGTAAAGAAAAGAAACAGAAAAAAGAAAGTGATGAAGAAGTAGAAGAAATTTAGAAAATGTGAAAAACGTAAAGTTATAAAAAAGCCAAAAAAAAAAAATTCAATTTTAAGTTTTATGTTACCGTTAACTGTTAAAGTAATTTTTTTTTTCATTTTATAGTTTTCCATACGTAATGTTAAGTGTTAATTATTTCTGCCATTTTTTTATTTCGTAAAGTTCAAGTGTTAATGTGTTAAGTGTGTAAATTATTGTACGTAGTCTGTCACTTGTTACGTTTTTTGCCTTATGCCATCCTCCTCTGCTGCGACTTTGCTATCAGACATCGTCTCAATCAAAAGGTAAGTTTCAACTTTTTTGTTAATTAACTGTACCTTTTTTTTCAGGGTATCAACCCTTAATTTAGGTGTACAGGTTACAATACACCTTCACTGATCCAAATGCTTTACATACAGTACCGTAACTTTTATACAGTAGTAAAGAAAATGGACCGTTTTCTTAGGGCTTGGAGGGGATAACTAGGCTATAACTGCAGTACATTTCTGGGCTCCATTTCACTGGGCGGCACTGGTCTCTCGCCCTGAAATAGATTTTTCCTTCGTCAAAATCCCTTTATTGAATAATCTCATGGTGGTTTCTGGAATGGATTAGGCTGTTTTTAACGGTTGGGTTAATTATTTAATGATAGAAATGGCTGCATTGCATGTTTATTACTACAGTTTAGCGTGTTTATGAAAGAAAAGGTGTCTTTTCGTAAGGCTTGGAACAGATTAGGCTATTTACATGTAAAACGCGACTCAGGATACGAAAAAATCAGCATACGAAACCGTATTTTGAATGGATTACTTTCGTATGCTGAGGCATCACTGTATATGTACTGTACTTAAGTGTTCCCTGTTTTCGTTCAGACAACTCGCATTGTTTGACAACTTACCGCACATGTAGCCTACATTTCCATATTGTAGAGTACAGTATATGTAATACTATGCTGTACAATATGCATACAATGATATACTGCTTTTATGATTAACTATGGTCATCCCAATTGAAGCTGATCGTTGAGCGGCAGCCTTACTCAAAATACTTATATAAGTAACAAGATTAATATATAAGACTTCCTCATGTTAGTAGCCTAATTTCAAACTATACTTCCGTACAAAAAATAAATTTTCCGAAAATAAAGGCACTCACCATTAGCTGCTTGAGGTTATTGTCTCTTTCTTAAAAAGGTACATTACAATGGTCAGCTTCGAGCAGTTAAGTGCTTAATCTGCTTTTGGGGATAAGCCAAAACAGGTTCCTTCCTTAGAGGGTTAAGATGTTCACAGTATTTTGAGTTTGACATTAAGTATTCTGAAAAAGACCCTGGTCTGTTGGCCATAGAGCTTTTGATAGAGTATAGGTGTACATATTTTATACAAAGACCACTAACCATTTTTGTACGAAGCAGTCTTGAAGCATGATGCAACTCCTGATGTGTCATCTCGCACAGTATTGTTGAGAATCGCACGTCTACTATACATTATCCTTTAAATATAAACAATGTCCAGGAGTATGTACTACTGTATACAAAAACATCACTTTTTTTTCACATGAAAATGTGATCCTGCTCAAAAAGGGAGATGCCAGGAGAGAAAATGCAAGACTAAGTCTGAGTCAGCGTGAGATGGGATTTTGTGCTGAGTGGAGAAGGAAGTGGCGTGAAGCATGCTGGGTGAAAAGGAGTGTGGGCTGTTTGAAATCATGGCACAGCGAGAGTACTTCTTGCGAATATGTGATTTTTTATTTAATAGGTTATCTGGTTCTGTGTGTCGCGAATGAGTGAAATTCCGAAGAATGAACCCACGAAAAGTAAAGGCGGACTGTATCTTAAAGAACCCAATTCAGGTTTATTTTTTATTACTGTATTTAATAAAGTAATATTAGCAGATTATTATAAAGTTGCCATGAGTATTACCAAGTGAAAGGATGGGACAAACAATGTATAAATTTTATACAGTAATAGTAAGTGTCATATATAAATACATCTTTATAACATATTTTTATTGGTTATTTTTTATAAGATATTGGTAATTTTTGTCCTTATGAGGCTTGCTTGTTTAAACACAAATATTTTACAAGTACAAAGAAATAATTTACATTTTACTAAATCTAATACTATGTAACTACCTTTTTTTATCAACACATTTTAACAATTTTAAATTTCATCCTTTTATCATTAGGATTTATATTTTTATAATAGAAAATTGATTTCACTTATATTTGAAAAGATAATCAATAATAATCATACTTAAAGAAAGTCAATATATTTTTCATTAGATGCAAACCATTGTATTACAGAGCCTCAGCTCTGATTTGAATTGAGTAACTAGAGAATTGACTTTTACCCAATGTTGTGAAGGATTGTTAAAGAGGATTAAGATCCTCGTAATCTTTTTCCCCATTCTATTCAGTATGAAGACTCATTTGTGAAAACTGTGTGCTTGCACTCAAGTTTAGATGGGAAGAGTGCTTTTAAAATTTGGCAAGATTACAAAAGAAATTTCTATACCAGTCATGTAGTCAACTTACTGAATGTAGATTAATTTTATTAATTTTACCTGGTGTATCGCTATGCATCCCTATCGAAGCCACCATTTTCTGACCTTTAACATAAGCAGAGCTAAAAGAAGTCTCCTTCCTTTTCTCAAATTGCTTACCCCCCTAGAATATTATTGGTTTGGTAACTCCGTCTGTAGCACTCTGTAGGTAAACAATATTGGCATGGGAACAGTAAACTTCATACCTGTCATTGATTTTGAACGGGTAAGAAACTCTGATATTCATATAGAATGTTAATGGAGTCTTATCAAATGAATTTCTAGTTAATAGCATAGTACTCCAAAGGAATGTGTTGTCACGTATGTTGTTTATCCTCCTCATGGATTTTGTAATGAAGCCATCCTAAAGAACTAAAGAGATGGAAAGCCCCTGGATATGATGGAATAACTGCCAAGATGATACTGGCCGAAAATGAAGCGGCTCCCAGACTACTTACAAGATTATTTTGTAGAATGTGGCATGAAGAGGCAAAACCTGATGAATGGGAGTTAGAAGTGTGGGAGAAAATAGCAAAAAAAAAAAAAAAGGAGACCTGACTGATTGCAATAATTAAAGAGGCATAACACTTACGTCAGTTGTTATAGAAATATATAGCATGCTTATTCGAAAGAGACTGGAGAGAGATTGATGGAGGGCTGAGGGATGAACAAGCAGGATTTAGAAAAGGTAGAAGTTGCACTGACCAAATTTTCATTTTGAGACATGTATAGCAATATGTAGAATTTAGAAATCCCCTTTCGATGGCATTTGTGGACTGTGATAAAGCCTTTGATAGTGTGCACCGGCCAATTTTGTGGAGAATCCTGCGTTATTATGGAATTCTCCTTAAATATGTAAATTTGATTAAGTCTGTTCATGAGCATAGCAAGTGCAAAGTTAATGTTCATGGAGTCTTATCAAATGAATTTCTAGTGAATAGCAGAGTACTCCAAAGGAATGTGTTGTCACGTATGTTGTTTATCCTCCTCATGGATTATGTGATGAGTAGAACAGTCAGAGATGGTGGAGAAGGATTGGACTGGATTGTTAATAGGAATTTAGCAGATCCAGAGTATGCTGATGATGCTGTCCTTGTTAGCAGAACACTACAGGATTTGCAATGCTTGCTTACCAGAATGCATGAAATATCACACGAGGTTGGGCTGAAGATCAATAGAAGAAAGACAGAGATGATAACTGAGTATGCAATGAAAGAAAAATATCTTTGGAAGGAGAAAAGATTAATGAGGTAGAATCATTTAAGGGGAGCATCCGCCATTGAACCCAAAACTTATTTATCGCTAGATGGATATAATTTTTGTATATGTTATACCTGCTAATGCAAAAATAAATCTGTGCTAGTTTTATTGAATTCGGACTATTATTTTTAAAGAATGAAAAATCTAATGAACAAAAAAAATAAAATAAAATTTTTATTAAAAAGCACTGAATAGAATTAACTAAAAATTTCCACGAAGTTTGTTAATTACAATATAAACAAAATGCCGATAGTAATTTTCCATATTTTTGGTATTTTTTTCATATAAATATTTATATATTTACTGTATATATTTTAAGTTTGAAAAAATATAGAAAATAGAAAAAATACTTTAGAAAAATTCCTCCTTACAAAATATTGTAAATTTATTCACCTTTACAACGATGTATTTGGATTTAAAATCGGTTGATAAATAGTGGAGGAAAATCGATTTGAAGTTCAATACATATAGTTTTGAGATATCGACGGTCAAAGTTTTTCCATGAGATTCTATGAGAGAATGAAGGAAAGTAAAACATAATAGCTTTCATTAGCAAATATAATTATCGATACTTATTTAGAACTAGTCTAAATTACTTGAACAACAACTAACTTTCTTACCTGATACAATTTCTACCCATTACCATAAGCACGGCCCCAAGTCCCCCCCCCCCCCCCCCAACTAGGGCTACTGGTCACTCTACAACATCATCACTTCACTGCTGCCAGACTCGCCATCACTCTCGTCTACTTTACGCTTTTTGGCCCATGTAAATTGAGATGCCACTATCACATTTCTCTTTCTGGCAGCTAAAGACCTTTTGTGTTTGGACATTATGGAAAGTTAATCAATTATCCAATATTTGAAAAATAAACAAAACCACTAGAAGTGTAAACAATGTAAAACAGACACATATACACACTTGAGTGAATAGTGATCCATTACCATGTAGGTAAACTTAAAGATATATGTTTGCCAGACATATGAAGATAACAAAGAAATATGAAAAATTTGGGGTATTTAGCACATGACTCAGGATGACGTAACCATCTAAAACCTACTATATCTTCTTTATATATAAGAATTATTGCCAGAAACCTTTTGAGAGCACGTACGACATGTTTGGCCATAGATAGAAGCAAAATCTCAATTTTCGTTATCTGAAAGTCCACATGTCCATACCCATAGCGGATGCTTCCCTTAAGTATTTAGGAACTATGATCCAATACAGGGTCCTTAGAATTAGAGTTTAGTGAAAGATTGAAAAAAAGCAAATCAGACAATGGCTAGGTAAGTAAAATTTGGAAATCAAATTGCCTGAAATTACATATAAAAATCAGACTATATATCAGTTTAGTGAGATTCGTGTCAATGTATGGACATGAGTCATGGCATGACAATGAAATAATTTCCAATAGATTTAGTGGATTTGAGAACAAAGCCCTCAGAAGTATATTGGGATTTGAATGGCAGAACAGGATTAGAAATGAAACTATAAGAGAGATTACTTGAGTGCCATATGTGGTTGAAATCATGAGGAGGGGTAGATAGAGATGATTTGGGCATGCTCTTTGCAGTCCCCTAGAGAGATTAGTTCACCAAATGTTTAGCTGGGCTCCACAAGGGACTAGAATAGTTGGAAGACGACTGGTGAGATCTAACTTAGGCCTTTTGCTTCAATAGGCATGAAGGCATGAGAGGAGGAGATGATGATGATCATCATATGAATATATATATGTATATATATATATATATATATAAATATATATATATATATATATATATATATATATATATATATATATATATATATATATATATATACATAAATTAATTGGTTCTGTAGTGGCTTTCATAATGTGATTTTTTTTGCATTGTGAGTCGCCTTTTACATGTAAATAGTCTAATTCATTCCAGTCCCTACAAAAACACCACATTAAACGTTTATAATAAGGCTGACTGAATGAAATAGAACCATTTGGATCATTCAAAAATAACTGTTAATAACCTGTAAATTAAGTGTATAGTAAGAGTAACAGTAAAAGAAAAAAAAAGCAATGATAAATGCAAAATACAGTAAAAAAAAATTTGGAACTTTACCTTCGGAGTGATGTGATGTCAGAGAGCGAAGTGGCTGGCCAGTAGAGGAGGATGACATACCGCAGAAAACATTAATTAGTGGCAGGAAACCCAAACACTTAACTTTAACAGATTAATAAATGGCAGAAAACATTATTACTAAAGATTAGGAAACACATTAACAAATAGCAGAAAATATCAACACAACTTTACAATAAATTTGAAATAATTTTTTGTTTTTTTGCTTTTTTCAATAAACTTAAAATATATTTTTTTGCCTTTCTCCAATTTTTTATATTTTTACTTTACATTTTGTATTTTCGAAATTTGATTATTTTTTTCATCACTGCCACTTTTCTTTCATTTGGATCACTTTGTCCTACTAGTATCAAAAGCCTCTTTAATAAATAACTATCCAAGAAAGCTTGTTTCTGCCTGCATCTTGAAACATTCCTGAAATGTCTCTGGGAAACGTCATTTAAATATTCAATCGCACGAACTGTGACAATTTTTTTTCTGGGTGTCTCTTCGACAAAAGCCACTATTTTATGGTAGTAAGCTAGAGCCTAGAGTAGCGGTGTAGGCTACAGTCATCTGAATGAAAACACCAAACATTTACAGCAAGTACAGTTAAGCTGTACTGTAGTAATATTACTGTACATATATTGCAGTAATATACATTACAGTATCAGTGAATATTAGGCTACAGTATAATATTACTTTACCTTAGCACAATAATGTACCATAACCTTACTGTGTCCAGTACATAGTGTATATGTGTGCAAATGTTCTGTACACTGTACATATGATTATAAACTGTTGTAGAAACCAAATGAAAACTATTAGGCAGTATTTACTGTTTTAATCATCAGTTCGGGCACCTGCTTGTGGCAAGGGGCAGTAACTTTTAAGGTTAGGAGCTAGTCCACCATAGTGTAACATTTATTCACAAATTTTTGCTTATCGTGGCTGTCTCTGTAACCTAACTATTGCGATAATCGATGTCTGACTGTATGTATATATATATATATATATATATATATATATATATATATATATATATATATATATATACATATAGATATAGATATATATATTTGGGCTCGGCCCATGTCGTCCTGATGTAAGGGTTCCTTTAGGTAGCCTTCTAAGGGATATTTGCTTCAGTGATACTCCCAGAGAAATAAACCGAAGGTCTCCAGGATTCTAACTCCTGGCGCGAGTATCCAATTAAGGATATCGCATAATATCAGGGGACGTATTTTTTAGATACGACACGTAGCAATCTTCACCCCGAATAGAATTAACTTTTTGATGTAAGGGGGAAGAGTGGCAAAAGAAGGGGGTGCCGATCTAGGTACCCGGTGGACCTCCTATCCATACTACTACCACGCGCCATTCCTTTTCTTGTAGCGCTCTTAGCTAGGTGTTCTCCCACGTTAACCCGGTGTTTTGTCACAAGTTATCGGAATATTCATCATGCAATCTCCAGCATCTTCATTTTTTGGAAAGTTGAGTATTAATTCTTTCCGGTGTACAATTTTAGGCTCCCTTCTCACAGTTAAATTTCAATAATTTAAGTGTGTATGGTTGAGCGTTGCCGAGAACCGGAGGCAGCCATTTTACGACTGCAATCACCCATTACAATTGCATTTTATTTAGTCAGTAGGGTGACAATTTCCGGTATTAAGCTATAATATTAGCTAGTTAGGCAAATTATACAAGTGAAGATTTTGCATACATGTATCTTATTCCTCTTCCTATTATGTAACTTTACTTATCGTACGCGGCGGGAACTTGGCGGTACCAACCCTGGCCGGGGATCCTACCAGAGGTAGGCCACTCTCGCTCATATATACGTTAGTAAAGTATTTCCCCACGTTTAGCCTCACCCTATCGTTCCTTATTGATTCGGATGAGAAATTACATTCTCTAGAATCTAAAGATTAGTTACGATATACATTCTCTCTCAGAGAAAAGAGGCTAAACCCTTCCTCCCTCCCTGAGTGCCGCCACTGCTACAGGCGGCAACCACTATCTTTCTTCATCACCGTCTAGTAGAACAGAGTTCTTGCCCTTGTCTTGTCGCCGACGATGTCGTCAGCACAGGAGGCCATGCTTCCTCAGTTCACTGTTGAAGGTAGGTGGCATACCTGCCGCCACCTCTCATTTCAATGAACTACAAGACCCTTTACCCTTCCCCCTTCTGTCCTTTAGTGATGCCATAGCTGTCACAATACTCCTTCACTGGTATTCTGACAGTCATCCCGGCTAGCTAGGTTGACTGCGTTACCGGCTGGTACCCTGCCGGTAGCAGTTAGTTCAGCCGTCTCAGCCACCTTCCCCCTTACTTCCTTCCTTCACAGGAAGTGAATATTATTAGGGGGAAGATTGAGACGGCTCCTGACGGCTGCCGGTGGGAAACCTAACATACTTTGGGAAGTCCTTAGCCTCTCTTCGACTACCATCCACATTTATTGCCGCCGGTGACAGACCTTTTGTGGATGGGTGGAAGCCAGAATCAGACAGATTCTTACCCCTTCCATTGGAACTCTCATTCTGGCAAGGAGACAGTAGGCGGCCTGATAGTCCTCCTACACTTCCAATTGTTATGTTTAACCATAATAATAGGAAACTCTCCTTCTTTAATGCTTTCTCTCTCTCTATCAGTTAGTGCCGCCAGGTACTAACCTAACCCCGGATGTGCCGCCTGCTAAACTACAGTATACAACTATACAGTAGTACACATGTTTTCTAACATACTCTGTGTTTCCTATCGCAGTCAATTGTTAGGACCACGATATTATGTTGAGGCTCAGTGCTCCCTCAACACCCAGTCGGTTTTTTCGATCATCAGGACCCTAAAAAATCACCGATCAGTATTAATATATACTACAGGTGGATAATGTTAGTATAGACACTTACTAACTTTAACTCTACCTTGTATTCTCCCTATCAGGGAAACCAAATATTATTACTGACGGAGGTCTCAGCATTGACCTGGGAGAGGAAACACAGATATGAGTCTTTTCTACTTCCTATCAAGCTTACTATCGTAAGCTATTATAAACAATAGTGATTACTATTGTTAATAAAATGTATGCTTTTATATCACTGATATAATAAACAGGATACTCATTGAGCCCTTTTCCTTTACAGGAGGAGCCAATGGAGAAGTGTGCAGCATTGTTCTGCAACCACAAGGGCAAAGACTTTTTGTGGACACACGATGTGAAGGACTCATGCCCCCTGCTGCATCGAGTCGCGAGTCCTCAAGTATTAGGACCCGAAAGGTTGTCCCACCTGCTCAACCCTGATGGCCAATGGCTTCGGAGAACCCCCCCCCCCCAGTCAACATAGAGACTAGGGATACAGCGAGGGAGACCCTTCGCAAATGGGTAAGAGGGTTCCAGAAGAACTCTCTGGGATCGTACTTACCCAACGACTCCCTAAGGTGCCTTCTGTTCCCCAAGGCTCTAGCAAACGTGTTAGTGCCCCAGGAACAGGTCCAGCCTCCTCTTATACAACTGAAGATCGACGCGAACATAAATAAGTCACCGGAAGGCATGGACATCCACCAAGAAAGGATGTTAGAAGTGTCCACTGACACGGAGCAGTACCTATTACAGTGAACCCTCGCTACTTCGCGGTTCGACCATCGCGGATTCACCACTTCGCGGATTTTTTCCATAACCCATATATATACAGTAATATATATATATATGTATGCATGTATTTATGTATATATGTAGGTATGTATATGTGTATACATATAAATATATATATATATATACACACACACACACACATATATATATATATATATATATATATATATATATATATAAATATATATATATATATATATATATATATATATATATATATATATATATATATCTAGTGTAGGAAGATGTGATGTAGTTCTAAGGGAAAAGTATGGGAAATATGTCTGGGTAATAAGCAAAGCTCTACCTCCAGTTTGTTTCTACATTATGATCAGAGATAAATGTAAACAAAACATTGTTGCCATTTTTTATCGTGCTTTTTAGCATGTTTAGGAAATGCATGATATAAAATCACCTTTAATATTTGTGCCTGTTTTAGTTTAGGGTACTGTAGTACATGCATTAAGTGTTCTGTACATTAAAGGGTAGTTTGTTAACAGTACTACGTACAAGGGAAGGTTTTAAAAGTCTGAATATACATGTTGAATAAATAGGTAAATATGGTGTCACTACTTCGCGGATTTTCACCTATCGCGGCCGCGACTGGAACCTATCTACCGCGATAAACGAGGGTTCACTGTACAAGGAGGCCCTGAAGAAGACGTGGAACATCCACAAGCGGAGGAAGAAGGATCCGTTTCAATGGCAACCGAAAACGCTTAGTTTGCCGTGACGGCATACCAACCTATGCCGTCAACCTCTTTAGCCCCAACTCCTCAACCAGTTGCACAGGTCGACAAGAGCGAAGCGATCCTCATGTCGATTCAACGGATGATGGAATTGTTCCAGAAGGAACAAGAGACGATGAAGCAGTCAATCAAGCAGCAGAAGATACTGCTACAGGAAAGGGCGGACCACCCTGGACCTACTAGGGGCTCCACTAAGAAGCCCCTTAGAGTGTTGGATCTCACCTCACTGCTCCGAAACCAACCCCTAGAGGTATGCAGAGCATATGCCCATGATGAATGGGAAATTATTCGTCTCAGAGAAATTGGGGGCCAAACTGATTGAAGATCTTGAGTTCTGGCCTAACTTTTCAGCTTACCCAGACTGTTACGTGAGACTACAGGATGAACATGCTGCCCGTGAGGAAATGGTACCCAAAGAGGTCATTGTCTTCGAGCATGATAAGGCGCAAGCCATCCTCCTGAAAGCCTTTAAAGGAGCCGGGTACACCAACTCCAAAGTCTCAGCACTGAGCAAAAGACACCCCACCTTTCTTGCTCCTTCCTCCATCTCTTTCCCCTTTTCGGAGAAAGCACTAGACTATGCTGTCAAGGCAGTCAACGACGGCAAACCCTGCCCAACTCTAAAGGAATGCAAACCATTCTCTCTAGCAATGCCTACCTGCGAGGAGTAGTGGAAGGATGTCCACTTAACCTTCTCCGTCTCTAAGTTGGATCCAGAGATAGCAGGCCAGCAGTTCAATGAGAACTTTCCGAAGTTGCTAGACCATCTTCTGAGGAGGGAACAGGAGATGAAGGAGAGACTTGCGGCCTCCCTTTCTCATCAGAACTGCCTGGAAATGAGTGCAGGTGTACATAACGCCCCAGAAATGTTCATATTCCTGGCTAAGTCTCACATGGGGACCCTTGTGAAAGACATATGCTTTCCTCAGAGCAAGGAGAGCCTGCAGAGAGTTCGTCTTGGCCTCAGCGACCATAAGACACAAACCCAGGAAGCTGATTACCTCGAGCATCTGGGGTAAGGACCTCTTCCCACGGGAACTGGTCCAAGAGATCATAGCCAGAGCAGCCACGGAGAACAGGAACCTTCTCCAAAAGTGGGGCATGAACTCAAAGAGGAAATCTTCCTCGGACGGAGGTCCCCAGCCTAAGAATAAAAAGGCAAGGAGACCACGCAGACCTGCACAACTTCCTGCCGTGTCCATGACCACGATGCCTCAGACCACCTTCCAGATGGTCCCTCAACTGGTAACCCAGTCACCAGTGTTTAACCCTGGCTTTGAGAGGCAGTCGACTTCCTTTCGCCCTAGCCAGAAAGGAAAAGGCCCAAGGAGAAGTTTCTCCGGAAACCCCTCTCGGGGCCGAGGAGGACGTGGTCGCGGAAACAAGTCCTCAGGACCCCCCAAGCAATGAGGGGCTCCAGGTAGGGGGCAGACTGTATCCCTTTCAGGATCTCTCGACCTTCGATCCCTGGGCCCACAGCCTAATCACAAATGGACTCGGGTGGAAATGGAACAGAACTCTACCGCGTTTTCCAGAATTCTTCCAACACTCCACCCCCTCGTTAGAAGAATATACCTCAGAACTCTTGAACAAGAAGGTAATAAGGAAAGCGAAGTCCATCAAATTCCAGAGAAGGCTGTTTTGTGTTCCCAAGAAAGACTCAGACAAACTCTGAGTCATTCTAGACTTGTCTCCACTCAACAAGTTCATCGAGAATATCAAGTTCCAGATGCTTACTTTGCAACACATAAGGACCCTTCTACCAAAAGGGGCGTACACAGTCTCAATAGACCTAGCAGATGCTTACTGGCATCTTCCAATCAGTCGCCCTTTCTCCTCCTACCTAGGATTCAAGCCACTGAAGAAGAAGTTTGTCCTTAGAGCAATGCCCTTCGGACTGAACACAGCCCCAAGGATATTCACGAAGCTAGCAGACACAATCGTCCAGCAGCTACGCTCCGAAGGAGTTCAAGTGGTAGCATATCTAGACGATTGGCTGGTGTGGGCAGCATCCAAGACTATTTGCCTGCAGGCAGCCAAAAAGGTGAACCAGTTCCTGGAACACCTGGACTTCAAGATCAACCGCAAGAAGTCTCGCCTTTCTCCAGCTCAGAAGTTCCAATGGTTAGGAATCCAATGGGACTTAAAGTCACACCACCTGTCCATTCCATCCAAGAAGAGGAGAGAGATAGCGGGATCTGTTAAGAGACTAATCCGTCACAAGAGGATTTCAAGACGCCAACAGGAAAGAGTATTGGGCTCTCTCCAGTTCGCAGCAGTGACAGACCTGGTGCTAAAAGCAAACTAAAAGATGCGTCAGGAGTCTGGGGAGGATACGTATCAAATGCTCGAAGAGATCAACTAAGGTTGACCCCGACCCGGTTGTGCATGCAGTTAAGGCTGTGGTCAACAGCCAAGAGCCTAGCAGGGACAATTCCCTTGTAACAACCACAACCATCAGTGGTGATACACACAACACCTTGGAAGGATGGGGAGGCTATTCTCACGAGAGAAAAGTGCAAGAGAATTGGTCGCACCAGTTCAAAATATTTCACATCAACATTTTGGAAGCTATGGCAGTTTTCCTGTCGTTGAATAAACTATCCCCTCGCAGAGCAATCCACATCAGATTGGTCCTGGACAACGAAGTGATAGTAAAATGTCTAATTCGACAGGGCTCGAGATTGCCTCACATCAACCATGTGATATTAGCCATCTTCTACCTGGCAAGGAAGAAGGGATGGCACCTATCAGCAGTTCACCTACAAGGGTTCCGCACTGTGACTGTGGCCGCTCTATCCAGGCAAAAGCCCATAGAGACAGAATAGTCCCTAGACGCAGACTCATTTTCCTTCATCTCGGAAAAAGTCCCGGAACTGCAGATCGACCTCTTCGCAACGAGTGACAACAAGAAACTACCTCGTTATGTAGCCCATATATGGACCCTCAAGCAGAAGCGATGGACACCATGTCCCTCGAAAGGAACAGGTGGAATCCCATTTACCTGTTTCCACCAACCAATCTCCTGCTAAGAGTCCTCGACAAGCTAAGATCCTTCAGAGGGACAGCAGCAGTAGTGACCCCCAAGTGGCCCAAAAGCAATTGGTTCCCTCTAGTTCTAGAATTGAAACTGAAGCTGTTTCCTCTGCCAGATCCAGTATTATCCCTACTGGTCCAGAAGTTGACTGTCTACGCTTCATCCTCGAGAACCATCAACCTACATCTCATGATTTTCTCGCCTTAGCAGCGAACAAAAAGTTTGGAATCTTGAAGGATAAAGTTAACTTCATCGAAGAGTATAAGTCAAGTTCGACTAGGAGACAATTTGAATCTTCATGGAAGAAATGGGTCTCCTTTGTGAAAACAAGGAAACCGACAGAAATATTGATAGATTTCTGTCTCGCATTCTTCATATACCTACACGAACAAGGCCTGGCTTCTACTACGATTACCTCGTGTAAGTCGGCCCTGACTAGACCACTTCTGTACGCCTTTGAAGTGGACCTCTCTAGTGAAATCTTTAATAACATCCCAAAAGCATGCACTAGACTCAAGCCAGCAACCTCACCAAAGCCCATCACGTGGTCTTTGGACAAAGTCTTGCACTATGCTTCGAACTTAAACAATGAGGATTGTACTCTAAAGGATCTAACAAAGAAAGCTATTCTTCTGTTTGCAATAGCTTCAGGGGCTAGAGTTAGTGAAATAGTGGCCTTATCCAGAAACAAAGGCCATATTCAGTTCTTAGACATAGGAGAACTGAACCTCTTTCCTTATCCTGCCTTTCTTGCCAAGAATGAGCTATCCACTAAGAGGTGGGGTCCTTGGAGAATCTGCCCACTGAAGGAAGATGCCTATGCCTCTCTGTGCCCAATAGAGTGTCTTAAGGTCTATCTTCGAAGAACTTCAGACTTCAAGGGAGGACAGCTCTTCAGAGGCGAAACCTCAGGATCAAACCTATCCCTAAGACAACTGAGAGCGAAGCTCACCTACTTTATTCGCAGAACGGATCCTGACAGTACACCCACAGGTCACGATCTGAGGAAAGTTGCTTCTTCGTTGAACTTCTTTCAACATATGGACTTTGAAAGACTCCGCTCATACACTGGGTGGAGATCATCCAGGGTGTTCTACAAACACTATGCGAAGCAAGTACCTGAAATAAAACATTTTGTGGTGGCGGCGGGTAGTGTCCTTAAATCCGTCGTCTAGTGCTGCAATGAACAGTGGACTGTTTTGGGACTTTACAGTGTATCGGGTGCATGGGTATATGTACCTTCTAGTGCAAATCATAACGATGATTAACAGACGGTTCCATATAGGTGCATATCTAACCAATAACACCAGTGACGTGTGAACGTTTGCATCACAGTGTCTACGCATGTCCAAAATCTGAGTAAGTTAGACAGATTTGGTTTCACATCTCCATTGAGTGGCATTATTCCGATAATGAAATTACATATTTTTTCTACAGGAGAAAATATGGACCCTGCTGTGTATTAATGCTGGATCAGATTCATACTCTATTGTAACTACATTTGATAATTTAGTTGCAAAATAAAGATACTAAAACGTATCTGCGTCTTATTACTGCTACCTCAGTTGCATACTAATAGAACATGCCAGAGTTTTATCTAATCCCTATAGGGGCATAGAACATGAAATCAGTATACAGATTTCCATGGTAAGTAAAAGGTAAGCTCTAAAGTTTTCCCTTTTGTTCCTACAAAAATACAAACCTTGAATCCTTATTGTCAAAATCAACATGTTCCCTGCAGGGGGCAGGAAGCACTAAGCCAGTTCCAGGCTTAGTGGAAATGACAGTTAACTGGAACTTCACATGCAGGTCTAGGAGACCAGATAAGTAAATCCATTAAAGGTAGAAGGCACATACACAAACTCACAGCTATAGTAATTTCAAGTTAATTCTCTAGTATACTTCCATCAGGACGACATGGCCCGAGCCCAAAAAACGGATTTTTGAGCAAAGTGAAAAATCTATTTTTGGGTGAGTGCCATGTCGTCCTGATGGACCCACCCTTTTGCTGACCCCACACTAAATTACTCTATCTGCGGCCATTTCTGCTTGACAAGAAAAGGAATGGCGCGCACAGTAGTAGTACGGATAGGAGGTCCATCGGGTACCTAGATCGGCACGCCCTTCTTTTGCCACTCTTCCCCCTTACATCAAAGAGTTGAATCTATTCGGGGTGAAGATTGCCATGTGTCATATCTAAAAAATACGTCCCCTGATATTATGGGATATTCTTAATTGGAGACTCGCGCCAGGAGTTAGAATCCTGGAGACCTTCGGTTTATTTCTCTGGGAGTATCACTGTAGCAAATATCCCTTAGAAGGCTACCTAAAGGAACCCTTACATCAGGACGACTTGGCACTCTCACCCAAATATAGATTTTTCACTTTGCTCAAAATCCATTATATATATATATATATATATATATATATATATATATATATATATATATATATATATATATATATATATACATACATATATACAGTGGAACCTCTACATCCGAACGTATCTACATCTGAATTTTCCAACATCCGAAGTAAAATTCGAGCAAATTTTTGACTACACGCGAATTTTATTTCGACACACGAAGTAAGCAATTTTCGTCGTACCGGTTGTATCCGAATTTTTCGACACACGAAGTACAATTCGAACACGTTCCTACTCTACACCCGAATTTTTTTTTCGACACCCGAAGTAAACAATACTCGTACGCGTAGTTGGTGCTCATAGCGCCTGATGTGTTTTTTATTTCCGCCGATAGAAGGCAGCACTTCAACCTCGGAGGGACCCTCAATTAGTGTGGCTTGGGACATTCCTCTGTTCTCTCGGCTTCGTGTGGTTGTTCCCTGTGCGTTCTGCTATTAACTGTGTTTTAATCGTGATTTTTTACGTTCATCCTTTTACGGTATTTTACGTAAATCATGGGTCCTAAAAGGCTTAGTTTCGCAAGTGGTAGTGGTAGTGGTGAGAAAAGGAATAAGGGAATGCTTTCTTTAGAAGTAAAGCAAGGAATTATTGAAAAGCATGAGCGTGGCGTCCGTATGAGTGAACTTGCAATAGGTTCGGCGCAAATAAAAGAGGTGTTAGGAAAATATCAAGACGTGGTCGACTTCATCGACAAATACCATCCAAAGAAATTGCAGGTTTGTAGTGTAGTTGCGCAGTTTGATGATGTTTCCCTAACTTATTTTCGAAACATTCTGAAAAGCTGTACCAAGCAACTTTCTATCGATAGCTTCTTTAAAAAAACTACGAAGCGAACTCGTGATGAAGAGGAAGGAAGTGGTTCAAAGAAAACAGCAAAGAGTGAAGAGAAAAAAATTCAATCAATTTTAAGTGTAGAGAGTGAAAGTGATTAAAATTAATCATCAAAAAAAAAAAGAAAATGTAAAAAAATATAAAATATAAAAAAAAAAAATAAGCTAAGTTATGTTAAAGTTCACTTAGTGTAAGTTAGAATAAGTTACGGTAGTGTACGTTTATCGTAGTTAACCTCTCTACCTCCTCGCCGCCCGTCCGTCTCCTCTCTGTGTAGCAACACCAGCAATACCTGCGCTGGAGTTTCTAAGGTAAAGTGACGCTAAAAACCCGTTTCTTATTTATCATTTTTTGCTAATTCTTCTTTTTTACATGTCTATTATCTAATTTAGTATGCATTATTCTCATGGGGAATTATGTGTAGTAGTTTATTAAGAAGTTATCATAGGTTTTTGGGCTCAACCACGGATTAATCCTATTTCAATGTATTCTTATGGGAAAATTCGTTTCGACATCCGAACATTTTCTACATCCTAAATTGGTTGTGGAACGGATTAAATTCGTATGTAGAGGTACCACTGTATATATATATATATATATATATATATATATATATACAGTATATATATATATACTGTATATATAATAAATATATATACATACTGTGTGTGTATATATATATATATATATATATATATATAAAATAAATAAAGAGAGAGAGATATAGTATTTTCTTTTATGAATTTAACATTAGCGTAGTCATAATAATCACATACATAATTGGCTTGTGCTCAGTGTACTGCAGTACTCACTTTGCATTGTGCTGTAGTTTTTTCATGATTTCACACCCATATCTCTGCTCTAACATAACGAATGAGTTTATAAGAAAATTATTTTATTTGTTCATCAGAATGTCATTGGTTAGATTGTATAGGATGCATATACTCTGTATTGAAATGTCAAAATATTACTAGTTTTTAAATTACATATTAATTTTTAATTTCTCATTACTTTAATTATCAGGCAATAGAAGCATTGCTAAAATGGTACTGCAATGCACAGAAAGCTTTATTATTTTCATAAGAAGGTCATCTGGCTTAAACAAAATTGAGTAGTAATTTTTGCATGATTATTCTTATTTTTTTTCTAATTTGCAGTCATAAACTGAAGCAATGGAAACTGTTAACATTAATTTCTGATTTCCACAAATAAATACTTGGTGTTGCTCTTGGCAACGTCATGTGTACCAAAATATATAATCCTTTTATCTAATCTTTTGGAGTATCAAATTCGAATGTTACCATATTTATTTCAAGTGAAGTACAGTATAGTATGTTTTTTAGTTGGGTACCTCTGAAAGTCTTTAAGGTATTTGGCACAAAAAATTTCCAGCTGTTTTGTTGTTAATTTTAACAAAATTATAATATATCAGGGTTTTTGCTTAGTATTCATATTGCTTATATTATGTTATGCATAGTCTTGATAATTTTTGGATTGAGAATTTGGGGGTGAGTATCGAAATGATTAATTTTTGTTCTAAAATTTAGTTGATATCTGTGAATGTCCCCTGATATTCATATTGCTTCTCTTTGGAAGTCTGCTTATATCAATGTATACCCTTTTAAGTTTTAGGCATCAAGTCTAGTATTGAATCAATCTAGCTGCAAATGACAATAACCTTAGCTTGGTTAATTATGGGATGATCAGTTGCATCGTGTTTTGGAAGACAAGATCAGGATTTTGTTGTTTTTGGAAACTGGTTTTTGAAATGCACTTTAAAAGAGATTCTTGTCAACTGGCATAATTATGCAGGTTACTGAGAAGTGGATAGTCTGGTAATCTTTGGGGAAGTTTCTACAAAGTCCCCCTTGAAACTGATGATGACTAACTATAAATATCAAGTTGATGGAACTATTCCCATCAGTTATATCAGAGTTTCCTTGTGAGTGATGTTTCAATACCACTTTCTGTTCCCTGGTGCTTCATAGGAGTCACTGGTAATAGGGAATGCAAGGTGATGTATTCAGTTAACTTGGCAGCATTAACATGTATGCAGAACGGGGGAGAATCAGGTCGGCATACTATACTAAATAACAGATTAGATATTTACTTGACAAAGTTCAGAAATAGTTCATCGAACATAGGCTATTGGGAATTAGTTAAGCAAAATCAGAATCATCCAAAAGAATAGTCTCTACATTCATCATGGTGACTAGAAATTTGGAGATTGGTGGTTGTGACCAATAGCGGCATGTTTTCAACATTTCTAAACAAAACAAGTTTTTGTCCTCCAGTTCCAGATTCTCTAGCATGGAAAGGTGGATATCCTGTTACTTGTTACAGGACTTGTCTAATCTGGATATGTATAACTTTCCAACACTCGCCATGATTCGATCAGTCATAAACAATGCAGAGGACCATGAACATCAGGATGTCTGCTGGCTTAATTTTGGCTTAAAGTGAGTTCAGACTCTTTTCATGTTGGGAAATCTCTAAAGGATGAAGTCTCAGAAAATTTGGCTGTGGATGCGTCCGTTAAGGACTGACGTCTTTAGAGAAATTTATTCTGTTGGAATGCCTCTAGATGAGAGTTGTAGAGTATCATCTCAAACAGCAGGATGACTCTTTTGGCTCCATTTCAGCCTCAAGAAGCAGTTTACAGATTTGTGGCCTCTGTTGTCCGAGTGGCTAAGAAGGTTGTTGTGCAAAACCAGTTTTCTCAGACAACCAGTTTCAAGTGCAATACACCCAAATCCGTACATGCAACTACCAACTGGTGGAAGACTGTCCACCATAGTCTCAGTAGCAAAGTGTTTTTGAGTCCGCCAGATTGTCTTTCTTTAATTTGCACAAGAGAGCCTACTAATAATTAGTATAAAAAACAGTGATATGTTTATTGTGATTGGACAAATAAAGTAATGTGTTAGTAACTATAACTAGTTTGGATATTGTTAAATTTTTGTGTTAACCTTTTTATGAAAAGAAACTGTTGATTTCAGATATTACGGGTTATCGTTTCATGCTTAATACTGCACTTCAAACATCTAGGATTGGATTTATTCCTTCCGATTATTATAGAAGATCTTTTCAAATATTTTGATATTGAAAGACCTCCAGTTGAGAGGGATTTTATTTTTTTTATTTAGATTTAGTTTTACTATACCCAAAAGGGTTCATATTTTGAACCTTTGGAAAATCTTTCAGTCAAAGATCCCACAGCTAAGACTCCTTTTATTTTGGCAGTAACATGAGCTGAAAACATTAGTGAGGTACAATCTCCGTCTTAGTGTCAGGTTTCAAGATAATAAAATTATCACTTTTACATGTAGTCAGGGTTAAGAACTATATTTAGGATGAAAGGTATGGCACAATATTTTCAAATTCCCACTTCAGAAGAGGAAGTTAGTTTTACTTCAAAGACTGGGTTTCTCTGTCCTGTGAAAACTGTTAAGTATTATTTGGTAAGACCAAAAACATTAGAGGTAATTTTCCCAATTTCTTAATTGGAATATGATTTCAAATCATCTCTTTGAAAATGAAAGTTCCATTCATGTTAAATTTTAGACTTGAAGGCTCACAAGGATTTGGATCTAAGTTGGATAAAAGACTTAAATGCTAGAATTTATATCAGAAATGGAAAGAGTTTTAATAGCAGCTCAGTGATGTGATAAGTTGGCATTCATAAAGCATTACTTTGAAGAAACTTGGTTTGCTTATCTTGCTGGTCTTTTAGGTTTTTTAGTAGCTGCTTTAGAAGTAGTCAAATATAAGTTGGTTTGTATTGTTTATGGGGTAAATTTTGATTACTTTTATTATTAAAAATTTAGTTTGGAAAACATAGTTTTGGATTAATTATCATGATAATGCTTTGGTAATAGAGTATATTTTGAAAAACAATATTTTGTATCAAGTTATTACAAGCATTAATTTGAGAAGGTTTCTTACCAAAATACTAGACCTGTGTCTTTCCTTTACTGATCCACTTCCATCCCATCAAGGAGTGATAACTTGAGATGTGACGATACCACTTTGGAGGCCGAAACCGATACCAAATTATTTTTTAGAGCGATACCAGTGCCCAATTTTTTCTGGGACCAATACCGATACCAGAGAAATAACTGATACTGATAGCGATACTAGCCCATATTCTGATACTTTAGAACTTCTTTCTAATGATTACAATAACAGTATAATATTGATTTGATGACTAACTTTTCAACCTCTTTAGTGTGTACAAAATGCAGTTCTTGAGGCCTCATTAGGCATACAGTATTCAGTAAACAGAACAGGACAAGCACTTTATGGTGTCTATTTGAAATAAAACTGTGTTATAAAGATTTTTTTTTGTTTGAAACATGTTAAACTTTGGCTATGTCCATGACAATGACACAATCTGATCACAAATCGAATGGCTTCCCCTATATGATTTTCTTTACTGAATATCATATTAGTTTAACCAGATCACTGAACTAGAAAAAATAGTTGTTTAAAATAGAGTACAGGTAGTCGTCAACTCATGACCGAGATAGAGACAGAGACGCGTTGTAAATCGACATATGTCGAACCTAAAAAGTGAAGTTTCCGTAGATTTATTATGGTGCGTCATGACTCCGCAATCATCTAAATCTTATTTTATCAATATTTTCATACTGCATTTCATTATTTTATTTTCTCGTTTCATAAGATATCATATGCTCTGCTAAAGCATTTTTGTAACCTGTTTTTATATTTCAGAAGCATTTTTCAATTTCGGTAGTATTTTAATATAACAATTACCAACTTTTTTTTATGTTTACCTTTGGTTGAGATCAGCTGATCTGAAGGTCCCGCTATCGTATCGAGAGAATGAGTATTATTTATATAATTTCTTAATTTATTTGAAATATTATCATGATGAATATTACATCAGCACCAATATGTTACAGGGTGATATAGTTTTCATACATATAACCAAATAAATTAGTCACATCACTCGCACAATTTTGGTTACCATATGGTATGGTATTATTTTTCCTATTACTGTCGTTTGTCAACAGTTATATAGATCCTAGTAAATATGGCCATTCATTAGAAAGTTGGAAACACGTTCAATCCAAACACAAGGAAATCTTTGATGTTGGAATAACCCAAAGTACCTACATCGGAGTATCAGCAATTTAAGATCATTTTTTGATTGGCTGATACCGATACTAGATACTCATGGGGGAGGCCTGTACCGATACTGGTGTCATGACAGTGGTCTATAACGATACAAAAAAGGCCGAGACCACCGATACCAATACCGATACTATCGACACCTCTCTAGTAGTAACCATAACTATGATCAGGGGAGATTCGTAAAAGTAAACAGAATTTTAATAATAGAATTTAATTCTGTAGTCACCTGATGTTCCTATACATTCCTCCGTCATCACCACTGACTAGTGATTTAAAGAGAATGAGGATTAGTTTCAACTTCAAGACTGAAAGACAGAGAAAGGTACAGCCAACCCAAGCTAAGGTTATCGTCATTAGCTACTAGATTGTCTCTGTGCTCGACTAGAGGCTGAAGCATATTGAAGGAAATAGAACTGGACATTCTTCAGAGAGAAGCTATATGAACAGTAGGTGAGCATAGAAACAAAAAAAATTATAATCAAAATTCCATTTTTCAGGCTCCTTATGTACATGTTGTGTTGGCTTTTAATGGAAGTAATTTATATAATTTTTGTATAAAATTTTTTGACATTTAGACAATATCTAAAAGTTAAGTTACCACTAGACTTATAGGAATTTTATTTCTTTCCAAGGATTCACAAACAGACAACATTACTACTATAATCGTTTTATGCATCAAAGATTTCTATGGAATTGATAAAGAAGCCAGATCTACAAATATGATTAGATTGAATGTAGCTATTCCTTGTTGGCATTCATTTTAGTATCGAAATTATATCACTTTTGATGAATGAAAAACTTGATAGATTAGTAAATTTTATAAAGATTCCATTAGTGGATTATGATTGATACTAAGAAAATGAAGGGCACTTTATATAAGTAACTTATTCCATCTTTGAGTTGATAACACTATTTTGACCTGTAGGTGTTCAAATAATATCCCATTTAACCAAATCCCCTAATCTGGCATGATTCCTATAATCCAACACGTGTTATGTGGCTGTCCAATTATTAGTCAAAGCTAAAAATCAGGCCCTAGAAATCTTTCTTTCTAAGAACCTTTGAAAATCTTCATTTCTAGATTATCTAATCATTAGTTGTTCCTATACCAATACAAAACATTGCCGTATGATAGGAGTATGATTTAAGCAAAAGATAAAATTGACTGTTAAAAATTTATATCGATAGAGTAGCTGTTGGATGGTGAGTGATCTCCATCCACGTAACAAGCCAATGAGTAGGCATTTTGGTTTTGGACTTAGCTCGGTACAGACAAACTTCTCTGTTGCCTCATATACTAGCTTATTTAAACTTTTGTTTTTTTAATTTTCGTTGTGTGATTGCAGTGCAGTGATGGAGACTCCGTGTGTGAACATGTGAGTCTGCCCTGGTAAGCCTGGCCATAACTGCAGCAGGGTTATGACCAGGCTCCTTGTGGATCCTTATTTACTTATTACTGTTCGCAATCACCATGTTGTGACAAGTGCAAGTCACAGCTTCCTCTGCTGGGAACTTAGTTCAATAAGGAGAAGACGACTAAGAGAGATTCTCTGGCTTGGACTCCGTAACACCCAAGCTGTTGCCAGAGATGCTTTTTGGCTCATATCTTTCCAGTTCTCAACCTTCTGTGTCATCCTTGTGTTTCTCTAGGGCCTAGCCCTAAGGAAGAATTTGGAAGGAGGGAGGAGAGATTGACTCATCCCCAAATCTGCTTCAGGGAAGACAGAAGTATTACCTTTCCCTATTAAAGGTAATACTCCTCAGCCTCATCGATTTTCACTCTTTCTTGTACCAACAGCCGATGATGTTTATGAGGATTTGGATCTGAGATAGTTGTGGTTTTTAATTGGAGTTGATGATATTCCATTTGTAAAAAAGCTTTTGAAGGTTTTAACCAATGCCAAGACCCCGAGAACTTCTATTGCTTACCCTCCTAATCTGCTCTTCCACCGGTAGAGTAGGCAGTTGAAGTGATGACCATCCACAAGTCATTGTCTGCTGTTGGCGAAGATTCTGTATCCTCTCTTGCTGCACAGTATTGTTGTTGGCCCTAAAGTCCTCGCCTACTCTGAAGCCTGGTAAGAGGATAAAGAAACATACATACCCTCCTTCCCCTCCCCTCCCCTCCCCTCTAGCAAGCGCTTGTATCAAGACATCTGCTACGGATCCTTTAGCTGCAACTCCTGCTACGCCAAAGAAGCCGTAAGTGAAGACCATTCGACCAAAGTCTCCCTAGACTTTGATTGACCTCTCCTCGCGTATGTTTGAGAGGCACAGTGCAGCAATGAATACTAACCCTGCAGAGGAAGGTGGATTGGTACAAGGCACAGGTGCTCAGTCACATATAAGAACAAGCGGTGCATCATTGGCTGGGACAAAGGGTGCTGCCCACCTGCCTCTACTGCTTCTGAGAGTTCCAGAGAAATGACAAGATTACTATTTAAGAAGACGAAAGCCCAACAGAAGAGGCATGGTGGAGCGTATGATCAATAAGCTCTTCGTATTGTAGAGTAGTAGAGTGACGTGAGCAGACTGTCTTGGCACTGTCACCGAGACCGCTCAACAAGACGCATAGGTTCCACACTTCCTATCTCCAGTGCCAGGTTGCCATGTGCTTGGTCTCCATATGTACCATCACTGTGTGATTGGTGTTCAGGTATTTGTACACCAAGAGACCAGATATTTTCCTCTAAGACGTAACAAGATCAGACACCATGCAATTATACTCCTTGTGCCTTTTCATCAAATGATTGTAATGTTTAAGTCACAGGGTGCCAGTCACTTGCTTCTTCTCATCCAATTAGAGCAATGTATTGAGATGTTTTGATGGTACGCATGGGCACACCGTTTTATCTTGTTTCTATCTTCTTCTTTTTTTTTTTTAGATTTTTATAGTTTGTATATTAAAGGTTTATTTTAAGGATGTTACTGTTCTTAAAATATTCTATTTTAATTGTTCATTACTTCTCTTGTGGTTTATTTATTTCCGTATTTTCTTACCCCATTGGGCTATTTTTCCCTAAGTGAGCCTTTGTGCTTAGAGCATCCTGCTTTTCCAACTAGGGTTGTAGCTTAGCTAGTAATAATAATAATAATAATAATAATAATAATAATAATAATAATAATGATAATAATAATAATAATAATAATAATAATTCCTTCATGCACTTAGATTTTTCTATGTGCAAGGACCTTCGTACGTGCTAAGACCGGTTCTCTTCACAAAATTTTCCTATATGCTGAGACTGGTCATTGAAATGAGACTTTCCCACTTGCTGAGACCTTCTAACATTTCCACACGATGATTTGAGGCAGGTGATCACATGACCTCTCTGAATGCTCTTATGAACGTTGAGAAGCTACATTGCATATGTGTAATCATTAATCATCGGCAAGGGTCCTCACCACCCAACGTGTATGTGTAATCATCGGCAAGGGTCCTCACCACCCAACGTGTATGTGTAATCATCGGCAAGGGTCCTCACCACCCATGCTTTCCTGCAAAATGTCCACATTCTATTCACTGCCACACACTTTCTTATGCCCTTCAGAGGTTGAAGCACCGATTGCTTCAGCCTCTGTGGGCACGATGGCTAGGGGCACTTCGGGCTTCGAGGGTCAGACCACTGTGCAGTTGTTCCTTCCTCTTGAGGTATTGCCTAGGTACCGTTTTTGGTCCAGTATGCCAGCATGCTAAGAAGATTGATCATCCCGAGATATGTGCCAAGACCTCTCCTATGAGAGGAGGTTGAGTCGTGGGCATACCCTAGACCCAATGACATCCAATTCGAGGCCAGCACCACCGGAGACAGAGAATCCCAGGATTGAGTCTACATTTGTTAAGTTAATGACATTCATTTGGGAGTAAACTAACCTTGGTGAGGCAACCATGGCTCCCATTGGGGGAGGGATAACAGCCTTTGATTGGTACTTTAGTGCTCCTCAAGGATCAAATCCCTCCCTTGAGTTACCAGGGTCGGAACTTGCTCGCATCGGTTTGGATATTGTCAATTCCAGATCTGTATTCCATGTAATTCAATATGCTTGAGTAGATGAAATAAGATCCAGCCCCCATGCTCTCTCGACAATGATGATTCTATGTACAAGAAGACACAGACCCTTCTACTGTACTCACCGATTGATCCAGCAGTGACTATGCTGACATTAGGGACCCCAGTGGAGAGACTCAAGCACAAGGGCATGAGGTTCATGGTATTTGAGTCTGCTGCCATGGAAGCTGCTTCTATGGCTAGCCTCCAAGCAAGATCATGGATCGACCACTGGTCAGATATAGTCACACACTTTGCCACGACCCAAGACTTGGCAAACCTTGAGACGAAGATGAAGTACTAAGATTTGATCTTGTCAGTTACCAACGTTGTAACCTTCTTGTTGCATCAATCAGCTAACCAGTGGCCTAACTGGGTCTTCAAGAGGAGACATGCTATAGCCTCTGCTTCACCAGTCAGGTTGAACAGGAGGAGGCACTTTCCCACGAAAAGCATTAGTGTTGGGAGACGGCATCCCTATTCCTACAAAATGAAGTAGAGATCATGATGGAGAAGTGGAGGAAGACAAGCTAGGACACTCATCCATCAAGTAGTCTTCTTAAAGGCCTTGGCCTTGTAAAGGCAACTGCAACAAGACCATCGTCCCATGTTGCCTCCCTTAAGTTGGCTGAAGAAGACTTCTGTGATGTCCAGGCCCAGATCTGGACAAAGTCTCTTCCTTCTCTAATAAGGTATGGACAACGTTCTGCCCTTTTTGGTCCCATCCTGGCCAGTCTAGGAAAGAGCGAGTAGAGTAAGAGAACACTGAAGTCGGCAGCCCTTTTTCTACATCTCCTAACCTTTCCTGCAGCTCGAGTAACCACACTTGTTGAATCCGGATCCTCTCATCAAGGCATTAAACAATAACCATTCATCTAGCTACAAAAATCCCTGATTCCAAGAAATCTCACATTTTGAGGTTGGAGCCATGATCCTGATGAAGATCTGTCCTGAGACCAAAATACAAACCCTTGAATTGGTAAACATTCAAGTCATTTATAAATCGAAGGGTATTCCTTCGATTTTCAAGAATGATAATGTGAAGATACGAATCTGTTAAGTATATAATAAAACCGCAATGTTTCCCCCTTACTGCCCCAAGAACTGTCAAGGATTTTTCCTTTGAAAACTTGATGGGAATTGTAAACTTGTTTAGAATCGATAAATCTAGAACTGGTCTCCAACCTCCCAACCCTAGGTTATAGAAAAACTTATTATAAAACACTGTTGATGGATCCAAAAACTCTTTTCTAACATTCTTCCCTTGGTTTATAGCCATTTCTGTAGTGAGAATTTGGACGTTTGTCAACTGTATTGGTTCCTTGGATAAGGTAGGATTGGAGGACCAAGGGATTCAATAGAAGTATTTGAACATGGGCATTGTGTACATCTCAAGATATAGGCTTTTCCATACAAGTTAGAATTGGCGAAACCTTCTCAATTTTAATTTATAACTGTTTAGACTAAATTACTGATTCTCAGTAAATTTTCCTTTTTATTTATAGAGGTGATCCTTGTCTTGCCCTTTTGGCATAGTAGAAATGTCATGTTTCACTGTGTTTCCTTTGCTAACATTAGCAGTCTCTCATCAATAAAAAATAAATTACAGTATAGTTGTTCAAACTTTAATAGTAGCATGGAATTTTGGTAGTTTCTGACCAAACATATTAGCAAAAGATTTTTAGAATAGCAGATTTTTTTTTTTTTTACTTTGCTCAAGTCCATAAAAATGTCAAATGACTTAAGAAAATGCATAGACTTTACTTTATTAGACATACTGAACACTTGCAGTGGTAATCTCAAATGTTTTTCATGCCAACAAGAAATTTCTTTACAAATTCTTTTATTTAAGTGGAATAATTATCAAAAAAATCTATTTTCTGGTCATAATTTCATCCAGCTAAGTAGCAAATGTAAATGAAATTTAGAAATTAGATGACAATATTATCATTTCATTTGTCAAGTATTTGCAATATAATCTATTAAATAACCAAAAACTCAATACTTTTCAATTTTCATTTAAGAAAAGCAAATTCCATTTTGATTTCCAATACTTGTAACGTTAATGATTTTTAGGATTAAATATTCAATAAAAATGCTGGATTTTGATTTTCGATATACCCACTACATTGGAACCGAATTAGAAACTTTAGTTTACACTTGAGCAAATTATTTATCAACATTGTGTATACAAATTAGGTTGTGTAATATAATTTATCTTTAAGGACATTAAGAGATGACTTTTAGGAATAACCAGCATCAGAACTTACCTCCAGTAACTTAAGTTTCCTTAACAATTAGATACCTCATCAGAATTTAACTTATCCTCTGAATTATCCTCATTTTCATTTTCCTGTCATGGCAAAACCTGTAAAATAGTAAATAAAGGCTTTTCCTTTTGTTTACTTGTAACAGAGACCTTCATGCCTACATTAGGCAAGGGACTTGTTTCAGTAGTATATGGAACTAGTACTCAAAATTTGCTATCCAAAAAATAATTCAACTGTTCAGCACCATCTTTAGCTTTAAAAGATTTCTCGTAAGTGTGATCTTTTCTGTTCTATGGGCACCACATAATGTTCACATCATTAATATAGGTATAAAGTGGTTGAGCATGACCACCAACTTTATTGGGCTGAGGGATATTAAAATCCAGTCTACCAGCTCGGTGTTCTATCTCATATCTGGTGATTGTAAAGAGCAGACCGAATCATTGAAGGATAAGGGTTTCAGAATAGAAGGATGTGGAGCATCTTGAGAGTGCGAGGCTCATGGAGAGGTAATTGACTCCATCACCACTGTTCACCATCAGAATCATTATTTGATAGTGCACTAGAATCATTTGGCAAAACTTGAGGAGTTAAACTACAGTTTGTAACTTGGCAGGTTAGGCTAGAATCAGTCTTTGTCCAAAAGACTCCCTGGTATTCTTTGCTTCAATTAGCAAAGTGAAAGATGTAAAAATCTTATGAAGCTAATTACCATGAAACCCTAAAAGCTCTTAAATAACTGAAGGCTCTATCATCCTCCTCATAAAAATCAACTACCCTAATCTAATCGAAATTTCCCCCTGAACTAAACATTAGTTTAATTTTGTTCCCTGGTCAGCTACCATCTGAACATATGAGGAACAGTAAACAATCATAGTTTCCAACGATTATTTAAGTCCCAATATTCTGTCACAAAACGGAGGAAGAAAATCCTGATCTCCCAATAGTAACTCTCTTTAACAATTTTCATAGAAATTTCCTACAAATCCAGAAGACATCACTTAGTATTGCTGATGATACAAATAACAAAATCCACCCCTTCTGGAAGTGGCTGGCAACTATATTTTCCCGCTGAAGAAGGTGAGAAGACTGAAAATCAGAGAGGGCTTGGCATACCAAAGCCTAGGATATTGCTATTAATCACCAGATGATCTCAATACTTTATTAGACATAAGTCTAATGAAAAGAAAGAAAATTAAAGTTTTAGTTTTAGGGTATACATCGGTATAAAACCAGGCTTAGAAAGAGAAGATTTATGAAATCCAGGAGAGTTTCATAAAAATTATTATAGTATAATTTCCAAGTAAGGGAAGGTGTACTCTTATTTTATTTAGGATGCATGACCTAATTGTTAACTTTGAGTTGGCTATTATACATTTCAGTGTCTACAAGAGTTAAAAAAAAGTAAGGAGTTTAGATTACCG
>NC_090769.1:17145007-17160007 GCF_036898095.1 Palaemon carinicauda
GATGGAGATTGTTTAAAGACTAAAAAGTTATCAATATTTAGAGGACACAGAACAACAGCAAAAATATCAACATATCTCACCCATGCAATATCACAATCTAAAATGTTAGGTAAAAACTGTTTAAAAAAAAATCCATGAAAATATTTGCTAAAACAGGAGACAGAGGGGAACCCATGGAAAGACCATGTATTTGAGAGAAAAACTGACCGTTACTAGTACAATACAACTCAGAAACACACAATTCTATCAACTTCACAAAAATATCATTAGGTACAGGTGTACTTAAACCTAATGTATCTATTTTATTACTCAGGTACTGAAGACATTGTTGTACTTGGATTTTGGTAAATAAGGATTCTAATTTAAAACTGAATAACTTTTTATTTTGTAGATTGATATTTCTAATTCTGTCAACAAAATTACAAGCATCTTTCAAATGAGAAGATGATATAGTACCAAGACATGGGGAAAGCAAGTTTGCTATCTAGGGTACTTAGATATATTGTGCATTACACAATTATGGGTTGAAGTAATTGGCCCCATAGGTACTCCTTCCTTGTGAATCTTTAGCAATCCAGACACATGGGAAAGAGATGGTAAATAAGTCTGAAATTTCTTGCACAACTCGTGATGATCTTTCCGGAGCAGAGCTTATAACTTCTTATTGTACATTGCTTGCCATCGTCTGAGTGGATCCCTTGTTAGTTTCTTGTATGTAGATTCGTCACTTTGTTACTTCACAAAATTCACAAATTCTTCCCCTCAACTTCTGGAAAGCTTCTTCCTTCTCTAATTGGGCATTAGCAATTCTCTCTTTTAATATTTCTTCGTGATCAATCTGAAAGGGATTGTTAGTAGTACCTATATACAAAGGGTTCATTGTCTTTGGTATCATGCATTCATTATAACAAGACTTAAGGAATAAGAATTGTACTTTTTTAACATGAGCTTTCACTAAACATTCCTTATAATGAAACATTCTTTATAATGATTGTAGCTTTTTCTGATCGCTGGATAAGCGTAAAGGAACTCTGTTCTTGAAAAAAATCACAGGTGACCTAATGTTTTACAAATTTTGGACCCCCACATTTAAAAGGTTTTTCTTTTTGATCATGTACATGGAGTTTCAAGACGTGAGTGTTTTAAAATGGAAGGTAAACTCTCATAAGTTTGAAATTATTTTTTAAAAACAGCAATTGATTTAAATATAGTTTGCAAGAAAATTGTTAATCTGTCAGATTTTCAATTAAATACAGAGCAGAAATGTATTCTCGGATATGGTCTCGTTTTCCCTGCTACCATCAACTGACTGCATTCTAGATTTCCTAGTAGATTTTGCTAAGTTTGAAAATAATATTAAATTGAAGGGTAAAGATATAGATTCCTCTACTGTTAAAGGTTTTATTTTAGGAACTATACTAGGTAATCTACAATTTAAAAAGCAGTCACCAAAGAGTCTTTTAGTAGCATTTGACAATCTGAAAAAAAGAGACATTCTTATCACAAAAGCAGATAAACGTAATAAAATCGTTGTTTTAGACATTAATACATGTACAGAAAAAAGTTTTATTAAGTGACTAATTTACATACAGGAAACTAACTGTGACGGGCCGAGAGAAGGTTGTGACTCAAAGACAGGATGAAAGCAACTGAGTGAGTTTATTATAGAACACTCTCCTTTATATACAAAAGCTCAAGGTAACAAGAATTTTCATGTTTAAAATTGACACTGTTACCGATGAGAAAAACAGACATGTTTTTTCAGGTTCTTTTTAGTGCGAGGGGAGAGCGAAGATACATGGCTGTACATGTTAAATAGGGCGCCCTGAATCTGGAGTGGTAGTAGCAAAAATTGCGGCAGTGAGTGGCTGTAGAAGTCGTTTATTGGGGCGCGAGCGAGTGGTGGATGAGGGGTGGCTTTGTTGCCGCTCCGGCTCGTCACGGGGTAGGCGTGTGTGTCCTACGGCATTCACGTCAGCTTCGGTTGAAGTTGAATAGGTGTCCTCTTCGTCAGGAGTGGAGCCGTTGATGGAGGTTTTGAAGGTCATGAAGTGGCTGTCCATAAGGGCGTCGGCTTTGGTCATCAAGTCCTTTATGGGTAAACTATCGACATCGGGTATGGCAGCGCGTACAGGTTTGGGTAAACAGCTTACCACAAGGGCATAAAGTAGGTTCGCCTCACGAGGAGAGCCGTCTGCGGCAGGTTGCAGGAGAGTGATACTAGTCATTTTCCCGAGGGTGAGCGAAGCCCTTTTGTCCCCCAACGGTTGTTGCGAGAGCTGAAAAAGCTTTGCTATACAGGCAGCTGGCGACGGCGAGTACTGCTGCAGAAGGTATGTTTTGAGGTCATCATACGCTATTGGGGTCTCTTTGTTCACAAAGCCAGTCGGATATTTCCGGGGAAGGTGTCCTTGGGTATCGCCGTGAGAACATAATCTGCTTTGGTGGTTGAGCGAGTCATGCCCTTGATGCGAAACTGGACTTCTGCGCGCTGAAATCACGCAAACGCCTCTCTGCAGGCGAATGATGAAAGTTTCAATGGGGGAGTCGCAGCAATAACTTCCGTAGAGTCCACCATAGTACCAACGATGGAGGGGCGAGGGGGGGTGGAAGGCGGGAGGAGCGAGTCGACTTCTGGGGTCACCAATGTGACGGGCCGAGAGAAGGTTGTGACTCAAAGACAGGATGAAAGCAACTGAGTGAGTTTATTATAGAACACTCTCCTTTATATACAAAAGCTCAAGGCAACAAGAATTTTCATGCTTAAAATTGACACCGTTACCGATGAGAAAAACAGACATGTTTTTCAGGTTCTTTTTAGTGCGAGGGGAGAGCGAAGATACAAGCACAAAATGTACGATCGTGTGATACACGGTTGGTACATAACAACAGATCCACTTAAACGATAGTATGCAACGTACAATAAGAAGTTAAAAGCTCTGCTCCAGAAAGATTATCCCAAGTTGTGCAAGATTTTTTAGGCTTATTTACCATCTCTCTCCCACATGTATGGAATGCTGAAGATTCACAAGGAAGGAGTACTTATGAGGCCAATTATTTAAACCCATAATTGTGTAACGTACAATATTTCAAAGTGGATAGCAAAATTACTTTCCCCATGTCTTGGCACCATATCATATTCTCATCTAAGAGATACTTGTAATTTTGACAGTACAGTATTAGAAATATTGATCCACGAAATGAAACTTTAGTCAGATTTGATGTTGAATCCTTATTTCCCAAAGTCCCAGTACAACAGTGTCTTCAGTACCTGAGTAACAAAATTGATACATTAGATTTAAGAATACCTGTACCTAATGATATTTTATAAATTTGATAGGATTATGTCCTTCTGAGTCGTATTTTACTTGTAACGATCAGTTTTTCTCTCAAATATAGTGTATGGTCTTTCCATGGGTCCCCATTTGTCTCCAGTTATGGCAAATGTTTTCATGGAATTTTTTGAAACTGAAATTGTACCTGACGTTTTAGATTTTGATATTATTATGTTGTTGATATTTTTCCTGTTTTTCCATGTTCTCTTAATATTGATATCTTTTTTTGAGTCTTTAATAAAGAATCTCCATCCTTCCATTAAATTCAAAGTGGAAATAGAAAATGATAATGAATTACCCTTCTTAGACACTCTAGTGATCCGTCCGGAAGTTGGCTGTCCGAAATTCAAGGTTTACAGGAAAGAACCTCATTCATATTCTTATATACATGCATTTTCGAACCATACAAGAGCTACAAAATTAGGGGTTATTTCTATCTTAATGTTAAGGGCTCCTAAAGTTTATGACCATGAATTTATTGAATATGAAATCAGTCATCTTAAAAAGGTTTTCCGAAAACATAGCTATGATTCTGGGTTCATTGAAAGGGCACACCTATAAGCAAGGAAAACATACTATGGATAAAGGAAATAGAGCCATTTCTAAAAGTACTAAAGGGATTTGGGAAGGAATTGGGAAAAGGGTTAAGGATATAGTAATAACAAGTGAAGGACAATAATAATGTGGAGATATCATACTAGTCTACATGATGGGTTATATCAGTGAGGTAATTCTGTGAAAATGAATGGTCATATCAGTGGGATAATATTGTGAAAGTGAATATAGGTTGACGACGGACTACGCAGATTTGATCAGCTGATTTGAATGTAAACAATGCAGGAGATTATAATTCGCTATGTTTTCCATTATAAATACGCTACTAAAATGTGAATATTACTTGCATTATTATTGAATACAATTAAGTGAAACACAGTTTAAACAAAATCTGGTTTATTTCAAATATAGCTGTAATTTTTTACCACCGTAAATGGATACACACTGTACAGAGAGAGCTAGGACCAGCCGGGTGTAGAGATAGGTAGTGGCGCGCAGTGCTCCCAGTGTAAAGGAGCGTGGGCTATTTGAAATCATGGCCCAGCTTGAATTTTATTGCAATTTTTATGAAAATTTTTATTTAATAGGTATTGCAATGTTCTTGGCCATCCCAATGCTGTTGCCAACTATTAGAAATCAAATTCTTAATGTTGGGTTAACAATCATCACAAAGATTTTTAATTTCTTTTTTCTTGGCCGCAAAAAAATGAAACCTTGAAGCAAGGACCCGCGATTAACGAGGTCTGTGTTAAACAATGGAATATGGCAAAATTTGGAATTTCCTCTTCCTTCCTCATTAATCCAACGAGATCCTTTTCTTTGCCTCTTATGTTGGGGCCACCAGCAGTACAAACACAAACCATGTTAGACCATTTCAGGTTATTGTCAGAAAAACGTCAAATACTGGAGTCGAATCAACACGTATTCTCCTCTAGCAGGCCAATCTGATAATTGCGACCTGCCAATGGCTCGCGAGCCGCTTAATGAAGACCACTGCTGTAGGAGATGATCTTGAATCTGTGATAAGGTTTGCACCATCAGAACACTTTATAACTGGGGCTCTAGGAACACTAGACTAAACTTAAGGAGTCAGATTATGTCAGAATTTCTGTATTTATTCAGACTCACTGGCCTTATTAGAATTCACCAAAGAAACTAAAAAGCTAGGAGCTGTAGAAGCTCAACACTATCAAAGTTAGACTCGTTAGTAAGTGAATTGCCCTAATCGTTATCATCGCTATCGTTATCAAATAGTCTTGTCTTCTCAGGATTTTCTCCCCCGGAACTAAAAGTTGGATTTCTGTTACGCTTTCAACTATCAATTTGGTCAGTAACCATAGAAAACACTTACAGTAGTTCCAAAATACAGTAATACCTCGACACATGAGCGCTCTAGCATGCGACCATTCCGAGATACAAGCCAGCCTCCGAATAAAATTTTGCATTGAAATACTAGTATGCTTACTGATGCTAATGCTAGATGGTCGACGCTTCTAAGCCCGCATCACTCATTATGTTATTCGTGACTTCTCTTCACATCTTCCTTGTTGTGTTTGTGCTATTTACATTATTTTCACTGTATTTGTGAACATTTCTTTGTAATAAGTGATATGTCCTAAGAAAGCGAGGGATAAGGCTGGCAATGAGGAGAAAAAATGAATAACGATTATGGAGATGAATCATGAAATTATCAAGAAACATGAACGTGGTGTCTGCATGAGTCACTTGGTATGCCTTTATTAGCGGAGTACAGTACATCAATGATTGAAAAGAGTTAAAAAAAAAAAATGTAGGAAGGAGTTAAAAGGTTTAGAAAATTAAGCTAAGTTCAGTTAATGGTATTTATTTACAAGAGCACGCTCTCCATTTACGCCAAAATTAAGCATTCCTCCAGCTCTAATCTTCTTGTACAGTAATTTGGAGGTTCTTTAAATGTTGGGAAAGTGAAAATTAGCAAGATATGTTGCACAAGGGGGGAGGGGGAGGGGGAGTGGTTGGTTGAGGAGGTACTAAACAACCTGGAACCGACATCGTCAACATAGTCAATCACAGAGAAGCTCGTGACGTCAGCGGACATTTGGTCTATATTCAAAATATATACTAAATTTAAAATGGAGTAATTACTCAAAAGTGTTACTATTTGTGAAATGTATATTTTATATATAGTAAATATTTCATAATAAATCTTATTTGTGTTTTTTTTCTTAAAGAAACTATTTTGAGAATGAATAGTTTTCCCAGATGACGTTTTGCTACACTAACGCTATCTATTGACCACTGCCTAAGGATGCCTGTCAATTTCCCGCCAATGAAAGCAGTCATACAGTGCAAAAATAGTCTTTCTCACAAAAAGTTCTTTATAAAAGATAAGATTTATTGTCAAGTATTGACCAAATTAGATATACAATTCACAAATAGTGACACTTTTAAGTACTTGATCCATTTTTAATTTAGTATATATTTTGAACATATACCAAATGTCCACTGCACTGACGTCACGAACTTCTCTTTGATAGACTATGTTGACGATGTCGGTTCCAGGTCATTTAGTACCTCCTCAACCAACCACTCCCCCTCCCCCCTTGCGCAACATATCTTGCTATTTTTCACTTTCCCAGCATTTAAAGAACCTCCTAATTACTGTACAAGAAGAGGAGAGCTGGAGGAAAGCTTAATTTTGGAGTAAATGGAGAGCATACTCTTGTAAACAAATACCCAGTCAGTTTTAGTTTTAGTGATAGGCTATGTGTAAGGCACAGTATTAATATGGTACCATCAAACTCTCTCTACTTCCCTTCCTCACTCCCTCCTCAACACACACCCTCGTTAGTCACTATCACCTGTCTCGAATGTAAGAACTCATTAATAAATGCCATTTTATTTCATATCACAGTAATCATTTTTTATAACATTTTGTTAGTATGTGTACAGTATGTCTATACAGCATAGGAATTAAAAGCCTGTTTTTACCATTGTTATTATCATTGATTTGGGTGTTTTTAGAGGGCTGGAAAGTGTTAGATTTTTGTCAGGTATTTTATATGGGAAAAATTGAATCGAGGTACGAGCAAATTGACTTACGAGCTCAGGCCAGGGGTCAATTATACTCGTACCTCAAGGTATTACTGTACAAACAATAAGGCCTTTGCATTCCTAATAAAGATTTTCTAAATCATAGTAATGCCACCCTCAAGAGATGTGAAGATGATGCAGATCATGACACAATAAAAATTCCCTTAAGCAATCTATGGAGTCTTTCCTAACAAATCAGGAGAAAATAAATTTAAAACTAATAAACCTTAAAAACCCGGGGTATGGCTAGTCATATTGACACAAACTGAGAGAGAAAAGATAGTATTAGCTACAATATTAACATTATATAGTACCTTCCTGCAGACATAAGTCTATTAAAAAATGAGAAAACAGGATATAGAAAACATGCTCCGAGAGAGAATATATATATATATATGTGTGTGTGTGTGTGTATATATATATATATATATATATATATATATATATATATATATATATATATACACACCACACTGGCCAGCAAGGTGTTAAGTGGCCAAACCCTAGACAAGAATTGACATGTCTGCTGCCTTTGTCCTCCAATGTACTCGAAATGGCTGCATTTGTTATTGTTTTGTATATATATATATACAGTATATATATATATATATATATATATATATATATATATATATATATATATATATACATATTTATATATATATATATATGTATGTATATATATATATATATATATATATATATATATATATATATATATATATATGTGTGTGTGTTTGTGTATGTGTATAGCGGTATTATCTCCATGGGTGGCTGGTGCCCTGGTCAGCCTCTATATATATATATATATATATATATATATATATATATATATATATATATATATATATATATATATATATATATGTATATATATATATATATATATATATATATATATATATATATTATATAGTCATTGTTATTATTATTATTATTATTACTAGCTAAGCTACAACCCTTGTCGGAAAAGCAGGATGCCTAAAGAGGAAAGGAAAAAAGAAAATAAATTGATAATTTTTCATTAACTCTATGCTACTCTTAGAATTTTAGGTGTGATTCTTGGTAGCAGATTTATGTACTTGTGAGAAACAAATTTGGTCTGTTTTTTATTTTTTCATTCAAGATTTTTTCGTTATTCAATCTGTTTTGAAGTGCTTTAATTCTTTGATTTTGCCCTGTGTCAAGTATTGTTCTAATGTCTGGTCTTCAGCAGTTGAATCTCATCTTATTTTGTTGGACAAAAACATGCAGTCTATTCAATTTCTTATTCCTGATCTAGATATTAATCTCTGGCACCATCGTTTAGCTATTCCTTATGCATGTTACATAATATTTTTCAAAACTGCCCATCCTTGACATTCATATCTTCCCGACAGTACCATCCTGCTTGTAATACTAGGTATGCAGTTAATTCTAAGTCATGCCTCCTCCATCATGAGTCTCAATACTACATAGTATTCTAGAAGTTTTATTCCAGCTATGACCAAAGTGTGGAATGGTCTTCCTTATCAGATTGTTGAATGAGTGAAACTTCAAAAGTTTAAACTTACAGTGAATTCTTTCATGTTGAACAGGGTGATGTAAGTCTCTCTTTATAGTTCATATATAAAGGTATTTTAATGTTGCTACTGTTCTTGAAGTATCTTACATTAGTTGTTCAGTACTTCTCTTGTAGTTTATTTATTTCTTTGTTTCCTTTCCTCACTAAGCCATTTTTCTCTGTTGAAGGCCTTTTGCACATACCATCCTACTTTTCCAATTATGGTTGTTGTTAAGCGATTATGCAGTTAATTCTAATAGCCAGGCATTCTCCATCATAAGGTTCAATAGTACACAATATTCTAGAAGTTTTATTCCAGCTGTGACCAAGTTAGGGAATGATCTTCCTAATCGGGTAGTTGAATTAGTAGAACTTCAAAAGTTCAAACTTACAGCAAATGTTTTATGCTGAACAAGCTGACAAAAGTGTCTATAGTTTATATATGACTTATTTGTTTTGATGTTACTGTTTTTAGAATAATTTATTGTTAAATTTTTCTCATCGTTTATTTATTTCCTTATTTCCTTTCCGCACTGGGTTATTTTTCCCTGTTGGAGCCCTTAGGCTTATAGCATCTTGCTTTACCAAGTAGGGTTGTAGCTTGGCTAATAATAATAATAATAATAATAATAATAATAATAATAATAATAATACAGTAATGATATGCATGCGTAACTTAAAAATAAAATTAGTAAGAGAAGGACGCAAGGGAATGGCAGGGGGATAATAGCTGGTAGCCCTCCAGAGCGGGAGGAGTCGCGCTGGACAGGGATACAAACATAACTTCTACCTCGGGTAGATGCCAAACGGTAGGAAACAAATAAAATAACAACTCCCCCGCGAGAGTCCCACTCAAACTAAGCGATAACTAAACTAGATGGTAATCGCAATAATTATTAATAAGATCAATATATAATATCAATAATGTAATAATATAAACCTTAATGCGGTAGCGAAACCAACTAGACCGTGCCCGAAGGCAGGCTTGCCAACTGAGTTCAAAACTATGAAACGTAGTATATCATTAAAACATCAAAATAATATCCAAAGCACAATGATGAGGTGTAATCGGTGAGAAAAACCTCCAAAATAAGGTTCGAAATGAAAAACAATCAGTATGGAAGACCAATTGTAATACATTAAGAACGAGCGAAGGCGGTAGCAAGCCAGCCAGGGAGCCGCAAGCGGACTGACAAGAGGAAAAAATAAAACCTCGAAAAAATTAAAATTAATGGCAATGCTACCCCCAAAAGCTCAAAACTCATAGAACTGGTACTTAACTTAGATGGGGAGACCAGGGAATCCGCCATCTGCACAAAGAAATGAGATATGAACGAAAACACCGAAGAGAAAAATATGCAAATGTTGATAAAAATATGTGCTATAAAGGAGTGACGTCACTGGCGAGGGTGGTAGTAGTGTTGATCGGCATCTCGCTGTGGCGGGGATTTTGAAGAGGAGATATCTAAATGGTGTGAGACCTCTGGTTGTGAATTATCACGCCCCAGTATTATATCGACACCTTATATAGGTGAGCGAGCTGGGTTCAACCTGGCATTCCTATGCAATTTTTTCTCTGGTAATATATAGCAGTTATATACCTTAGAAATGGTGCTAAAGGAGCATTTCACTGGGCGGCACAGCTCGGAGCCCAGAAATATATATATATATATATATATATATATATATATATATATATATATATATATATATATATATATATTTATATTTATAAAATATACACAAGGTCTGTCTAAAAAGTATTCGACCTTTGGCTGGAAGAAAATATTTGCATACTTGACGTTTTTGGGACCCCAACCCCCTTCAAAGTAGCCCCCTTTTGCCTGCACACACTTGGGACACTGATCCTACCACTACCAAAAACACTTCAGGTAGGGTTCAAATGTTGTTTATCTTTGATGTGTTTTGCATTATCTCTTCTTTACTCTCAAAATGACATTTTTAATGGTGTATTCAATTTCAGTTATATACAAAAGTTGCAAGGAGACATGTTTGGAAAGTAATGAGGTAGGTTGATGACTGGAATTCCTTGTTTGGCCAAGAATTTTTGAATCAGTTGGGATGAATGAGGTGGAGCTCTGCCATGATGCAAATGTCCGTTTATCGCACTTGATCCTAAATTTCTTAGCCAAACATGGAATTCCATGATCCCATTTTGAGAGTAGAGAAGAGATAATGCAAAACACATCAAAGATGGTTATCATTCCTATTGAAGCCTACCAGAAGTGTTTTTAGCAGTGGTAGGATCCGTGGCCTAAGTGTGTGCAGGTGCAAGGGGTATACAGTACTTTGAAGGGGAATAGGGTTCCAATCATGTCAGGTATGTAATATATTTTTTCCAGTCAAAGGTTGTATACTTTTTGGACAGACTGGTGAGTAATATATATACAGTGTATATATATATATATATATATATATATATATATATATATATATATATATATATATAGATTCAAATATATAAACGTATACTTACACACACATATATACACACACACACACACACATATATATATATATATATATATATATATATATATATATATATATATATATATATATATACAGTATATATATATATATATATATATATATATATATATATATATATATATATATATATATATATATTATACAGTATATATATAATGCATGTATTCATATATGGGAAGTACAGCCATCGTAAATTTACATATAGTGAGAAAATTCCAATTGAGAAAGGAGCTAGAAGAAGTTTTTAAGAATTCAGATTGGAAAAATGTAAATGGGGAATACACAACGACAGATTGGCAGATGACATACTTCTATTCTGAGAATTTTGGGAGGACTTACAAAAATTAAAAGATTTGACTAGATAAAGCTGAAATGTAAGACTGAATACATATATATATATATATATATATATATATATATATATATATATATATATATACTGTATATATATACTGTATATATATATATATATATATATATATATATATATATATATATATATATATATATATACATATATATATATATATATATATATATATACTGTATATATATATATATATATATATATATATATATATATATATATATAGATATATATATACAGTATATATATATATACATATATATGTATTATATATATACTGTATATATATATATATATATATATATATATATATCATATGTATATATACTGTATACTTACATGTATATTCAGATATATTTATATATATTATATATACATGTATACAGTATATGTAAATATATATATATATATATATATATATATATATATATATATATAAGTTTTTAGTTTTTGTGTGTATATCTATTTCCGTGTATAATTGTATATTAGATGGTTAGTCTAAATATATATTAGATGGTTTAATTGTTAAATTTTGTTAAAGGAATTACTCAGGTAAAATATTTATGATCAAGCTTTAGTATCCAAACCACTCTTCTGCATAACAGGAGTTTCACTATGCAATAAAAAACTTCATGTATCTATCCTTCCTATTTCTGCTCTTCAAAATACTTTAGTCTGTAAATTAATTATTGTAGTTTTTTGCATTATAAGGATAGTTGTATGTTTATTTTAATTTTCCCTATTTTACAGGTATCCTGGGGTTTAACATTTCAATGGATGCAAATGCATCCAGTGAAGGTAGCTATAGTGTTTATTATTTTTCCAAATGTGATGATAAACTGAAGAAATACAACTGCTCAAAATGCTTGATGAAGATCAGTGACTATTATAGTGAGGTGAGTTGGAAGAACCCTTCTTTACAAGTTCACGGAAATGAAATATGAGGAATATTATAGATCTGCACTTTTGAGTTATTTGAAATATATTGTCATTTTATAATGTCGTGTTCAGTACAAAACTGATAAGAAAAATAAGATAATTTGAGACATTGATGAAAGAACAGTAAGAAATGTTAAATTTCCCTGCTGGTCACTTTTCAGTATTCAATATTTTTAAAAAAAGTGTGTATATATATAATCATATGTATATATATTTATATAAAATCATATGTATATATATATATATATATATATATATATATATATATATATATATATATATATATATATATATATATATATATATATATATACTGTATATATATATGCAGAAGAACCACAGGGAAAATGAAAATACGAAATATACGCTTAAGTCCTGACTAGTTTCGTGATACTTCTTCAGTCCTCTGAAGAAGTATCACGAAACTAGTCAGGACTTAAGCGTATATTTCGTATTTTCATTTTCCCTGTAGTTCTTCTGCATCTGAGCATCACGTTTTCCTGTGATTTTTACGCATATATATATATATGTATGTATGAATGTATGTATGAACAGTATGTACGTATAGTCTATATCCATATACATACAGACAACCTTACACTTCCTTCTTTTATGATCTTTCTATGCCAGTATACGAGTATATCTGGAAATTTTCTAAGCTTGGCGATTGATTGTCTTCTGTTCCTTCCCCTGCTTCGTTTGCAATAACTATAGTCTATTTTTTTTTAGCGGTGCATATTTGCACTGACTCACAGGGGTGCCCTTTTAGGTCGGAAAGGTTCCTGATACCTGATTGATCGAAAGTATTTTTGTCCGAACACCTTCATTGTTCTCAAATAGTTACCAAGTAATGTGAATCGAAACTTATTTATTAACCTATATTTTTCCATCAGATATATGTTTTGTCAATGAACAATGTGAAAGAATAAATATATTATAAAGTATCGTCATGGTAAGTCTGAATTTGATAACACAATCCGCCGAAGTCAACGACAGCAGCTTATTTTCGGATGCACGCTTTGTAATTTTGTAATTTTTCACATATTTTAACACAAATTGGGATAAATTACACTCGGCATTAGTTAAACATGTTATTATAAACTTTCTTTGAATACCAGAATTTACCAAAAACATGGAATTAATAAAACTCGATATTTGTGAAAACTCATGAGGAGGTAAAAGAACAGCCTTTAGCGGCCTGGCGGGAAAACAATCTCTTCTGACTGTCATAGACCAAGTTTTTATTTTGTAATATAGTTCGGCCTATTCCTTTCAGTTTAAATAGTCTTGAATTGTCTCTCTACGTATCATTTTGCTTAGTATTTTCCCACATTCCTGTTCCTCACCTAATATCTATCTATTTTCCCCGATATCCCTTCTTTCATATATGGAATATCCGCACTACGATTCCTTATGTTTTATACCTTACGTCAGTAAGTATGTAAATGATAATAACAACATAAATTTTATGCTGTGTAGCAAGTATAGCCTATTCTGTAAAACTGTTCAGTAGCTCACATTATATCAAATGAAATTAAGCATATTATTTTTTTTTAATTCCCGCCTCTACACTATTTTAATGAGACTAGCACGTGCTTCCCTTCAAGCTAACACTTTCCACAGAGGATAAGAAATAAGGAATCGTAGTGTGGATATCCCATATATGAAAGAAGGGATAGCGGGGAAAATAGATAGATATTAGGTGAGAGACAATGCAAGACTATTTAAACTGAAAGGAATACTGTAGGCCGAACTATATTATGAAATAAAAACTTGGTCTATGACAGTCAGAAGGGATTGTTTTACCGCCAGGCTGCTACAGGCTGTTCTTTTACCTCCCCATAAGTTTTCACAAATATCGAGTTTTATTAATTCCATGTTTTTGGTAAATTCTGGTATTCAAAGAAAGTTTATAATAACATGTTTAACTTATGCTGAGTGTAATTTATCCCAATTTGTGTTAAAATACGTGAAAAATTACAAAGTGTGCATCAAAAAATAAGCTGCTGTCGTTGACTTCGGCGGATTGTGTTATGAAATTTAGACTTACCATGATGATACTTTACAATATATTTATTCTTTCACATTGTTCATTGACAAAACATATATCTGATGGAGAAATATAGGTTAATAAATAAGTTTCGATTCACATTACTTGGTAATTATTTGAGAACAATGAAGGTGTTCGGACAAAAATACTTTCGACCAATCAGGTATCAGGAACCTTTCCGAGCTAAAAGGGCACCCCTGTGAGTCAGTGCAAATATGCACCGCTAAAAAAATAGACTATAGTAACCCATGCTGTTATTCATAATGTCCATCCATTAACTGTCATTGTTATTATATGTCCTGCCCATGTCCATTTCTTTTTCTTACATGATGTTAGAGTATCTTCTACTTTAGTTTGCTCTCGTATCCATGTAGCTCTTTTTCAGTCTGTTTGCATTATTCCCACCATTAATCGTTGTAACTAGCACATGTTATAAGGCTTTAATAAGCCTCCAAGTTTGCGATGCTTAAGTTAATACTGGTAGGACCATCTGATTAAGTACTTTTCTTTTTAGAGAAAGTGATATTTTACTTTTCATAATCTCATTTTCTTTCTTAAAAGTTCTCCATCTCATGCTTTTCCTTCTTTTAATTTCGGGCATGTCCTATGGGAAACACTTCTTTCT
>NC_090769.1:17165007-17185007 GCF_036898095.1 Palaemon carinicauda
ATATGTATATATATGTATATATATGTATATATATATATATATATATATATATATATATATGTATATACAGTATATATATATATATATATATATATATATATATATATATATATATATATATATATATGTGTATATATATATATATATATATATATATATATGTATATACAGTATATATATATATATATATATATATATATATATATATATATATATATATATATATACTGTATATACATATATATATATATATACATATATATATATATATATATGTATATATATATATATATATATATATATATATATATATACAGTGTATATATATATATATATATATATATATATATATATATATACAGTATATATATATATATATATATATATATATATATATATATATATACTGTATATATATGTATATATATATATATATATATATATATATATATATATATGTTAATATCTTTATGTATGTGTATATAAGTATGTATATATAATCTTCATCATCATCAGCTGTAACTAGTCCATTGCAGGACAAAGGCCTGAGACATGTCCTTCCATTTGCGTCTGTTTGTGGTCTTTCTCTGCCAGTCTATACCCGTAAATATTCTTAGCTCGTCATTTCACCATCTTCTCTTCCTTCCCCTGCTTCTTTTATAATCTCTAAGGACCCATTTTGTTATTCCTAATGTCCATCTGTTATCTTTTATTTTCATTATATGTCCTGTCCATGTCCATTTTTTTTTCCTACCTGTTATTGGAATATCTTGTACTTTAGTCTGCTCTCTTATCCATGTTGCTCTTTTTCTGTCTTTTACTGTTATTTCCATCATTATTGTTTCCATTTCCCTTTGTACTGTAACTAGCGTATTTTCTAAGGATTTGGAAAGGCTCCAAGTTTCTGATAAGATCCTTTTCTCTTTAGAAAAAGTGGCATTTTACTTTTCATAATCTTATTTTGTTTTCCAAAAGCTCTCCGTCCTATGGTTATCCTTTTAATTTTGGTCTCATGTTCTGGGGAAACTTTATGTCCTAAATATGTATATTCATTATGAATCTTTAGAGGTTTATCCATAACTCTTATTTGTTATCTCAGAATTTTGATTGAACATTGTTAGTTTTACTGATAGTCAAACATGCACTAGTTAGCCAACCTGGGGAATTTGATAAAGTGGCTCTCATGGACAGCCGGATCTCTTTAACAGGTTCTACTCATGGTATGTTGATATTAATTTCTCACTTATTCTTTTTTTTTTTTTTTTTTTTTGAAAATGAAGACCAAATAAAAATTTGAAGTTTTACTGCAAAGGCACACTAAACCAACAAAATATATATATATATATATATATCACAGAATGTATTACATTTTCTGGGAATAAATATTTGTTTAGCTTTAAAAAAGACAGTGATATTGGCATGAATTGGCGCTCAAGGACAGTGCCTTCGAAAAATCTGGACTTGAAATTGCTGGTGCTTAGCTGCGTTGGAGTGGGCGCATTACACTAGGCAATTTACATTATAGAGTGATCCGGACTTAGATATATATATATATATATATATATATATATATGTATATATATTATGTAGGTTTAGGCTTCTAGTACAGTGTTGAAGCTATCTGGTGGTTTGGCAGTAAGCTCAGCTTAGGTACACCACAGTTACATTTCCTTTTCAGTGCTTTTTGCCTCATACTTGGTGTCATAGTCATTTGTCCCTTCCAGATTTTGGTGTTGTGTGTAATTTAGATTATTAGCCATATTAAGGTATGTCTTCTTCCAGAATTGCTAGTATATCCTGTGAGAGTTGTTCAACGGAGTTATTTATGGGCAATAATGATTCTCATTCACTATGTCTCTCCTTACTGTTCATTTTATGGTACGTTATATCCAGATGGTGGCTGAGCATGTTTATAGTTCCAAACGTAAAAGGAAGTTACAGTTGAGTTATGGTTAAAATCCAGAGAAATAAATGACAGTGAGGATGGTTAGGATAGTGTATTTTTAGCTATTAACATGCTTTCAGCATTTGATAATAATGCTTCATAAGCTCTTTACCTCTTTTGGTTCATTTCTTTAGTCTTAGAAGACCAGCAAGTCTGGCAAAGGCAGTGATCTAGCCTGACAAGACTTTAGAACTCTAGGGTAATTCCTTAAGGTTTTCAAAGTTTTCAGTATATCAGTCAGCATAGGTTAATCGGTTTTACTTGAGCCTTGCGCTCTTGAATGATTTCAGAACCTACTATTGCAAAACCCTCCCTTATACCTGGATCTGGTCTACTTATTACAACCACCAGAGTCAAAGATTGAATACCAAGCTGTTAGCCTAGATACATTATGTTTGCTGAAGTAGGCGCTTACGGTCAACCCCCCTGTGCCTATATTAAGGGAAAGAAATATTGTATGGTTCCTGTATTACAGGATAAAACATTATTAAGTAAATATTTTAAAGCTTAAGGGATGCTAGAGGAGGTTCTCTGTGGGTGCTGGCTGTTGTGTATGAAAGTTCCCAGATGCCTGTCCTTCAGTCTTCAATTGTCCAAGGAACCATTTCTATATCCCACTTAGCTAGAAAATACAAAGACACTAATTTTTGATATAGGGATTATGAAATTTTGGTGAAACATATGTGATGGAAGATTTACGTATTAAACCTTTCTCCTGGATTTTCACTAGTTATTTCTTGTCTGCAAAGTGTCGAGGGGGGGGGGGGGGGGGTCAGTCTTGAAACAAGTTCTGGGGGCCTCAAATCTCATAAGTTTATAATGCTCACAAGCTTTTAACGTGGAAACACTAACAACAGTTCTGCGGGCAATAAAGAGAGGAGTTTGAATATTTTCAATAGACCTAACAGTGCACATTTTACCATTCCTGTCCATCGGGATTTGAAGAATTGAATCGTTTTATCAAGAGATCAAAGGTTTACCATTGAAAGGGCCAGTTTTATGGTCTCAGGATGGTCCCTTAAATATTCACCAGGTTGATGGTCCCTATTTTCAGTGGCTATGGATCCTCAGACTTGGAGTTGTTATATTTGGCAGCTCGCTATTTTTGATATGCTATGAAAAGTTACAGATTCAACAAGTATAGTTGCTCAGATTTCTTAAGAGGTTGGGGTTTCTGGTCTATTTGTAAAAGTCCATTCTAGTGTCTTTTCATAAGATGCTTTATTTGAGCATGTTATTAGAAATTTTTTTTCCTGTTTTTCTTTCAGAAAATTTTTCAATCTTTCCTTCTATTATTAAAAGTTTGAGGATGAAATCTGTGTTCATATGTGGAAAGACTGTAGTGGACCATGCCATCTTTAGGGAAAAATTTTTGTGATAGGTGCCTTACCATAAGACATTTTCAATTTTATCTCAATCTAAACTGGAACAAGATTTTAGAGCTAGACAGTCTTGATTCCAGCAAAGAACAGATTTTAACTGGTGAGTTGTAGGGGCAATCTTGATAGGTTATTTCGGGGAGTTTCCATGGAAATGAAGATTCCAAACCTCTCTGTTCACTGATCCTTCACAAGGAGACAGGGAAAAATCTTTAGATATTTTGCATCTGTCAGAGAAATGAATGTTGCTGTGATCAACTGTTCTTATCAATTGATTGAAAATTTAGCAATATTCAAGGTCCATCAAGATAAAAAAACACTAATGGTAAAAAAAGATTTGGTAATATCATCAAATACCACCACACACACACAATTGGCATACATATGAAAATGAAGGGAGACATAATCAAATCCTTGTACCTGAAGGGAGACATAATCGAATCCTTGTACCTGATAGAAGAAATACCATATACTTTGGCAAATTTAAGGTATATAACTTTTTCTTCCTCAATTTATTGATGGGAAATGAAACATCTTGGCAGATCAGGTCAGTATGAAAAATCAAATGCCTACAAAAGAATGGTTCCTATATCTGCCAATATGTCTAGAAATTTAGGAGGTATGGATTGTACCAAATATAGACATAACCTCACTAAACAAAAATATAGATTTATTGTTCACCATTAAAGGTTAATTCCCAGTTGCAATACTGGTGAAATCTGGATCTTTACACTTTTCCATCTGTTGACAGAATTTGGCATGTGATAGACACATTCAGGATTACTTTAAACAGCAGGTTAGTGCGGATTAATACTTTTTGGCCCACAAAGAGAATGGTTCGCAGTTCTGTCCTCTGTTGTCAGTGTTTTCAAGGCGATCGCCGTGCAAGTCAATTTTTTCAGACAGCCAATTATGGGTAATACTACTAAATCCATATAAGTTACATCTTATCAGGTGGAGTCCAATCCAGCATATCCTTGGAAGCAATGGATTTCAAGGTCCTCTAGGTTGCCTATCAGAGGTTCTCTACTAATTATATACAGTATATGAAAACAATAGAATGTGTATTTTGATTGGAATAAGTCAGGGAATATATCAGTTACTAGAACTAATTATGATAAAGTTTCAATTTATTTTTTTACATTTCCTTTTCTATGATAAGAGACTTTCAATTTCATCCATTAAAGGTATAAATCTATGCTTGAACACACAAGATTAGATTTATCCATATTAGGCATTTTAGAACTTTTTTTTTTATTAGGTATAGTACTGTACTTTAATATTGAAACACCACCAATTGTATGTACTTATTGAAAGACCTCCAGTTGTATGTACTTATTTGGAATTTACAAATACATATAGTGTTACAGCAGTTGAAGAATTGACATTTTGAATCTTTGTCTTTTGCCTAAGATCTAGCAGGTAAAATTCATTTCTGTTGGCTTTGGCATCAGAAAACAAAACGATGAATTGCAGGCAATATCTTTTATAGTACGCTTTGGTAATAATAAAGTGATTTTATCTCTTTAGTCTGATTTCAAAGCTAAAAATTAATTTAAGGCCATAGATTTGCCAGATTTTCTTCATTTTCCTTCTTTACAAAAGGAAGTGCAATGAAACACTTGAAGATTAGGGTACATGGTATTAGAAGTGCAGCTACATCACATAATTTCTGTAGAAAGTTTTATTTATAGAGAGTCAGGTCAGCAGCTCAATAGCTTACCAAGTCTGTTTTCACTAGGTATTTCCTTAGAGAAACCTGATTTTCTTGATGAAGTTGCTGTGGTTAAGGTGTTGTAGTAGCTGCAGGGCATTTAGTATAAATGAAAATTTTATTTTAAGTGCATACATTTAATTAGGGTATAGTATTATTTTTTTTCTTTTGAAAATACATGGTGTTTGGTAATTTATAAAAGTGTTTAGTTTGATAGGTAGGTTGTATCTAGGAACACAATCTGGAGACTCGAGTAATGACATATCTCATTTGATGATGATTGGTTACCATGGTAATATGGAAAGAGTTGAGTCTGAGATAGTAGAAAAGAGTATTAGTATAGGACAATGAATTACCTATCTCTTAACTTCACTGACTCACCTCCATCAGAATGTGGGAATAAGCATTAGGGACATCAGGGGATTTTGATGAAAATAAATGGAATTTGGATAGTGTTATATAATTTTATATTCAACCAATGTTCATATACATGGCCCCCTCTTCCCCACTAACTTATAATGTCAAGAGGATAGGGATTTAATTTCAACTTCAAGGCCAAAAAGACAAATGGACTGCTGCCTACCCAATCTGATGTTATTATTATTAACTGGTGGATTGTGTTAAAACTGTACTAAATGTTAAGCCTACTGAAAGAAAAGAAAATAAAGTTTTTAGTTTTAGGGTAGTCTAAACATCTATATAAAACCAGGCTTCAAAAAAGAACCATTATACACATCATGCGAGTATAAAAATAATTATTTCTTTGAATCTACCCTGATGCTCATGTTGCTTCTTTACTAGACGCTTTGTTTAATCGACCTTTACTTGTAAAATTAATTTTATTTATGGTGTTCTTATTTTCTTTCCCTTCACTAAACACATGCCCTTAGTGAAGGATGGATCCTTTTAGCGGAAAGTGGTAACTGACATGCCAGTCACTTTGCCTCTTCAGTTTCCTAGTTGTGTCGGTACCAATTGGACTTGCTTCAGAGTGCTTGGTTGTTACTGCACTTGAAGAGATCTTCCCCTGGTTTTGTTAGCAATTGCTGTGTGGAGTGTGCACAGGAAATTGTTTTTGTTCAATGTACACATTCCCTTATGTATATCATATAAATAATTTGTGAAAAGAGCGTTTCCCTTATACCGCTCTTAGGAAAGTGTGTTTCAAAGGCTTCTGATTACTTTAGCTGTGCAAGCATTAAAGGAAACTTCCTATCAGTGTAGGAAAAAAGCTAGGGAAGGCTAGGCAAGTTGATTGTAGCAGGGATGATGGCAATAATGACATGCCTCCACCATTAGACAATTCACATAATTAGCAAACTGTTGATAGTTATGAGTTTCATAAGCTCTTTACATCCAATTTCATTTGGACAAAGTATTAGGTAGCATCCCAAATTATTTTGCTAAGTTGAAGGTCCCTAACCACCCTATGACCAATAATAAAGTACTGTATCATTCATAATTTGAAGTTTGGTCACAGTAGCTCACAAAGAATTAGATATAAATCTAATAAAAGTCTTGATATTAAAGGTACATGGTATAAGGAGAGCAACTACTTCCCTTAAATTTTGTAGAAACCTTTCTTTGGAAAGAATTTTAGTAGCAGCTCAATGGTGTACCAAGTTGATTTTCACTAAGCATTTTTTTAAAGAATCATCGGTTCACCTGTGAAGATTGCTCTGATCTAGGCCACATACTTTAGTGGCTACAGAGCCAAGTTCAGTTGATTTTTAACTCCTTTATCTACCAGTATATGGGATTTTAATTTGATATTTAATTTCAGTATCAATCAGCAATATCATTTAGGTAAAAATTAGCATTTAGAGACAAGCCTACAGTCTAGCAATTTAATTATCTTTATTAAATAATCTGGAGTCCTGTTTTTCAAACACTGTTTTGAGATGGTTTGTTAAAAGTAATCGAGACCAGGTTACTGAATCTTAACCATGGTATATGGCTTTTAATTAAATTTATCCTTTCTCTTTCCTTCACTGGTATCCCACCTCCAGAAGAGAATGGGTGTGAGTAAAATGAACATCAGGAGAGATTCATAGAAATAAATTGTATTTTCTTAATAAAGTTCCTTATTTCTATGCTTACCTGATGTTCACCTACAAGACCTCCTTCCTCCCCACTGCATTGTGTGGTGCAGAGGATAGGGATAATTTTGTTGTCGAAACTAGAGATACAAAAAGACTAGTATGTCAGTTACCATTTACTGTTAGAATGTTCCTTCTTTTAAAAAGAGCATATGTTTATTGAAGGAAAAGAAAATGAGAAAATTAGAGATTTTTTTTACATTTTATAGGTAAAGGTTGATTAAACAGAGCTTCTAGAGAAGAATCAATATGAACATCAAGTGGGTATAGAAATAAGAATTTTTATTACTATTACTATTATTATTATTATTATTATTATTATTATTATTATTATTATTAATAGATTTTTCCTTCGTCAAAGTCCCTTTATTATTATTATTATTATTATTATTATTATTATTATTATTATTATTATTGAAGCCCTTTGTGTCAATAGGCGTAGGAGATGATGATGGTGATGATAATCATGATCATGATCATGATGATGGTGATTATTATTATTATTATTATTATTATTATTATTATTATTGTTATTATTATTATTATTATTATTATTATTATAGGGCAGATTCTTGTTCGGTTTCTTAATACACAATAATTCACTTAGTTTGCAGACTTGCATATTGAGGATTTTATAAACATTCACCTCATGTTTAGAGTCAACTTATTATGTTTACACATATTGCATATTAAGGTCAATATCATAATTTGGACATATTAATATATATCCTTATATTGAGCCTACCTTACGCAGAGTATTATAGGGAGTGTATGTAATAAACATTATAGATTCATACATACAAGTAGATAACCATTTTGAAGAAATTTGTAATACAAAGTTCGCTGGTATTGAAAATGACTTCTGTTCAGTTATGCAATGCTTTGTTTAGCTGTAATCATTTATTTGCTTTTAACCCTTTTACCCCAGGGGTATTTGGAAATTTCCAACCCATAACCCCCAGGGGGTTATTTTTTTCCTAGCATATTTTGCAATATATTTTTTTAAATTGCTCTAACAGCCTTAATTTTTGTCATGGAGAGGTCAGGTTGGTCTCATTCTCTTGGAAAATGCCTGAATTTTCTCAAAAAATTATCAAAAAATAGGAAAAACTAATTTTTATAGCATTTTTTTGCAAGGACGTTCCGGTACGACCATGGGGGTAAAGGGATGGCTTTTGTGAATCGTACCAGTACGTCCTTTGGGGGTGAAAGGGTTAAAGTATTATTTATCAATTTTTAGCCATGACAATGTGCATGTTTAAGTACAGTGCATGCCATACCATCCTCTGTTATGAAACTTTACAATATCCTGCTTATACCCAGTTTAAAAGCTTTCATGTCATCTTTATTTTGTGAAGTGCATTTTGCCTCCTGAATTTTTGTATTGTCTCAGGAAGACATTGCTGTGATCTTTAAATCTATATACTTTTACTATTAGGGCTCGTGCTTTGATAGGTCGTAACTTTTATTTCATGCAAATATGTTTATGCATGCCATTAAATCAGAAATTTCTAAAATGAAAGTCATTACCAAGAGTATTTTTCATATTTCATTTTTTAAAGTTCTTGTGCTTTGCAAGCCAGAATATTAAAATTCCCAAAGATGAAATAACTATGCTCCCAATACAGTAATTTGCATCACCCAAAAATGTGTAAAAAGGGCAGTGAGGTTAGTTTCTATGATCTACATAGTGAAAATTAGATTTTCTTAGCTACTATGCTTTAGTGTTGCTAATAGACCTAATCAAATCTTATTCCCCATGTAGTAAAGGACATTGCATTAGGCATTTCAGCCTTAATGATGGATATGATTCTTGTTATCATATGCTACAAAAATATCTTGATTAATTTATATGCAATCCAAAATATAATATTTTTGCCTGAAACATTAGTGTGTTATGAAAAGCTTGCAGAATTTCTCACAAGAAATGCCCATTTGGGATTACTACAGAAAATTGTATAGATTTGGAATGTAAGAAGTTTGATTATGAGTAGCAATATAATGAATATTTTTATTAGCATATAAAGTTCTCTGCTGTCAGGAGTCTGACATGAGAAATAGTATCGCTTCAATATCTTTATCATATTTGATGCATTGGTTAATTTTATTTGTCTTATGCTGTCAGGTTTTAAGCTTTAGATAAAGGTGATATTTACACTTCTGTCTTTTGACACCTCTATGTGCATAGGACAGTGACTAAATTAAAGATGACGATTTGCTTTTAAACAGATGTCATGTGATGGGAGTTTTATTTGTGTGTTTCATGTTTTGAAGCTTGTAGATTTCTTCATACAGTACAGTACATATATACATAAACACAACAATTTCCCTTTGATTATGAAAATGGGTCTCATATGCTTCTTTGAAAATTATTTTCAAGTTTATTGATAACAGTTTGTTTATAGAGCCAAGTGACTTGTATTCACCAGTTTATAATTGCACAAGAATTATTTATTTTAATATGAATCGCATTTTACCTTATATTTCCTTTTTATGTGTTATGAACTTAAATTTTCTCATTTTCAAATAAGAGGTTCTTTATCAGATTGTGTCTAGAGAGTTAAATTTTAGATTTATTTCATTAGACCAGTATAGTGTTAAGTTTTGTAACTGCAATGTTCTTGTACTGTAGGTTGAATTCACTATAGTTTTGTATTCCCTTCAATACTACACAGGCAAAACTAATAATCCATTATAAATCAATCACAGTAAAGAATTTGTCTTAGATTAAGCCTATAAATATAAAGGTTTTGAAGCTTTTTCATATTTTCTTGTGTTTTTGTGTTTAAAGTATATCATACTTATATTTTCTATATGATATCACAAGAGGAAGCTTATTGATAGGATAACTGTTATCTATACTACTTTTAATGTTTTATACTTTCTATGTTGATGACTTTATTGATTTGTATTGGCTACTGAATGTGGTTTTTTGGGTCAATGTGTATTTGGCTATTTCGGTATGGCTAAAGCTTTTTGGACTGGCTCTAGTCAACTAGATACTGACTATGACTAATTTTAGAATATGAATTTTTCATTGAAGTATTGAAGCATATGAGACACATTTACTTCTATGTAAGAAATTGAGTAGTTTGCCAAGAGCTATTTGGTATTGGAACTTGATAATCACTCAATTCACACTGCTTTTGTCAGGTGTGAACAATTGTATATATTCTCTGAGTATTATACAGTATATATTCCTGTTACCGCCATTTTCTTACTACTGCATATTGCAAACAACATACATTCCTCTTTGCTTCATTAGAAAACAGTGGTCTTCTGATCTTTATTTTATCATATTTTCCATGATAACCATTTCATATCTTTTCATGTCCTTCTGCATCATCCCCTATTTCCTTTGTTGGACCTAGGCTTCTCTGTTTTCTTTAAACTTCTTTTGTACATGTTCTTTGCAAGTCCAGTGTCTTCAGCCACAGTGGTCCCGTCTTGTGTAGGTATATCGTCGCAGTATTGTACTATGGTGGGTTTTGCTAAAATTGTTTGATGTTTGATTTTGTCAAGAAGTTTGGTAGAGGCATCTTTGTTCACGTAAGTATATATTATAATTTTGTAGTAGTTATTTAATTTTTTGCAATTTCCTTTAAGGTGCCATCCACATTTTTCTGTAATTTATTTAAGACCTATGGTGTTTAAAGAATCACTATTCCCAGCTCTGGTAACACAGGAAGTATTCTTGGAGCTATAAGTTTACATGGTATAATATAGTTTATAAATGTTTTTCATAGATTTGGTAAATTGAACGATCAAAATTGTAAAGTTTAAATCTCTAGCTTTGTTTATAATTTTCAAACAGGTGCTTAATGGATATATTAAATGTACTACATTTGCTTGAGACTTCAACAGTGTTTTCTTGCTATTTGTCAATTTGAAGGTACAATACACTTGGATAATTTCATGAGCCCATTATAAATTCAGCAAAATATTAATGTCTGATGTACTTAGTAATCTTTCTAATCTTAATATTTTAATAGTGCGATTGAAAGATACCCTTATGTTAGAATCAGCGATTAGGTAAATGGTATTCAGGTATGGATTATATTTTTTTTTTCTTGAATCCATAGATGATGGTGGTAGCCATCAGTGACTAAGGCAAAAATTCTTTATGGTTTGAAAAATATCTTCTTGTTTATTCAGTCTTAACCATCTTGTTAATTAGTATTTGGATGCTCTTCTTGTTCGAATCCTCGAATGATTTGGCTAATTATGGTAAAAAAGATTTTCCACAAACTGCTCATGTTTGTAGCCGACACTTCTTTCTATGCAGCCTCAATATTTTGGACACAGTGACGTGATCTAAGCTGACACAGTGCTTGCCTGTAGATCTGATAAGTGTAATATTTTTTTAAGTTGGCTATCATACCTTTATCGGCCGTTTGGTACACGGCCTCAACATTTGGATGGAAATCATCCAAGTCGGGTAGATCCTTTGGGTTATTATCCAAAATTAAGAAAACCTTAAATGGAATTCCCTTCTTTAGGCAGTATAGTACAACTTCACCTCAGGAATGAAATAATGAAAGAACAAGTCCTTACAATAGCAAAGTGACCCGGGCTTTAGCATTCAGTATCTTGGTGATGAGTAGACAACTTTTTGTCATATTTTTCAGAGCATGTGGGTTGGCAGTGTTGTAAACTAAATGCAGTTTCAACTCAAAATCACTCACAGCATTACCACCACCAGCTGCATTACCTAATTATTGTGGATTGCATAAGTACTAAAACCTTACGATGTTCCATAATATGGCCTTTATTTTTGTAAATTGTACAAACCATCAAATGATTTGTATTGTGCAAACGACCCATATTCACCATCTTTTCACCACAATCAAATTCTTTAATTATGGCAATCTTCATTTCCGTAGAAATTGATTGCCCTTTCTTAGTACAGCCATTTATCATTTGCATTATGCTTTCCATCACCCATTATTGATGGGATTATTTTATGAAAAAAATATAGTTGAACAAAGCAACGAGATTTTGCGAATATCTGAGCACAGACGAACATGTTATCAGCTGCAAACATGTAACCAAATGGTTTCAGTGACACTGGGGGCAGGACATTGTGATGCTCTGTTTGTGTTACAGCCAAAAAAATGTACTGAGCAGAAGGCACGTGATTCCTAAATCCGAATTGAGTCAGCACAGTAGTTGTACTATGATAATCAAAAGAACAGCAGTATTTCAAACTTAATATGATACTGCTTAGGACACAAAGCTCTTCAAGGAATACTATAGGGAAAGAATAAAAAAGATCTCTTTACATGGACATTTAATAACTTAGCTGTAACAGTTAGATATATGACACAGTATGGAAGAAATATGTATAGAATAAGTGTATTGACTGAGCGGATACCGTATAGAAAACCTGTAGGCAATCCGTGCAATCATAAGGGAGTTTGGCTGAATCAGGTTAAGACAACTGGTTCCTCCTATTATGAGAGCAAAAGTTATGTATATGTGTGAAGAAGTTTGTTAGAAGGAAAAATAGTGTACTTTTGAAACAATTCTTACTGAGAGCTACTAACATTGTATAGTAAAGTACTGTACAATATATGAAATTATTAGCTTGGAAGAGAGGTGTCTGTAGATATGTGCAAGTTTAATGTATGATTGATGGTAGAGTTAGATAGTTAGATTGGTTGTAGCAGCTTACAAAAATGCTATATACAGCCAAAAAGAACTTAAGTACAGTATACAATTTTTCCTCGTTTTGGTTAAATTATAAATAAGTTCTCTCTACTATCTTTTATCTAATATTTTTCCTGAATGGTATACTGGTCCACTTCTGCATGATTGTGTTGCTAATTCCATAACTACAACTACAGTAACGGACTGTTTCACTCTTATCACTATGCGCACAAACTCTGTTCTTTGTGATGACATTCTATTTCCCAGCCAAGGAAAACCATATCTGTCTGCCAACTCCTCATTTCCAGTAATCATTTGAGCACACCACTGACAAGAATCTCAATCATATGTAATCACATCTATTCAGACTCTCCTCTTTTCTTTTTTACAATATGCACTCTTATCTGTGCACTGCATAAAAGCTTGCTTATATACAAGTTATAAATAAATAATTAATTTACACCTATTAAGAAAATCTCGGCTATAAGAATTAGTCCTGCTAGAGGAGAAAAACTTAAGAAAACAAGGTGGTGACAGAATGTGGGAGAAAGTACAAGAGCTTGAAGAACAGGAACAAAGAGAGAAAACAAAGAGGCATAAAAATATGTTCAGGAATAGATTTTATTTCAAGTCACAAGAGGAACAAAGAGAGAAAACAAAGAGGTATAAGAATATGTTCAGGAATAGATTTTATTTCAAGTTCCACTCCAGTCCCAAACTTGTCTGTACTAAACCACACTTACTGTAATAGGCATAATATTTATTGTTTATGGCTTCCTGTAAATTGATTTTTCCTGGTGTGATTTTGAAGCTTAATCCTCTTGCTTCCTTTTAGATAGGAAAATAATCAGTTGAACTTAGCTCATAATTTCCTACCAACGACGTAATTTGCAATTATAAGAACTTTACGGGTTGACATTTAAAGGGCTCCATATGTTATTAGAATCTCAAAGGCTTAAAAGTTAAGGAAATCTCAAGTATAAGGAAATCTCAAGCACTTACTCTTTGTTTGAGAAATAACTATGATGAAAATATTGCACTTATAGGAAGAGAGTAAGTTTATGCACATTACAGTACATATATATATATGTATACTGTATATATATATATATATATATATATATATATATATATATATATATATATATATATATATATATATATTATAAAGAACAATAGTTAACCCTTCTGATGCTTTGATGTGTCATCTAAATTTAATTTCTCTGCTGTTGAATCTCATACAATGCTTTTATGCTGCATTTCTGGGAATTCTCTGCACATTATTTTGCTTTTTTGCTTTTATTTGGATATACAGTCTTTCAATAAGACAAAAGTATTCTATTGAAATATACTAACAAATTAAGTGTCATAGCATCTTCTCAGACCTCAATCATATGGGTAAAATATCAGTTATCACTGTTGTGGCTTAGGGACAGAGAAATCTCAAAGGCCTAATGACCGGAATTGTTGATTGAATAATGGAACTACAGTAGTTAAAAGTACTAACTAGAGAGCAAGAAATAAGTGGGAGGGGGCGATGTGTGGGAATTAAAAGCATCATGGTAATGTCTAACTCTCTTTGCCTTTTGAGTACTGAAGTACAGATGTTAATAATGTTAAGGTGTTTCTACAATGTACAAACCTCGTTTGTTACAGAATATTGCCCCATATAAAACCCTTACTACACAAAACACATATTAAACAATCTCACCAACCATTTAAGTACAGTCACACCCCCCTCCTTCAACATCTCAGCTCTCACAGCATCCATACCAGATGCTTTTCCTACTCTCGTTTCATCTAGTGCTCTCCTCACTTCATCTATTGTAATCTCTCTCTCATTCTCACCTCCCATCACTGGCACCTCAACACCTGCAACAGCAATTATATCTGCCTCCCTATTTTCCTCAACTTTCAAAATATTCCGCCCATCTTTTCCTTGCCTCCCCTCCTTTTAACAACCTTCCATTTCCATCTTTCACTGTCTCTTCCATTCTTAAGCCAGCCTTCCTTACTCTCTTCACTTCTTTCCAAAACATCTTCTTATTCTCTTCATATGAATGACCTAATCCCTGACCCCACCTCAGGTCAGCTGCCCTCTTTGCCTCACGTACCTTGCGCTTTACTTCCAAATTTTTCTCTTTATATTTTTCATACTTCTCTATACTATTACTCTGCAGCCATTCTTCAAAAGCCCTCTTTTTCTCTTCCACTTTTACCTTCACTCCTTCATTCCACCATTCACTGCCCTTCCTCATGCTGCCTCCAACAACCTTCTTTCCACACACATCACTTGCAATCCCAACAAAATTTTCTTTTACTAACTTCCACTCCTCCTCTAAATTGTCAGTTTCTCTTACTTTCACTTCGTCATATATCATTTTCAACCTTTCCTGATATTTACTTTTTACCCCCGGTTTTATTAGCTCTTCAACCCTCACTACCTCCCTTTTATATCCACCTACTTTATTCCCCATTGTTTTGCTACAACTAATTTTCCTTCCACCAAAAAATGATCAGACATACCATTAGCCATACCCCTAAACACGTGCACGTCTTTCAATCTTCCAAACATTCTTTTAGTTATCAACACATAATCCATTAATGTCCATTCTACTACTCTTCCATTTGCCACTCTTACCCATGTATACTTATTTTTATCTTTCTTTTTTGAAAAAGCTATTACTTATCACCATCTCTTGCTCAACACACATATCTACCAGTCTCTCACCACTCTCATTTTCAAATTACATGGCTTTATACTGCAGATTATTCATAGTCCCCAAAGCATCAGGGGACTGATTCTGGGTATTTCAATTTCAAAAAAATATTTAGTTCTCACCACGTTTTCGATGGAAAGACCCTTGTTAGTTCTGGGGAAAGTAGGGATTGGAGGTTGAGTGTTTTTGACAGAGCTGACAGATGCTTACTTTCACATTCCTATTAGTCTAGATTTGAGGAAACTTTTTTTAGTTTGCGGAAAGTTCAAAGGATAAGATTTCCTAGGAATCGGCGCTGGGCCACTGGCCATTTTCTAACACTTCATTGAAAAGGAATAAGGTCTAACAATTGTGGTTTCTCAGGTTACAGGAAAGGTTGGGAATCCTGGTCAATTTTAAAAACTATCTTCTCATTCCAACTCTGAGGAGGCTATTATATTTGGTAATGACGATAAAAGTTTTCGCTTTTAGCTTTTTCCGTCGGAAAAGAAGATTCAGTCTTTCCTCTTTTTTTAGTAAAGTTAAACATATGATGTTAATGGCTGTATCAGGAAAGTTCATTCAAGTGGGCTACCTAAAGAGGTGTTTTCCAATATCTTAGTTAGATTTGGAAATGATATTTGATCTAGACACAAGTTTTATTCCAGTGATTAAGAATCAACTTCAACTGCAGTGTTAGATGGACAATCCTCATTGGTTATCATAGGGACTTTCCGTGGAAGTGGAAATTCCAAACTTTTTTTTTCATGGGTTCTTCACATGAAGGATGGGGTGCAGCTCTAAATTTTCTCCATCTCCCAGAGAAGTTGACTATGAAAAAAATCAATTCTTCATATCAAATACCAGAAACTTTCAGCAGTGTCCAAGGCTTTCCAGGCTCAGGAGTTGCTGGTTATAGGAGAGCGAGTGGCCGTGTTTTTAGAAAACATGACAGTATTAACTTAAATCCAGAAATGGGGGAGGCAAACCAGAATCCGTACACCCAGTAGCAGAATTGCTATTGACTTGAATAAATTTGAGGGGAATTATCCTTCCCTCAGTTTATCCCAAGGAAATTGAACGTCTTGCAGATCAGTTGAGCAGACAGAAAAACAATTTTTTTCAATTGAATTGTTTCTGCTTCCGTTACTGTGTCTAGAGATTTGGAATTGGTGGGAAGGTAAACAGGGACAAATTTGCAACATCTCCAAAGGTAGATATGGTTTGTTCAACAGCTCTAGATCCTTTAGGTTGGAAGATTAATGCCCTGTTACAGGACTGGTCAAATTAGGATATGCGCTCCTTTACACCATTCGCTGTAATTTGATTTACGATAAACAAGTTCAGGGTGTCTACAGACAGCAAGATTACTCTTATGTCTACCTTTTGGCCTCAGATAAATTTGTTTACAGATCTGTGGCCTCTGGGTCTGTTGTTGGATTATCCGTGGAGGTTGCCGAACAAAACCAGTCTTATTAGACAACAGATTTCAAGGGGACAAATGGTTTTCAAAGTCTTCTAGACAATCTATCTTAGGTTGCAAAAGACAGTCTACTTATAAGCTTTAACAAAAGCAGTGAAGTTTTTATTTTTATTGGTGTAAGTCAAGGAATGTGTCAGTGACTAAGAATAGTTTGGGAAATGTAAAATTTTTGCATTTCTTTTTTTATGTAAAAAATTAATTATTTCAGCTATCAAGGGCTATAGATCCTTACTAAATACAGTACTCAAATACCTAGGATGAAATTTGTCCATTTAAGGCGTTATCCTGGAAGCATTTAGGTCTTTTCATTTTGAAAAATATCCAGTAGTCAGAGCATTTTCTTTAAATCTACATACATTATAGTACAATAATACCGTACAAAGATTTGCTTTTTAAACCTCTGAAAGGTCTCTCTGATAAGGATCTTATTGCTGAGATTTATTTCTGTTGACATTAACGTTGGCTAAAAAAATGAGTTGGCTATAAGCTCCTTCATATAATTTGTGTTTTGGAGAAAATATGCTAGTTTTATTTCTTGTTTACAATCAGCTAAGTAGGATTTTAAGACAAAATATTTGGCTCAATTATTTCATATTACGTCTTTAAAAAAGGAGTTTAAGTGTTATGGCAGAAAAGAGATTTCTTTGTCCTTTGAAATCTGTTACGTTTTATTTGGAGAATATCGCAGACATTAGGAGTAATTTTCCAATATTTTTCTTTTTGGTGGGTTAGAATTTCAAATTGTCCTCTCTAAAAATGCTGTCTTTTTTTGTTTAAAGCTGGTTCATGGAGGCTCACAAGGAATTGGATCTAATTCAGATGAAAGAATTGCAGGTTAGGGTCATGGTATAGTATTAGAAATGCAACTACCTCTCTTAAATATTGGAGGAATTATTTTTAAAAGAGTCTTTAGCAGCAGTTCAGTGATGTGCCAAGTCAGTATTTCCTAAGCATTATTAAAAATGAAATCTTTTTGCTTATCAAAATTGCTTAGCTTTAGGTACTGTAATAGCTTCTGGTAATGTGGTCTAATTGGATTTTTTTAAATTGTGTAAATCTAATTAATTTTAGCATTCATTTTCACTTGGATTTCGTACTGAGTATTGTATATAAATAAGTTGTTAGGATAGTAGGATTGTATTTGAAAACAAAGTCTGGAGAATCAAGTCAGAACAAACCTTGTTTGAAGATTATTTTACCGCAGTAGAAGGTGAGTCTAAGGTGCTTCATATGTTTTTCGTTTCAGGACTTTAAATTTCCTATTCATTGACTTACGTTCTTCAGTGTGTGGGTGTTGGCAATATGAATATCTTTGAGGTTCATGGAAATGAATAGAATTTGAATAATTTATTTTTTATTACAGTACTACTTGTGTGATGTTCATATACTGTACATGCCTACCCTCCTTCCCACTGACTAGTGATTTCAAGTGGATAGGAATTAGTTTTGACATAGAAAATAAAATGCCCTGCCAAGGTTATTACCGCTAACTGCCAGATTATTTTAATAATATACTAAAGACCTGAGTCTATTAAAACAAAACAAAATGGGAAATATATAGTTTTGGCGTAAATTTTATTATAAGCCAAGCTTCAAGAGAGAAGAAATATTAACATTAGGCAAGTAGAAAAATAACAATTTTTTTATAAATTCTATTTTTTATATATGAGTTTGCTTTTAAATGTATTCTATACTATAGTTAGTATCAAATTAGGAAAGTAATTAGGTTTAGTTATTGACAAAGTATTCCAAGTGTCAAAAAGTTTCTTCCTAATTAAAGAAACCTCCCATAAATAATCCTCAGGATATGATTTTGTTCAGCATGACCCACTTGTCAAATTTTTTTATCATAATAATTTCACAAAATATTCATGATTTAATAATGTGTTTCCTTGCACGAAAGAATGCTCCCAACCTTTTATTGATACAAATTAAGGATTGTATACTAGTTTCATTTATGTTTTTATCCAGTGTAGGCCTTAATTATATTTAGTGGATACTTGCCATGTGATATATTTTTATATTTTTATCCGTTCATTCAAATTTAATAACTTAAGCTGCGTAGTAGTTTTCGGTAAATTTTTATTGACTGAATTTAAAATGATTGGATTACCTGTCCCCCCAAATGAAAATTGATTTTTTTTTTTAAAACAAAGCTAACTCAATTGAATAGAAATTTAAGTATTATACTGTATTGTTTTGCTGGGAACCATTTCTTTAAAAAAAATATTTATAGGTTTAAAGAAATAATAGAAAATTGTGGATGGCTATGTATGTTATGTTTTATGAAACATTTTACATTACTACCTTTATATTCACATTTCTAAGTGTTTGGAATTTGTGTCATTACCTCTATCAAAGTGAGTACCATTTTGCTCATAGAGTTGTGTGTGTAAGCATTATATTGTATGTTTATTTAGTGCAAGACACAAGCTAGTTTTTTTTTAAAGCTAAATAGTTAGTCAGCCACGTAACTAACGATAGACCATAACACCTGTGATGTTTTTCTTGCTTCTGTTGTTTGCTCTGCTTATTTTTTTTTTTTTTTTTTTTGTATTTTCCGATTTGGCCATTCATGTTCAATTGCATTTTCCTTTATATATATGTTATCCTTAATTTCATAGAATAATGGGATGCTGGTTTGGTTGGGCTCTTAGAGTACAAGATTTTATAATCTTGTATGAAGTGTTATCGCTTTTTGCCACCTTGCACAGTTTACCTGTCGCTTGGCAATTATTCTTTCCAACCCAAACCAATTGATAAATGAAATCTGCTCATTATCATTTTCTCATTCTTGTACTGTAATTTTTTTTGGATATCATTATCCTTTAGAATAAAAGCTGTGACTGGGTTTGCATTTGACATTGATGTGAGGTGCTAGTTAGTACTTAGTATTTCTTATAAAAAATGACTATGCTAATTATACTGAATAGGTTTAAGCATATTAGATCTTATGGAAAAGCACTGCAGTTTTCCATAAATGTAGCACTATAGTCATCTTACTAGTGATGCATTATGTACAAAGATCTCAA
>NC_090769.1:17195007-17397507 GCF_036898095.1 Palaemon carinicauda
TAGCCAGAGGGTTGGCAGGAGTTTATGCCCCGTATTCTTTTATGCCCCTCTTGTTGATGTAGGAGCTTTGGTATTCTGCATCTCCCTTTCTACACGGACATGATGTCTACTCCTCCCTCAACCCACAATACTTTAGTAGAGCAAGTTGAGATGATGGGACCTTTAGTCTACCTGGGTCTTTCAATTCTAAAACAAGTTAGGTCAGAGGTAGCTCTGTGACTTGGAAGTTCTTCAGGCCAAGGAAGGGATCTGTACCTTTCCTAGACCTTGACAGGACCATCCACAACTTCCTGGGAGGACCGGTTCATGCACCACTTTCGCGCTACCCAACCTGTTCCTTGCAGGTAGTGGGGCAGCAGAAGAATAGAAGAAGAGGGTTATGTTTTTGCCAACATTCACCCTCCCCCTTTCTCACATCCAAGAGTATGGGATTGCTTGTTATGCCTTTAGGCAAACCAGTAGAGACATAGGGCCAAGTATTGTCTAGTGAGAGTCCTACAGGACATTCACTTACTATGCTCCTGAGTCCATCACTCCCCCCATACTCTTTTTCTGATAGAGTACTCGTCTGTTCTTCCAATATTGCTGAGAACCATGGCCTTACAGACAGAGGTTGGAGGAATGTGCTCGAAGTCATTTAAGATGAATCTCTGAACTTCCACAGCAGACTCTTCCTGGTGGAAGACTCAATTTGGCACTGGTGGCCAGTCATTGACCCCTCTCTATGAATTGAGTTTGTGTTCTAACAATGTTCAGGGTGGAAACTGTAATCTGTGCTGATTTCCATCAGAGAGTAAGACTTCTTGTTTCAGTGTATCTGAAGGACACATACTTTTAGTACCCACGCATCACTACATTAGAAAGTACTTCCTTCTCCTTTTAGGGTATGATGTTCAAGTTTAAGACCCTGGGCTCCAAACTGGGACTGTTCCTCAGGTGTTCATTTAGATGTTTACCTTGGTAGCAGCTTGGGGCCACTATCAAGGGGTACGACTGTAGATGTACTTCTTGAGTGGTTGATCCTGGCTTCCTTCATGTTGCAGTTGCTACAGAATTGAGTTTGACTTTCGCTTTTGTCATGATCTGGGGATTGTGATAATCAAGTGAAAGTCAAACATCTTACCCAAGTCAAGGTTGAAGTACTTGGGCATGCTGGTAACATGATAGCAGCAAACTTCAGTCATTTAGACAATCTATTTACCAAGCTGAAGGAGATAGCACATCTGTCCTGTCAAACACAGAACTACCACCTCGGTGATGGCAGAATCTTCTTGGCCACCTTTCCTCATTGTAGAAGCTTGTCCCTCAAGTGTGTGCCTTTTCCAGAGATCTCTGCAGTACTGTTTAGAATCACTGGTTAGTCTTCAGGAATCCTCTTCTTCCTCGTGCCAGCAGAACAGAAGGCTTGTTTTGATCTTACCTGTTTGCAAAACAAGGAACCCTCACAGTGAAGTCCCATTTAACTCAAGCCTCCTGACATTTCACTGTGCTCAGATGCATTGAAAGAAGGGAAGAGCGCATGCCTGAATAACAAGTTTGTCTCAGTGTTTGTTCAGAAGAACAATGTCTCTTGAGGCTAGCAACATTTCTAGCACTACAAGCATTCCAAGATTATTATTATTAAAAGGGGGAGTTTAACCAGCCCAGTCAGTCAAACTTGACTCTTTCAGAGCTGGTCCAATTAACATTGGGAATATTTTTTTTATATATTGATCGTAGAGAAATGAATAAAATAAAATATATATAAAAAAAATGGGAAATTCTCAGTCTGATAAAAGATCAATAAAACTGTTCTCACCAAGACATAAGTCTCTTTCTCTTTTAAAAACTTTACAATTGATAAAAATATATTTATTAGTTAACCCTTTTACCCCCGGGGTATTTGGAAATTTCCAACCCTTAACCCCCAAGGGGTTATTTTTTTCCCAGCACATTTTGCAGTATATTTTTTTTAAATTGCTCTAACAGCCTTAATTTTTGTCATAGAGAGGTCAGGTTGGTCTCATTCTCTTGGAAAATGCCTGAATTTTCTCAAAAAATTATAAAAAAATAGGAAAAACAAATTTTTATAGCATTTTTTTGCAAGGACGTACCGGTACGTCCATGGGGGTAAAGGGATGGCTTTTGTGAAACGTACCAGTACGTCCTTTGGGGGTAAAAGGGTTAAAGTACAGTCACACTCATTGCACCTGGGTACTGCTTTATGTGGTGTGCACATCAAATACTCATGTGTAAGTCTTGTGTGACCTGTCCCCAATCTGGCTAAAATTACTTCTGTCTTCCTTTCTCTTTGCAATGAGGATTCCCATAAAGAAACAACTGGATTACTTCTTTTAATTTATTTCTATCAGATTCCTAATTCCATTGACCTTGTTATTTTGTAGCTATATAATGCTTTAAGGGGGTTATAGGTAGGATAAGAGCTAGCTCTGGTAAATTAATTGAACATTTAGCTGCAGCATCCGCTTTTTCATTACCTATAACCCCAACATGGGCAGGAATCCAACATAAAGTATTTCTATATTTACCCTGTGGGAGTAAAACTTATCAAGGCGCTCTTTTATTTTCAATACCAATTGATTCTTTTGTCTATAACCCTTTAGGGCTTTTAATGGCACTTCTTGAATCAGTGTAAATCACAAATATATGATTTGCCCTGTCTTCAATAGATTTAATAATCTCAATCACTAGCATTCCAAGAACACTGAGTAACCATTCAATGAGTTGTTGCACAACAACCCCTATGGCTTATGTCTAGTCTGCGAGCTGACGAAGCAGTTGCATTTCTGGACTGCATTCCATGTCATAAAGTTGTCAGTCAAATACATTCTGGGCAAGAGGAATGGACTAGCAGACACATTTAGTCTTCAAGGTTGTGATATAGGGTCAAGTGGTCCTCAAATCCAGACATAATAGAGATTTTTGGTTTTTGGAGTTTTCTGGGGATTAGCCTGTTTGCCATATGGCTAAACAGGAACGTCCCAGTGTTTTCTTCCCTGGTTCAGTCCCATGGGATCATGGGAATAGTTACGCCCTTCCTCCGTTCAACCCTGTTCCGTTGGCTAATTTACCATATGGGATTACGCTGGGATTTAGGTTGATCCTGGTGGCTCCTAGATGGCCTCATACCAAATAATTTCCTGTTCTGCTTTGTTGAGATCTTGAGAAAAGTGTTTTGGCCCTCACTCTTCAAGAGAAGGAGGGCCATCCTCTATGATTGATATCATAGAAGGGATTCTTCTCAAGTTGGATCATCTGAAGAATTGTTCATGGAGTTTCTCATCTTCCTTGCTGTCAGAAGCTCCTCTCATCGGTACTACCAAGGCTACCACTCAGACTTGAGCATGGTCATTTAACAGAAGGAGATAGACTTCTCCTTCTTATTAGAGCTGCCTATGCACAAGAGTAGCTTCGAACAGTCTTCTTGATCTCTATATCTCATGTCTATGCCATTGATAAGGCCTCAGTCATATTTCTGACTTTCAAGACTGTCTTGTTTAGAACTGCTTATATATAAACTCATTATTTGTTGAATAAAGGTTACTTATATTCACCTCACTTATCTGTTAACAACTGCCTTGCACAGAGCCTTTCTCCATCCCCTCTTCAAATGAAGCACAGCGTGGCACAGAGAGGAGATGCTTTTGGCCCCGTGAGGGTTCTGCAGTATTATATGAAGAAAACCTGAGTGTCAGTGACTCTTCTTTAGTGCTGCCAGAACCAAGAAAGAGATGTTTGGAAAAAAATCTCCTTTGAACATTGGGAGTCAATCCATAAAGCATACTTCACGACTACTTATAGAGTAAAGGTACTAGCTAGGATCCTAACTTGTGAAGTATTGGGCTAAACCCCATCCTTGTCTTCAAGATGAATCTTGCAGCTGTTTAGGTGTTGAAGATTGAGGTGTGTATGCACCAGTGTTGGTGGCTGCTCAAGCAGTGGTGTAGCTAGCTGAGATTCCATATGGAACAGTAAGCATCTTGTTTGTGGTAACTTACAGGTATAATTTTGGAATGGAGGTAGAATGACTAGCTTTTCACCTCTATTCTTTTTACCCCTCTCAGGAAATGTAGAAGTCAAAGAGTTACTCACTGAATCTGACTTGATGCTGGTAAACAACACTTCTAACCTTAATGCTTTAAAATTTAGAGAAGTTCTCCTCCCTCCTCCTTAGATGATTGGAAGGATTGTGGAATACATACCAATCCATCAATCATCATATACCAGATATGTTAGTCCGGAATGCTTTTCCCTTTGGGGGAAGGGATCCTTCCCTTCGCCATGTATCAATCTTCTTTGACAGGCCAGACCCTATTAACATCTTCATCCCAATGATAGATAGATAAGAGGTTGCTGGGTTCATCTTCACTCCTGTACTGGGACAAGTAGATTGACATTTCCAAGGAAGAAAAATAGCCTACCAATTTGAATCCAAGGGAACTACAGTACTGACCCACCAAACAGTGAGTCTCCCAACATAAAGGATGATAGTTTGTATTTCGTGTAGGAGCAAATCACAAATTTTAAAAGTACCCAGTAATTTGTATTCTTCCTAGCTATACAAACCTGTATTCCTTACGTTAAACTTCCCTCTTTAGGCTTGAGCTGAAAAGTCGTAAGTGAAGTGACTTTGACAGGTAACGGGAATGGACTCTTCCCCCTTTCTCCCATCTGTGACTTAACTACTCATTAAAACAATTCAAAGGCTGACCAGCTTATGCTGAAAACATATTCCCTACTTAATGAACTTTAAATTAGAAAATCACTTTCAAATTTTTTTTATTTTTTTCAGTATTTTGGCTTCCCAATCAGATAATTTTATTTTTACCTCACATTCAAAAAGGGGTAATATCAAATACATACAGAAATTAAATTTATGGTAACTGTTTTGCCCTCCAAAAATCATTAGAAACTTATCAGTAATTAGAAAAAAATGTCGAGGTTGACCATTGGAAAATTTTTGTACTACAATTTGTTATTTTTTCAGTGTAAATATACTGTTTTGTTTTTATGTTGAAATTATTTGTTTAAAGATTCACTGAGTTGAAGTACATTATGTCTCTGCACTCGTACTTAACTACAGTATCTGTAGATAATGTTAATCTTTAAATAGTTGCATATGCTCTTATTTTAACATTTTTTCTTTTCCTTCCACTCTAAATGCAATTTGATATTGTTCTACTATTGATTTTTTTACAATTAACTTATGAGCTTAGGACCTAATTGAAATTAGGTGTATATTTCTGGAGTGAGTTTTTAATGAACATCTTTTGCATTCTAAATGTTGTAAGTAGGGGCAATAGAAGCAAGAAAAAATTCAGTTATTTTTCGCTATCAATTACATAAGACGTAATAATTTTTATGTGGATTACAGTCATCCCTTTGGATGCCATGACAAGCAAGTCATCTAGCATATAACATTGTTTTTAAATGTACCGTGTGGCATCATCAAATGATATAGCATATTAGTATTTGTGGGATATTGAGCAAAAGTTTTAAATGGAAATTATATAGTTTTTAATGAAACTTTCACTAACCATGCTGTAGAAACATGTTGTAGACTACCATATATTTTTACATAGATACACTATGCAGTTTGTTCTTGAAAATGCAGAATGGGAATAGTGAATTTTCCATTGATTTTATAACAGGTATTGCTTACATTTTGCTCATTTAGAAAATGGTCTTCTCATATTATGAGTGTAATGAAGCTACTATCCTTATTACATAGCAATATTACCCTTCTTCTTCTTCTTCTGCTTCTTTGCCACCATTATTTCTACTTGAAGGGGTCGGTTGCCTGATGCTAATAGCATCAGTCATGGTTTATAATTTGACAAAGGATTTTTATGATCGCATGTCCTTCCAGTCATCAACCACAGTTTTTGATTGTGGGCATAGTGTTTGACTAAATAGTTCAATTGTTAGGCAGTAGTTTCCACAGTTACTGGTAGTCAGTCTAGCCTTTTTCTAATATGCAAGGCAGTAGCTGTCCTTTTAGTCACTTTCTATAACACACAGTACATATGGTGGTAGTATTCTTACACCCCTACCACTGGGAATACATAGCAAAATTACAACTGTATTGGAAATTATTTGATTTGTGGAAGATGATGGAATTTTATATTAGAGACTTTGCATAGTTCAGTTGAGAATATGCAAAACATCACAGTAGATGTGATCAGGAAGCATCTGTCTTTTTATAATATCCCAAATACTTTTCTATATTACATAGTTTTTAGTCAACTATTTAACTATTTGATAATGTATGTTGTCTTAATTTGATCTTGTAAGTTAATAAAAGAGAATACAGTGTGTGGAAGATAAATATTTTCTTATTAGTGGCCGCCCCTATTTACAGTAGCCTAATGTGAATATTTTTTTTTTTGCACAAAGTTTTACGTATATATATTTTGACTGTAGGGCTTCCTGATCTTAACTGAGATAGAAATTTAGAGACAGAAAGTAAAGTCTAGCAATTCATATACTGTACACACATACTAAAATAATACATTTTCTGATTCAATATATTTTATTTTGTTTTTTGGAATTATGCTAAAGTTTTGTGTATATATATCACATTTAGAATTGTAAGCCCTTTTTCATTGCATTTGAGTATGCAATATGATGTAGGAAAAGATTGATGCCATCATATACTGTACCTATTTAAAAGATATTTTGAGAAATTGCAAACTTAGCTTAAATATAAAATTTCACATTCAGCCAAGTATTGCTTAATGATTTAAGGGCAAAATTAGAATTTATGATAGTAAATTCTTGTTACTTTTTCTGTAGGTTATTAATACAGTACCAAGGTACCCTTGGAGTTTTGGGTACTTCTGAAAACTTCTTAGTTGATGCTATATTCCCACCGTCAGTAATCACAAAGATGTTGTGATCCGGAAAATATTTTACCATAAGAATTTACAGATCTTTGTAAGAGTCATAATTATCAACATTGTATATATATTCATTTATAATGGTTAGCATGTGGTATTGGAAATTGAATTTTTGGTTGCTATTACTGAAATTAATATTTAATATGTACTTTTCAATTATTTCGATTTCCTTGGTGTCGTTGTCCATCGCTGCTCCAAGGGCTTCCCTGAAATGGAGTTGAAAAATTCTTATTCAAGTATTTTCCTTTAATCCTTTCAATATATATAATTTTTGTTTTCATGAAATGTTTTCTTTACAATATGAAGATCACAGAGCTAAATGAACTGAAAATATATAGTAATGTCTTGGCTACACAATTTCTTCATAGTTAAAGCATTTTATACTGTTAAGCGCAAATTATTTTCTCCCTCTCCTATTTCAGAATATGTGCCCAAACTACTATTATTCTGCAAGCCATATTTCACTCATAATTGGACACCATTTGATGGAATTCAACAGCTTATCACTGATCCTCTGCAGTCGATTGGATAATGGTTGTTGTGAAGTAGAAAAAATTGGTGATTGGCTGATGTGTTTTAAAACTTTACTTTTGGTTTTAGTGTAAAGTTAAAAGGTCACTATGGTGAAGCATTGTTTTTTGAGAATATCCTAAATACGTGATGATCTTTTCAAGTTTAAAAAAGAATCTTTATTCGCTAATTGGATATTTCTGGATTTGAACATGTTTATTGCCATGGAAAGGCTCAGAGGCATTGGAGAATTTGGTTTTGTCTTGCCCCACTTCAGTTCTGCAAAATCGGTGAAGTGTAAGTAACCATTTGTGATTCTATTTTTGGCATATTTGATTATTTTAGGGAGACCTTGTGTCAAAGTTTTGCTTCACATGGAAGGTTTAATGTGTGATGGCAACTACGCTAAATGCAGATGCCAAAATTTCAACAGGTTTGTATTTCAAGGTATTTATTCTCTTTGCATTAAGGAATCTGAGTGGCATTTTATGTTTCTTTTGAAGAATTAAGAACCTTTTAAAATTTGTCTTATTAATGATATTTCGTTGAATAGTGAGATTTTCAGTTGGAGAATAGTTTAGTTATTAAGTGCTGTTGAGTTTGTTGGTGGTCTGTTATCAAATAACTTATGGCAGTTATCATTTGAAACACCATATCATAGATAGATGTTTATCCAATCTAGAAAGGCCTTTATATTCAAGATTTTTAAAGATCCCACCTTTGATAAAAATGAGTATCTTTATTTTAAAGCTGTTAGCTCTATTCTTAGTATTGATTTGTACAGCATCACATGCGCAATAGATTAATCATTTTTCCAGATGCAGCTTACTGCTTAGACAAATTTACTTCCAAATTTATATTCTAACCCTGATTGTTGGATATTTACCTTAATTTTTGTTTTGAAAAGAACTATCATATTCAGTGCATTTGTAATTTTATGTGGTCATAGCTTTTGTTTATTTGATTTGGTTTTTAAATATCTACGGGTCCTTTCCACCTCTTGGTCTGTGTAGATTTTGATCTGTGAATATAGTATAGAGATTTGATTTGAAAATACTTATATTTTCCACCTCAACGTGTGTTAGTACTTGATGTTATGACCTTCAGACGGAAGATAAAATTGTCGAGTTGCCTTCTTTGGAAATAGAACTGTTGCAATCACAGTAAAATATTTCTTAATACATTGCCAATTTGCACTGAAGAACTTGAATAATGAATTGGTATTGAATAGTTATTAATTATATTGAGGTAAGCTTTTGAGATGAAAAGTACCCACTGTTAGCTTCTATTCCTATTGCCAGCAGACTTTAGCTCTTAATATAATACTTGCTTTCAGAAAGGCAATGTTTTATGATTGAACCCTGTATATAGACAACAGCATTAACTAATAAAGACATTTTGTCTTACTTTCAGTTTCAATAGAAAAACAAATATTTTCAAGTAAAAGTTCTTTAAGATTTTATTACCACAACCACTGATTTTTTGTTCAATCATTAGGTTGAATTATTTTGAAAGATTATTATTTTTAAGTGGCATATCTTCCTTTCTCTAAAGATTGAATCCTTCCGGCCAGCCTTATGAGTGGTGAGAATTTTGGATTAGTGGTTATAATCAGTGAATTAATTAATTTTTCAAAGGTTTCTATTGAGTAATATCTATATAAAGTACCGTATTTCTTAGGCATATCTTAAAATGTACTTTTCATTTCATAAATTTGCCTCCTTGTAGTAGATTCTAGGATTACTGAGACTATTATGTATAAGAGATTAATAGCTTTATTAGGCTCGGAGGTTTGGTTAAACTAATTTTTTAACTAACTACAATTTTTTTTTAACTATCCATATTCTATTACATGTTAATGATGAGTGTCCAAAAACATAGATGCTTTAACAAAGTGTAAACAAGTCACATGCAAAAGTTTGGACTGATAAATGAAAGAAAAAAAACAAAATATATAATGAGTAAATAAATCGATATAAAAGGCCAATCAATAAGTAGTTGTTTGAGACTATTTCTGGATAATAAGTGGTTGAGCATAACTACTGTATTAACAGTTTGGGAGCATAATTGCCAAAGTCATTAACGCCCTGACAGTCATTCATCTGTTCTTGAAATAATTATATATTATCTTGGTTAACTTTAATTTTATGCATGGTCTTCTCATATTTTGATGTTTTCACTATCAATTAGAATGCACATAGACATTAAACCCACCCAAGTAGTTTGCTTGCATTTAAAGTCACATTTTTTTGCTTTTCCTGATAATTTGTCAGCATTTCTGATATTGTGGTCAAAATTAATATATCATTTGAACATCAAGGGGAAATGCACTTTGAACCTAGTCAATGCTTATCTGTTACATTTTAAAGTCACACTTACAAAATGTACGGATTCCTTGCCTATCTACAGTATAACTATGTTAAGCAAAGATATTAAAGCACCGCTATTGCTGATTGGTCTGTTTTCTAGTTGAGCATGTTTAGCATTCAGGGAAACAACTATTTGCTAATGATTATGGAAAAATTTTCAATAGAAATCTAGCCTAGGATGCCATAATGAGAGTTACAAAGATGTATTAGAGTTATATGACAAACAAATCAATTAGGAAAGGATAATGTATTGTAGTATATGATATTAAAAACATTAGAATCACTGACACAAAAATTTCAAGGTATAGAGTCAATTAAGAATGAAGATCAACTTCAAACTTCAACATATAAAATCAAATGAAAATCACTTATAACCTTATAACCTGGATAATATTTCATATCAATTAAGAACATGCAAAGATTATTCAGTTTTTTTTTTTTTGTACTTCATCCATGCGCAGCAGAAGCAAGGGCAAGATCAATACACTAATGTGAAATATCCTAAAGATTAAATATACACACATCTGTGTCCAGCTTTCTCCACACCCACATGGGTTATAGTGGAACCAGTTAAGTATCTATTGATGGCTCAACTGATAGACATGTGAACCCCCAAACTGCCAATCCAAAGCTCACTGAGATGTAGTAAAGACCTCATTGATACTTGGAATCCTCACAGTGAAAAGTCATCAGCAATAGCACTCAATCTTATATTACTATAAAAGATGTAAGTGCATGTGTCCCACTAAAAGACACCCTTTTCCAAAGTCCTGCAAATGGCTTTGACAATGAAAAAATCATGATTTTTGATACTTTTACAGCTAAAGTGACTGAAAAAGATAAATGCTACGCTTGTCAAAATTTTACACACTTTCTTGTCAGCATTACCCATTATTTTCTTTAACAAAGTTAGCTATTTTGATGAAACCCAATTGTTTATCTGTACTTCAGTGACTACTGAAATGATAAGAACTTATCTGCTAGTGAACCAAAAATCTCACCTCTCAAAGGGATGTCTTCAAAGTTGGATAACGAAATGCTGAAGAGCTAGTAATGTTTAGTGATTAGATCACTGTCATACTCATACTTCACCATTCATTACAGAAATCTTCCCCAGCAGTTGGTTCAATACACATACACAGAAGGCTCATCATTTTACTGAACTGGTTTTATTCATCCACTTTCATGGCACCCACTTTCATGCTTCCTCAAAAATTATGTTCTCATTTTCTAACAATTCCTTCCTGTCATCCAACCACCCCTTCTTTGGGCTTTCTCCCCTTGAATGCAATCAAATTACACACGTCTCAGACTCACTGGAATTCATTCTTTCAGGACACACATATACTATATATATATATATATATATATATATATATATATATATATATATATATATATATATATATATATATATGTGTATATATATAATAGCCTATTAAAAAAATTATTTTATATAAATGAAATCAACGTTTTTCGATGCGAGCCCATCTCCAAACATAAACCCAATCAGCTGATCTTGCCATCAGCTGATCTAAAGTAACCACTCTCGAGGACATGCCAACATAAATTGCAAGTACTATTTTTAACAGTGTATATGTAAAGATGATGTTATTACAAATTTTAATTTACTTACAAATTCAAAATCAATTAAAGCTGTTTCCACATAAAGTTTCCCCTACATATGACACCAAAAAGGAAAACAATGAACAAATTAACAAACCCATAAACACAGCCAATTGATAACTAATGACACTAATAGCTTTTAGTAAACTGCATGTAAACTATGGTAATCTATAACATACAGCATTCACATTTGTGCAATATTTATTTTAAGATGCTTTGAATAAGTTTGGAAACTTCATTTAGAGTAGAGCCCAGCTGATTACATGTAAACATTGTCAGTTGATTCAAGCTACCACTATCAAGGATATGTGCATGTGTAAATAAATATTCTTCATATAATTTCCAAACATAATCAAACTATCACAGAATTAATTACAAAGGTTTCATACAGTTTACTAAAACATATAAGAACCATTTGTTATCACTTGAATGTATAAAACGGATTTTGACGTACCAATAACAGTAACGGAGGAGGAGAACTTTGTAACGGCTCCTCCCATATCTTGCCACCAACTTCTGCCTCGAAGCGTAAATGCTATGTGGGGTGCAGAAAGCTATGTGGCGTATCAAGAGTATGTCCCCTGTTATTATACGATATCCTAAAGGGAAACCTTAAGGGTACTCGCACCAGAAGTTAGAATTCTGGAAACCTTCAATTTAATTCTCTGGGAATATCCACTGTAGTCATATATACCCTAAGGAAGCTACTAAAGGAACCTTCCATCAGGACGACATGGCTATCTCACCCAAAAATAGATTTTTCGCTTCGCTCAAAATCCGTTTTTTTGGGCCCGAGCCATGTCGTCCTGATGGAAGTTCCTTCCGCCAGCTTCCTACTGTATAATATTTCTGCGAGTGATATTACAAGAGAGTTACCATTAGGTATCACAGGGTTCTAACCCACGGAACGACCATCCTAAGATATCGTGTATAATCATGGACGTATCTTTAGATAACCATAGATATCTGCCCCCCAAACAGACTTAACCCAGTCTAGGAATCTAAGGAGGAGGATAGGTGAGGAGCTGTTACATATCCTCTCCCTTCATAGTACTGTTCATCTCTGATAAACTCATTCCTTTGATCGCAGCTTACATACGCGTTCGTATTTTGTCAAGTGCACCTTTTCTCAGCCTTTTGGAGTTATTCCTCTTCTTTTACACTTTGAATTAGCTGTAACTGATTTAGATCCTCTCGGGGAGTAGTTAATTAACTTTTTTTGGCGATGAGGAAGCCGGGCCCTCTGAGTCCTTTGTTATAAAATGCTAACTCATCGAAAAATATGAGCAAGTTGGGCCTGCTATTGACTTGGTGAGGTAGTACAATTGTATAACTTCTACAATATGCACAATCCTGAAACGGAAGGAGTAGATAAAGGCTATAATACCACCAAGCTAAGTTGTTAAGATTGTATCAAAACTCCCAAACCCTGTCCAGAAAGAGATGGAGGTGTTGTAGATGTGGTATTGGAGAAGTAGCTCGTAGGAGGTAGCGTGAATGAGAGATCATCTGTGAAAAGCCACAAGATATCTACTGGGATTTAGTGCAGTAGACAGTTGAATAAACAATGGATGGGGCATCAGAAGTTATTCAAAACCAGTTGTGGATGGTTTGATAATTTTATAAAGAAGACTGGCCTTCATTCTGTCATCAGGCATGAAGAGACAGCAAGTTCGATGTGAAGGAAGCTGAGGATTTTATCAACTTTTTTCTGAACTAGTAAAAACCAAGAGATACATACTCCTGCAATTATTTAACCATGACAAGACAGGACTCTTGTGGAAAAAGAGACAAAGGAAGACGTATTTTATAGCGAAGGAGAAGAGCATGCCAAGTCGCAAACCCATGAAAGATTGGTTAACCGTTAACCCTTGCACTGTGCAAAAAAGCAAGTGGAGACTGTAAAATTAGGCTGCTACTCATATATCATTCTGAAAACCTCCAAATTTCAAGTCTCCTAAGATTCTTCAAGAAAAAACTATAGGTTATGTTGAGGGCAAACACAAAGGCTTGGATTACCATGGAGCTCTTTTCACAGTGGGTAAACCTGGTCTTTGGACCTCTTGTCAAAAAGTACCTTACAGAAGAAAAACTACTCCTGCAAGCCCTTTTTGTCCACGACAAAGCTTCCACGCAACCACCAATTAAGGTCCTTTACCTTCCAACAACATCACCTACGGGCCAACCAAGGGAAAGGCCCGTGCCAACAACAAGTGTTGGCTTTAATACCCCAACAACCTCTGTCCTGCAGCCTACAGAGAGCACAAGCCTAACCCTTCCAGAGTTTTGAAAGAATTACTACAATATCGTGACGTGCCTCAAAATTATCGATCTGGTCTCGCAGGGTGTTACAAGGAGGACCTTGTACTCTGCAGGGAAGAAGCTGTGGCCTGAGGTTTTGTCCAGAAGAGTCTGAAGAATTCAATCCCAAAATGTTAGTGGTGGAGGAGGTTGCGTCCGTCACAAAATTCATGAGCCTGAAAGCGAATGAAGGATGCTTCAACAACCTCACGGAGAAGCACAATATAGAACTGACAAAATAGGAATTAAAGGCCAGCAGCAGCAGCATACAGAGGTCTTGCAGGAAATCAATGCAGAGAATCCAGACATTGAGGAAGTTATGCCTGCAAGTGAGATAAGAAAATTTTGGGAATGTGGAAGAAAATTTCAAAGATTATTGAAAAGCAACAACAGGTCATTAGTTGGCGTTGTGTAACGAAGTTTGCCTCGCTCTTTTGAAGTATCTTGAGAGGGAGGAAGGAGCAAAGCTCTTTGACAAACTTTTTTTTGAAATTTCAAGTGAATGAAAGAAAAGCTTGTCAATAAAAGCAAAAGTCAGTGAAGGAGAAGATTTAAGTGGAAAAAAATACAATTAAATTTAGCATTGAAGTGCAACTTACATAGTGTATAGGTTAAATTTAGCCAAACCACCCTCTGCCAGTGTCCTCTACTTCTGTCAATCGCCTCTGCCTCCACCAGCAACTTTGTCTCTTTTTTAAGGTAAATACAAACCAGATTATTTATTTCTTTACTTTTTCTCTCTTATTTTGTATTATTATTTTATACACTTTTTTGGTATTAATAAAATATATTTTCTTATTCAGACCACAATACAAAAAAAGGATTGGTTTTTAGAGAGCTGGAACTGATTAATAGCATACCAATACATATTAATGTGGAAATTCAGTTTGATAGAATATATATATATATATATATATATATATATATATATATATATATATATATATATATACATGCATACACACATACTTTTCAGAGTTGGGATACCTTAACATGGTGAAATAGTTTGTGGATTGCCATGATCAGCAAAGCTGGGACTAGTCAGGACCTCCCATACTAGGTTGGTTTGCTGTGAGTGATCAGAAAAAAGTCTTCCATCATCACTAATTGGCAGTTGGCCAGTGTGGTGATGACAACTGGCAAAACCTCAGGACATGAATAAGAACAAATCTGAGGCTTTTGCCCTGCAGTGGACTAGCATTATTATTGATTTTTTAAGTAATAGATCTCAAAGAGTTGTTGTTGATGGGCACTATAGTGAGAATAGGAATGTGATATACGGTGTTCCACAGGGTAGTGTTCTTGGCCCATTACTTTTCATACTATATACACGACATGTGGTTTGGCCTAGAAAACAAGGTTGTTGCATATGCAGATGATGCTAGTCTCTTTGCATCAATTCCATCCCCTGAATGTAGATCTGGGGTTGGTGAATCCCTTAATAGAGATTTAGCTAAAATTAGTACATGGTGCAAATTATGGGGTATGAAGTTGAATCCTAACAAAACTCAAAGTATGATTGTAAGTAGGTCAAGGACGGTGGCTCCTCAACATCCGGATCTCAGTATCGATAATGTTTCTTTAAATTTGTATGACTCTTTTAAAATTTTAGGTGTGATTCTCGACAGCAAATTTACTTTTGAGAAACACATTAGGTCTGCGTCTTCTTCAATTGCACAAAAAATTGGCTTATTGAGAAAGTCTTTTAAGATTTTCGGTGATTGATCAATCTATTCTGAAGAAGTGTTTTAATTCTTTCATTCTACCTTGTTTTGAGTATTGTTCTCCTGTCTGCTGTTCAGCTGCTGATTCTCATCTTAATTTGTTGGACAGAAACTTACGGTCTATTAAATTTCTTATTCCTGATCTAGATATTAATCTTTGGCACCGTCATTCAATTGGTTCATTATGCATGTTGCATAGGATTTTTCATAATTCTGACCATCCTTTACATTCAGATCTCCCTGGACAATTCTATCCTGTTCGTAATACTAGTCAGGCAGTTAATTGTAATAGCCAGGCCTTCTCCATCATGAGGCTCAATACTACACAGTATTCTAGAAGTTTTATTCCAGCTGTTACCAAGTTGTGGAATGAGCTTTCTAATCAGGTAGTTGAATCAGTAGAACTTCAAATGTTCAAAGTTGGAACAAATGTTTTTATGTTGACCAGGCTGACATGAATCTTTTTGAAGTTTATATATGATATGTCTGTTTTCGACGTTGGTAATAGTTTATATAGGACATATCTGTTTTGACGCTGTTACTGTTTTTAGAATGATTTGTTGTTTATTCTCATCATTTATTTTTTTCCTTATTTCCTTTCCTCACTGGGCTATTTTCCCCTTGGGCTTATAGCATCTTGCTTTTCCAACTAGGATTGTAGCTTGGGTAGTAATGATATATACATATATATATATATATATATATATATATATATATCGATATAGATATATATATATATATTTATATATATATATATATATATATATATATATATATATATATATATGTATGTATATGAATCATATATACATGTGTAAATATAATATTAGATATATGGATATAGTGATTATATATATATATATATATATATATATATATATATATATATATATATATATACAGTATATATATATATATATATATATATGTGTGTGTGTGTGTGTGTGTGTGTGTTTGTGTATATGTGTATCTACATAACTTATGTACACACTATGCTTCTACTGTATTTCATTTAAATTAAGGTCTCTCCTAGATGGTGTGGCTCAATGGCAAAAATCAATGATAGGAGAGAAACTCGAGTTCAAGCTCATTGTCTGGATGCTATCATAACACTGACAAGAAAAACATATATGATTACAAGTTTTGCTCTGCTGTACTATAATACATTGATTCTCTTCTCGTGGCAATCACCCATGTAGGTACTGACCAGACTCAAAATAATTCACCTCAATTGATTGAGTAAATTGCGGTATATCTCCATCTATCAATATATATATATATATATATATATATATATATATATATATATATATATATATACATATATGTATATATATATATATATATATATATATATATATACATATATGTATATATATATATATATATATATATATATATATATATATATATATAGACACATATTTACATATACACACACACACACATATATATATATATATATATATATATACATATATGTATATATATATATATATATATATATATATATATATATATATAGACACATATTTACATATACACACACACACATATATATATATATATATATATATATATATATATATATATGCACATACATATACATACAGTATATGCATATATACATGTACATATATACATATATATATGTGTGTGTATATATATATATATATATATATATATATATATATATATATGTATATATATATGTATATATATATAAAAGTGTGTGTTTGTACACATACTTAAACACATACATGAAGTGTAATTTTTATGTCAGTGAGATTTTGTATAGAATATTTTGATTTGATGTTACTACTGAGGAGTTTTCTCCATTTATTTCTTAATTAGTTATTTTGCATGGTTCTATACACTGATATATTCTCATATTTTAGATTTTGATAAGGGTAACTTGTTGTTCATGCAGATCACTTGGCTAGTACTACCATTGCAATGTTAAGGTATTATCATGATGCTTCGAAAATGCCTTTGTCATGATTTATTGTTTAGCCATAGTTTTATCTCTTCTGTTACAATCTAAGGTAGACATCCACTTTTGAGATAACCCTTAATGACCTTACCATATAGGAGTTTTGTTAGTTGTAATGATACTAAATCCCAAAATGGGGAAGCAAAACATTTTAGGGAGATATTTTTCAAGTCTCATGAGTTTTACTTAATAGTTTAGTCTATTTTATGGAAAATAAGACTTGATATGTACTTACACCATAATTAGTGATAATGTTATATCTTCAGATAAACCAAAATGTATAGGTGGTTACAACTATGGGATAGATACTGATTTATTTTAATGGCTGTTTTTTCTGCAGTCACATTGAAGAATTAAGCAAAGAAAGTCACCTCCCTAACTGTAATCCTCTTTGCTCTACTTTCACTTCATGGGTGTTTACCTATGTCTAAGATTGATGAGCTTTCCCTATGATGACTAAGGAATACTCTATAAACATATCTATTCTTGAAGCTAACACTGTGGCTACTCAATGAATTGAATATTATCATGTGCGTACCACAGAGACTATCTTTATATGTCAAGTGATAGATGTAGTTTTATCTGTAAATACCTTTGGGTTTTACGTTGTTTAGATATCAGGCTGGCAACTTCCGAGGGATCTATTTTTTTGGTATTTCCTCTCTGAACTGGTAAAATGGTGACTTAAAAGCCTAAATAATTTGATTTTATGATAGAGAAAGCAATTTTATAGTTTTTTCCCTTCTACCAAAGTATCAGAAACCTAATTGATGCAGATTTTGTCAATAAAAAGAGTGTTCTGTCACATTCATGCTACATACACATAGGATCCCATATCTCAACTTGAATGTTTATTCCAGGAAACTCCGTCAAATAGGATCAATCATCATCTGCATTTCACCTTTTCACTGGGGATATTCTTAACTAATGCTTTTAGAATAGTAGTGCTAACACTGTCAGTGGTGAACCTGCCTTTCCCCTCTGTTTGCTTTGTTGAGGCCCTTGAAGGTAAAATTAGTATTTGAAAAACATACCCTGTTAAACTTAGGTGTATAATGCCTCACTTGTTATGTTTAAAGGGAACATGTTGCTTAATTTTGTCCTACCCTTTCTCTTTCTTTCCCCTCAATTATATCTGGTCCTCTCTAGCTGACCTCCTAGGCCACAGATACTAGGATGATGTTCTCAGAGACACTTTAAGCTTTTTCATACTTCAGAGCTCAGTGGATCACTTCCATGGAAGTAGCAGGTTTATTCTACTTATGCCATCTATGTTGATGTTGTGTTTTCATGTTACAACTGTGGTACAATGGTGACCTTTCTTCCTGCTCTGATAGATATCTCCATGACTAAATGACAGAGCTTTTCAGATAGGTTTCTTTCAATTTTGTAAGTATGCTGTCAGTATTTAGTTGTTAGACTTGACTCTTACCATATCCTTTGTCAAGTAAGGAGGAAAGTAAAGCTGAAGTGACTGTCTAAAAGACTGAACTTCCTGGTACACAAGTTTTATCAGTGGAAGTTTGTAGTTTGCTTTTCTTCACCTAAAAGTTTATAAGAGGCCACATAATAGACAACTATTTCATATTTCTAAGCTGTTTAGTTGAAAACTAAAATTGCTTTTTGCTTCTAAAACCATAATCATGTTGTTGATAAAACTTGGTAATGTGCCAAGTGCTGTGTTGCTGGTATCTACAGACCCATTTCTGTAAATAGCTCTGAACTTGGAATAATTATCTGAAAATAAAGTAATATTTCATGAATTGTGCAATATATATAAAGTTATCACAAAGTGGATTGTCAGCCCTAGTTTATAAAATTTTGGCTTTGCCACACACCATTTTATTGTATTCAGTATTTCACTGTTTATTGTTGATTCTGGTCTCTATGAATTGAATTTAAGATTTAGTATTTCTTTTCTGGCTATTAAGACTGCAGATCTCAGTGAGGTGAGTAAATTTAGATTATTCCGTAAACAAGTATTTCTTAAATATTCAAGATATATGTTTTATAGCTTTGGCAAGTGAATCTCTTTGTAATAAAGAGAAATCTTTATATTTTTGTTGAGCAATGAATATTTTTCATACAATAGGGAGAGGATGCTCCCTGTCGTTTGGTAGCATGCTGATTGCTGTTTTTGTCTTTTTATTTTATATAATTTTCTACATATTTTTACAAGCTCCGTAGAATTTATGCTAGACATTGTTTTGGCATGCTTTGCAAATACGCAGACAAATTGGTGAATGTCAAGGTTGCACAAGTGGCATTGTTATACCATGTATCTTTTATGCAATTCTTGGCCGGTTAACGAGCTCAAATGTAATATGTTTGTAGTAGCATTTTAGTTTGTATTATTCAGTTATGATTTACAAATTACCAAGATTAGTATGTAATAGGTGTCTGTAGTGAGGAAAGTTTTTGGTACCGATTAAGACAAATCGATTCCCAAAAAAGAAATGTATCAGCATATCTCTCTTATTTGATAAAAGCAGAACAATTATCTCTATGAACCTCTCCTGGTGTTCATATTGCTTCTCTCTAGAAGCTTAGTTTTATTGCTATTTGCCCCTAAAACTTGAAGATTTTGCATTTTCTTTTTCAGTAAACTTATGCCTCTAGCAATGGGACAATCTAGTGGTTAATAACAAGAAACGATGACTAGGAACTCAACAGAACCTTTGCTTTTTCAGTCTGTGTTGCATTCATTTTAACAACAGGCTTTTAAGTCCTATAGTGGCAGCTGGCAATGTGGTCTGATAGCAGATTTTAGTTTAGCTAATTTATTATGTTCTTACTATACAAAATTCTAGTTTCAGTTACATGGTGTTGGGGTTATCGTGATAGATAATTAGTATATAAAATATCATTTAGAAGAACAATCTGGAATCCCATAAGTCAAAATTAATTTTGGGATTGTTTGTTACCAATAATCTAGATTATAGTTTAGTAGAATTTTGTTTTATATCATTTCAGAACAATAAATGTCATATTTCTTTCAATGGCAACCAACCTCCATCAGTGTGTGGAAGTTAGCAATATGAACATTAAAGGAGGTTCATAGAAATGAGCCGATTTTTTATAATAAAGTTCTGATGAACTGCTACAGGCTGAAGATGTGATTGGTAATTACTAACCAATGATGGCGAGAATTATTCTGTCTCCTGCACCAATATGTTCTCCCCTTTCATTTGACACTAAACATGACTGATTTCCTTCAACTTTGAAAATCCATCTTTCTTAAATTGATAATTAATCACTAATTAATAAATAACAGAATCATTCAATCAAGTGTACCATTGTAATCTCCTGTTCTACTTGACATCAAATACCTCCATTTTCTGTGAATTTTAAGAGGTGATTCTTTTTTAATTACCAGTAATTACTATTCAACAAAAAATAAAAAAAAAATCAGGCTCAGAGCGTCGATGTGGGGATCCTTCTAGTATACTGTACACGTACCAAATTTAAGGGACAAGTAGCCTTTTGAAAGTAGTACCTCAAAAATGATTAATTACCTAATGAATTAATAATTAAACAACTTTCTGTTCAGTGATCAATAAGTACTGTCTTCTTGAGTTTACATAATGAATTTCATGCTGATTGGACGCTTATTAACGGAGTTGTTGAAATTTCATTGTTTTTCACTCTTTAATTAATTACTAATTAGCGAGATAGAATTTTGGAAAAAATGCTCAGAGGCTCGATAGAGACCAACCCATAGAATGTACATAACAAATTTCATGATGCCCGGTTCACGAATAATAGAGAAGTCGGCAAAATTATAGTTTACACACCAAGTACAAAAAAAGAAAACAACATGAGTAGCGATTTGAATTTGTCATTTTTCAATATTAATCTTACCCGATAATCATGTAGCTGTCAACTCTGTTGCCGACAGAAATCTACGGTCGGGATACGCCAGCGATCGCTATACAGGTGGGGGTGAACACCACAGCGCCATCTGTGGTCAGGTACTCCAGTACTTCTTGTCAACACCACCTCAATTTTTCCTCTGTCGTGCCTCCGGCTAGACCTACATGGATACGCTGTTGATTCTGGAGTTTTTGCTCACGATTTGGTGATGTATTTGCTCTAGAGTTTAGCTTTCGCTATTCAGGAAGTTTTATCATTAGCTTAGCTAGCTTTTGGAATTAATTTGATTAATTATGGTGACGAAGAGAGTATGAACTCTCTTTCACTTTTAAATGGCCGACCCTTCCCTTAGACGGAAGTGTTGGTGTCTAAGAGAGTTTAGACTCTCTTTCTTAATTTTGCTTAACAAAAGTTATAGATTTATTTTATATCTCTCCGCCTTTTATAGGCCTCTTCGATTAACTTCCTTTTATTATAAACTTATTAAAATTAATTTTTATATTTGTTTATATTCGACCTTTCCTAATAGTAGGCGGTCTTTTCTTGGTACCGAAGTTAATTAACATTGAGGCCGTCATTTCGTTTTTACCTGTTAACATATTATGCTATTTTAATGTTTTTGAAAGAATTTCTTTGATAGTCTCGTACTGTTTTCAAAGTTGAACTAACGTTTTGTTTTGTCTCTGCAGTTGTTGACGTTCAGAACGTTCAACTTGCGCTCTATCGTTACGATAGAGAGAGAATTTTCACGGTGTCACGTTGCAGTAAGAGTAAACCGATTCTAGCGTTTTGTTCATTCTTTCTTAGCTTAATGGTTTTAATTCTAATAAAGGAACTTTTTATTTGGGAAATCTTTCAGTTTTTTTCCTTTAACAATAATATGTTTTAACGATATATATGATTGGGCTCATCTCTCAGGTTCTAAGTCAAGAGAGAGAGAGAGAGAGATAGAGACGGAGGGAGAGAGAGGAGGATAAACGTTTCGTTCAAGCGAGTAACGTTGTTATCGTTTTTGCTCTTCTCCCTAGTCTCTTTAGGGGAAGAAGGTAAACGTTTCTAGAGTTTATTCTTGTTCTCAAGCTTTATGCGGTGAGAGATTTTAAACGTAGTTTATTTGATCTAGTGTTTAGTCTCTTTCCAGCCACTGAATTATTTATCTTTCATTATATTTTTCTGTTACATTGTAATTCTGTTTTCGCAATTACTAACTTTTAAGGAAGGATAGAATTGCGTGTTTCAGGTACAAACCACTTAAAGTTTCGAGTTCAGTGAAATAAGTGCAAACAGAAAATCAAAAGTGATAAAGTGATAAGCGCAAAGTGTTACAGTGTTGCGTTCGAGGGTTCGTCTGTTCGTGCCAGTTGTTCGCCTAGTCTGGGACCTCTTACAAGCTCCCAAGCCCAGGGGAGAAGTAATGTCGAAGGACTTATGGGTTCAGCAGGCCTTGATCGACGAACAGACGTTTCCCTCCGTGGTTTCGGGTGTATCTACACACGTTGCCGACGTGATCACCCCACCCACACAAAGACGAGAGAGCCCTTTTATTCCTCGTCTGCGGAAGAGGTTTCTCGCAGAAACCATGGACCAAATCTTGCAGCTTTTAAGTGCAAGTCGGTCCCTTCCGCGCAAGTCCAACTCCTAGGTGTAGCCATTAGCACTGGGTCAGTTCGGACTTGCTGCAGTACGACAACTGCACACCTCCCAGAGAGGCAAGGTGGTATCGCAACAGGCAGTAGCTCCGTCTGTTGCCGCACCAGCTGTTTTAGACCCTCAGTCTCAACGGACAGTAGCTCCGTTTGTTGTTGTCTTTCTTAAACTCTAGTGGTCTATGCTGCAGACAATGCAGTCTCAGCTTGCGGTGTTGATGCAGGAGTTTCAGGCAGAGAAGGTTAACACACCTCCTCCTGCGAGCGCTCCTCCACCTCTACGCAGTCCAGCCTGCCAGACGTATGATGTTGAGGTTCCTCAAGCTACCTCCATGCGTGAGCTGCCGCATTGGGAGTTGCCAGATACCAGCTCTGTGCAGCAACCTCCACTTTCCTTGAGGCAGGAGCCTCTTGCCACGCGGCAACCTCCTCAACACTTGAGGCAGGAGCCTTATGCTTTGCAGCAACCTCCTCTACCCTTGAGGTAGGAGCCTCATGCGTTGCGACTACCTCCTCCATCCTCGAGGCAACAACCTCTTGCGGTGCGACAACCTCCACCATCCTCGAGGCAGCAACCTCAACTCCACCTCTGCGCAGTCCACCCTGCCAGACGTATGATGTTGAGGTTCCTCAACCTACCTCCACGCGTGAGCTGCCGCATTGGGAGTTGCCAGATACCAACGCTATGCAGCAACCTCTTGCGTTGCGGCAACCTCCACCATCCTTGAGGCAGCAACCTCAACTCTTGCGGCAGCCACCTCCACTCTTGAGGCAAGAACCTCAACTCTTGAGGCAAGAGCCTCAACTCTTGAGGAACCTCATGCTATGAGGCAGCCGCCTCAACGCATGCAGCAACCGCATTCTTCACAGCATGAGCCTCTCTCTGCGCAGCTACCTCCTCAACCCTTGAGGCAGACGCAACTCTTGAGGCAGGAACCTCACAGGAGCCTCATGCTATGCGGCATCCTCCTCAAACCATGAGGCAGGAGCCTCATGCTATGCGGCATCCTCCTCAACCCATGAGGCAGGAGCCTCATGCTATGCGACATCCTCCTCTACCCATGAGGCAGCCTCATGCTATGCGGCATCCTCCTCAACCCATGAGGCAGGAGCCTCATGCTATGCGGCATCCTCCTCAACCCATGAGGCAGGAGTCTCATGCTATGAGGAGCCTCATGCTATGCGGCATCCTCCTCAAACCATGAGGCAGGAGCCTCATGCTATGCGGCAACCGCCTCAACCCATGAGGCAGGAGCCTCATACTATGCGGCATCCTCCTCAACGCATGCGGCATAAGCCTCTTCCCTTGCAGCTTGAGCCTCATCCCATGCAGCATGAGCCTCATACCATGCAGCATGAGCCTCATCCCATGCAGCATGAGCCTCATCCCATGCAGCATAAGCCGCACGCCATGCAACATGCTCTGCTTACCTTACAGCATGCTCTACATACAGCATGCTCTGCATACAGCATGCTCTGCATACCTTACCGCATGCTTCTCAGTCACACATCTTTGGTTGTTGCCAACTCACTAGACTGTCAAGCAGTTTCATAACGTTGCCTTCTAGTCTGCTGCTTTTGCACCAGTGAAACCCTCACTGAGAGAACTTAGCTTTTCTCGGATATGGTTCCTGTAGATGAGAAAGTGCTATTCTCCCTCCTTCTGATATTCCCTTGAGGACTCTGTCATTTGGAGAGGAGCCTTTAGCTGCGTAGCCTCCTATGGACTTTTATTTAAGCATAACATGCTTCCAGGGAAGGTAATGGTTCCACTTCAGTCGCTAACCCCGTCTGTTACCACACCTGCTCCCATAGACCTTGAGCTGTGTTGCAAGACATGCAGTCCAAGCTTAGTCCTTGTTAGAGGATTTTTTGTTTACGGAGTCAGTGTATCACTGGGAAGACGTTCAACAACCAGCAGAAGTGACTTGTTGTGACGCAGTGCGGCAACCTCAGCAACCCGATAAGGAGTTGTCTGTACGACCCAGACAGTCTAGACAGCTTCGGGTTGTCACTGTACTTCCTCGCTTCCCCATGGTTGACAGTTCACAGACTGTGCAGCAGTACCATGATCTTGTGTCCGGCTCCGTCAGACGACTAGCTTTTAAGAGCTCCCACAAGTCGTCGCTGTCTGGAGATTCTCAGATGGACTATGGATCTGACCAAGGAACTGGGCCTCCTGGTCAATTTTGAGGAGTCCCAGCTCGTCCCATCCCAGACCATTGTGTACCTGGGTATGGATCTTCAGAGTCGAGCTTTTCGGGCTTTTCCGTCGGCCCCAAAGATCTACTAAGCCCTAGTTTGCATCCAGAGCATGCTGAGAAGGAACCGATGCTCAGTCAGGTAGTGGATGAGTCTAACAGGGACACTTTCATCGCTGGCCCTGTTCATCGAGTTAGGGAGACCCCACCTCCGCCCCCTTCAGTATCATCTAGCGGCTCACTGGATAAAGGACATGACGCTAGAGACGATCTCAGTTCCTGTTTCCGAAGAGAGGAGGTCTACTCTCACGTGGTGAAAGAACAGCTTTCTTCTCAAGGAAGTCTACCTTTGGCTGTTCAGAAACCCGACCGCCGTCTCTTCTCTGACGCATCAGACACGGGCTGGGGTGCGACTTTGGACGGACAGGAATGCTCGGGAACATGGAATCAGGAGCTAAGGACACTTCACATCTTTTGCAAGGAGCTGTTGGCGGTTCATCTGGCCTTGATAAACTTCAAGTCCCTCCAGCTTAACAAGGTGGTGGAGGTGGACTCTGACAACACCACAGCCTTGGCTTACATCTCCAAGCAGGGAGGGACTCATTCGTGGAAGTTGTTCTAGATCGCAAGGGACCTCCTCATCTGGTTAAAAGATCGAAAGCTCACGCTGGTAACGAGGTTCATTCAGGGCGATATGAATGTCATGGCAGATCGCCTTAGCCGGAAGGGTCAGGTCATCCCCACAGAGTGGACCCTTCACAAGAATGTTTGCAGCAGACTTTGGGCCCTGTGGGGTCAGCCAACCATAGATCTGTTCGCTACCTCGATAACCTAGAGGCTCCCGTTGTATTGTTCTCCGATTCCAGACCCAGCAGCAGTTCACGTGGATGCTTTTCTGCTGGATTGGTCCCATCTCGACCTGTATGCATTCCCGCCGTTCAAGATTGTCAACAAGGTACTTCAGAAGTTCGCCTCTCGCAAAGGGACACGGCTGACGTTGGTTGGCTCCGCTCTGGCCCGCGAGAGAATGGTTCATAGAGGTACTGCAATGGCTGGTCGACATTCCCAGGACTCTTCCACTAGGAGTGGACCTTCTACGTCTACCTCACGTAAAGAAGGTACATCCAAACCTCCACGCTCTTCGTCTGACTGCCTTCAGTCTTTCGAAAGACTCTCAAGAGCTAGGGGCTTTTCGAAGGAGGCAGCCAGAGCGATTGCCAGAGCAAGGAGGACATCCACTCTCAGAGTCTATCAGTCTAAAGGGGAAGTCTTCCGAAGCTGGTACAAGGCCAATGCAGTTTCCTCATCCAGTACCACTGTAACCCAGATTGCTGACTTCCTGTTACATCTAAGGAACGTAAGATCCCTTTCAGCTCCTACGATTAAGGGTTACAGAAGTATGTTGGCAGCGGTTTTCCGCCACAGAGGCTTGGATCTTTCCACCAACAAAGATCTACAGGACCTCCTTAGGTCTTTTAAGACCTCAAAGGAACGTCGGTTGTCCACTCCAGGCTGGAATCTAGACGTGGTCCTAAGGTTCCTTATGTCATCAAGATTTGAACCTCTCCAATCAGCCTCTTTTAAGGACCTCACATTGAAAACTCTTTTCCTCGTGTGCTTGACAACAGCTAAAAGAGTAAGTGAGATCCACGCCTTCAGCAGGAACATAGTTTTCACATCTGAAACGGCTACATGTTCCTTGCAGCTCGGTTTTTTGCTAAAACGAGCTTCCTTCACGTCCTTGGCCTAAGTCGTTCGAGATCCCAAGCCTGTCCAACTTGGTGGGGGACGAACTGGAGAGAGTACTTTGCCCAGTTAGAGCTCTTAGGTACTATCTAAAAAGGTCATAACCTTTACGAGGACAATCAGAAGCCTTTTGGTGTGCTATCAAGAAGCCTTCTCTTCCAAGGTCTAAGAACTCAGTTTCTTACCTATTCAGGCTCCTGATTAGGGAAGCACATTCTCATCTGAAGGAAGAAGACCTTGCTTTGCTGAAGGTAAGGACACATGAAGTGAGAGCTGTGGCTACTTCAGTGGCCCTCAAACAGAACCGTTCTCTGCAGAGTGTTATGGATGCAACCTATTGGAGAAGCAAGTCAGTGTTCGCATCATTCTATCTCAAAGATGTTCAGTCTCTTTACGAGAACTGCTACACCCTGGGACCATTCGTAGCAACGAATGCAGTAGTAGGCGGGGGCTCAGCCACTACATTCCCATAATCCCATAACCTTTTTAACCTTTCTCTTGAATACTTTTTATGGGTTGTACGGTCGGCTAAAAAGCCTTCCACATCCTTGTTGATTTGGCGGGTGGTCAATTCTTTCTTGAGAAGCGCCGAGGTTAAAGGTTGTGATGAGGTCCTTTAGTATGGGTTGCAGCCCTTTATACTTCAGCACCTAAGAGTCGTTCAGCATCCTAAGAGGACCGCTACGCTCAGTAAGGAAGACGTACTTAATAAAGGCAGAGTAATGGTTCAAGTCGTCTTCCTTACCAGGTACTTATTTATTTTATGTTATTTTTGAATAACTAATAAAATAAAATACGGGATACTTAGCTTCTTTGTTAACATATATGCTGGTCTCCACCCACCACCCTGGGTGTGAATCAGCTACATGATTATCGGGTAAGATTAATATTGAAAAATGTTATTTTCATTAGTAAAATAAATTTTTGAATATACTTACCCGATAATCATGATTTAATTGACCCACCCTTCCTCCCCATAGAGAACCAGTGGACCGAGGAAAAAATTGAGGTGGTGTTGACAAGAAGTACTGGAGTACCTGACCACAGATGGCGCTGTGGTGTTCACCCCCACCTGTATAGCGATCGCTGGCGTATCCCGACCGTAGATTTCTGTCGGCAACAGAGTTGACAGCTACATGATTATCGGGTAAGTATATTCAAAAATTTATTTTACTAATGAAAATAACATTTTTATACTTGCCTATTGCTCATATACAATACATACCTACTTTCCTCCTACTGACTAGTGGTGACAAGAGAATAGGGAATAGTTTTGAATTTGACCAAAAAGTCAAAGGTTCTGTGGTGTACCCTAGCATCACTTCTTGCTATAACCACTAAATTTTCTCATTACTTTACCAGTGGCACACATCTATTGAAAGGAAACAAAATGGTAAATATTTTAGTCTTATGTGTAAATATTAATAAAACAGCTTCTGGAGAGGAGTAATACGTATGAGCATCAGATGAGTGTAAAACTGACAAACTTTATTATTAAAATTTGTTTTTTAGCTTATAATATTTAAGGTCTTGGTATAAGTGGGAAAGAAATGATGGAAATTATAGGTTTTACTATGTGGCATTGATTTAAATGACAGACATATTTTCCCTAAAATTATGTAGATGTGTGACTGGCACCAGTGTATGTAATGTTGATGGAAATATAGATGATATTCCTGTGAAATTCACTGATATTTATATTCTGTAGATTGATGTACCAATACTAACCAATCTTTAATGAATCAGTCATAAGTACTACCCTTCTGGGCCAATGTACATAATTTTCACACAGTCAGTTATCATTACCACAAGCAATAGCTACAATTAACAACTTTAGAATTTTCTAACAAAGTTGTTGGGATTCTCTATGGTGACTGTAAAGATTACAAATAAGCCTCTATCAGTCTGATAGCCAACTTCAATCTGTGTCCAGTGAAGCATTATTACTATGTAGATCATTCGATTTTTACTGAATATTATCTGAGTTTCCCTTAGTAATTCAAAGATTTTATTCAGCATAAAATTGAGAAGGATTTGTCACAAGATTCATCCATAATGCCTGGACCTACTGTGGTTCTCCTATTTCACGAGATTTAAGCACCTTGCATTGGGTTTGAGGCACTATGAAACATTGAAGGGAACCTTCTTGAGGGACTTAAGTTTGAAAGCATTGAGTGAAAACATCACACCCATTATAGAAAGTCACACACATACAAGCGGACTGATTGTGTTATAGGACTCACGAAATATATGGTATCGTAGCAGGACCAATAAAATTTTCAGCAATGACTGATTATGTATGGATTTGCTTCTTTGCTTTATTTGCGTTAGTTTAACCTAAAGTTAATAGTGAGATGCAGTTAAAGACTAATTCAGTTCATAATTGATGTTATTCCATTTTTATGTCAGCACAAGTATTTGAACTTACCATCTGTAGGGACTAATGTGGTATTGAAAAATATATTGGGAGCACTCGGTTTACCAATTCATGGTTTTTCGATGCAAATATAGTGAATGTCAAAGGCGTTGTTGACACTAAACCACACAGTAGCTTTGATGTATTTTGGTACCGTAACTTTTATTAAGTAGTGGTGTTCTGTAAAAGTCCATTAAACAACCAACTGTGTAAAGAGACTATTTTGTGACTTACACTTTCCATGCAGTGATGTCATACCTTCCTTACCCCTGCTATGATGTCAGTTTCCTAAATAAATAGAATTATAATTTTCCCCCTTACACTTATAGAAAGTTATGAAAGCTTTATAAAATGTAAATATTTAAAAAAAAAATATTATAAGTAAACTAGTCCATAACCTTTAATAGTTTATGCTGAAATTGATATATACATACATGGATACATATAAACATGCACACACACATACACACACACACACACACACACACATATATATATATATATATATATATATATATATATATATATATATATATATATATATATATACTGTACACATACACAAAGTACTTACATATACTGAGGTACCTTGGTTTACAAGTTTAATTCAGTTTGGGATTGAGGTTGTAACCCAAAATCCTGTAAACCAAAATAATTTCTTCAATAACAAATAAAGGAAATTCACTAGAAGCATTTGGCACCTATATACTGTGTATATATATATATATATATATATATATATATATATATATATATATATATATATATATATATATATATAATATATATATACACATACACTAGTTTTTAAAGTTTTTTTTTGTTAATCAGAGCCAGAGCCCCACAATGCCACACAGCACTGGGGCTGCCTGTTCTTCTCTTGAAGTTTTGAAACCAGCCACAGATCACTTTGACTGTTCCTTTTTTTGGCTGCTGACATACCTGGCTAATTTTTCATAAGGTCCACATACAAATACTTTGCTTATTCTAAAATAATGTTATCGGTTTTTGTTTCTACTGTTAGCTGCTTCTGATTGATCCATATGAAATGCAAGTTTTACATGTTATCTAGAACACATGGCCATTGATTCATCAATGTAAGCACCCCTTTTGCAGAATTGTACTAATCGTCAATGCTATATGATTGTACATTTTTGCAGGGTCTGTCACATGTGTACCTTAATCATGCTTTTCAATACCTTCTTTTTTCACCTCTTAAGGTTATCATCTCATTACCTTCTATCTTAATCATCTTGGAAGCCATTGTCTAGATGCTCTACTGTATACCATTAATAAATTCAAAATTCTTTAAGAAAACATGTGGTCCAGTGGCGGTTTGTGGCTAAAATTAGTAGGGGTACTGCTCCAGAAAATATGTAGCCTTTATTTAATGTCGAGTAAAAGGAAACAAACAGGTTTAAGAAAATTATCCATAAATATGGTAGTATCTTGAAAGAAGAAAATATATTTTTTTTTTACTTTAATCTAAACTGTTACTGTTCAAGTTTGATCCTGTCATTTAAAAATGATATCCATTCTTCTTATTTTAATTTTCGTGAGAAGATCAGTAATTTTCTCCTTGATGTCTGAATGACAACCGAGGAAATTTTTCTCCAATGAAATCACTGCAAGTGCATTTAGTCTTGCCAAATTCATAATTGTTTATAGAAAGGTTTTGATTGTTTTCTGTGTGGAAAAGCAGTATTCTGCCTCTGATGTAATCATGGGAATAGTCAAGAAAACTGGAAAAAATGGTAAAATAAAAACAAAGTTAATGCAATAGAATAGCTGGAAGAAGGACAATAGTCTAATTCCACACGTTATCACATTCAAGAATATGGTACAGTACATGCTTTTCTAGCACAACACATATTGAGTAAAAAAAAAAAAAAATCTTTCTACCAACACACTAAGGTTGTCACTGCAGAAATGACCGTGCTCTTTCCCTCTTAGCTTTCACATTAGACTTTCCATGTGTGCATACCCACAACAGCCAAATACCACCCAGCTGGAACTGTGAAGTGCAGAGTTCCTTGCAAAGATTTTCGTATTTTTTTTTTTTTTATAAACTGAAGGGTGGCTACTGATATTGAGCTTATGGATACTATAATATGCAAGTATAAAGACAGAATTAAAGAAAAAATCATTATATTGAATGTTATCAATAATATCAAGTGAAAGTTGGGGTTGCTGCAGTTCTACAGTGCTTATACGCAAGCCACCAGTATTGTGGTCACAACTTAACAAAAGAAAACTGCCTAAGATGCTCACAATGTAAAGTTAGGTGACACTAGTACGAGTACCGTAGGGTGTGTAATAATTAAGTCCCAAGGATGTAAGCTAAGGCAAATCAAAATGGCATAAAAGTTATGTGAACACTGATTCGGTGATGTATGTATGGGTACTACATGGCTGCCTTTTTTTTGGGGGGGAGGGGCAGCACATGTTGCTGTCTTTAGTACTTTTTCACACAAAAGTATGGATATGGAAGGTAGTTTTGCTCGCAAACTGATGCAGTGCTCGTGTGTTGATTTGAATTTTTAAGCTCGTAAACATATTTGTCTCGTGTTCTGGGTTACTCATAAACCAAAGGATTACTGTGTGTACTTTATATATATATATATATATATATATATATATATATATATATATATATATATATATATATATATATATATATATATATATATCCTTCCACTTGCATCTGTTTATGGTCTATGCTAGTCCACACCTGCAAACTTTCTTAGTGCGTCAATCCATCGTCTTCTCTTCCTTTGCCTACTTTTATTGCAATCTCTGGGGTCCCATTCTTTTAATCTTAATGTCCATCTATTAGCCTATATCCCATTCTCATTATATGTCCTGCCCCTGTCATTTCTTTTTCTTACATGTTGTTAGAATATCCTTCACTTTAGTTTGCTCTCGCATCCTTGTTGCTCTTTTTCGCGTCTCTTAGTGTTATTCCCATCATTATTCATTCCATAGCTCTTTGAGTTGTAACTAGCATGTGTTGTAACACTTTAGTAAGGCTCTAAGTTTCTGATGCATAAGTTAAAACTGGTAGGATCATTTCATTAAATACTTTTATTTTTGAGAAAGTAGCATATTACTTTTCATAACCTCAATTTGTTCACCTAAAGCTCTTTATCCCATGCTTATCCTTCTTTTAATTTCGGTCTCGTGTCCTGAGGAAACACTTACTGTCTGTCTAGACGCAAGTGGAAGGACATGTCTAAGGCCATTGTTCTGCAGTGTACTTGTTACTTGTAATGCTGATCAGGATGATTATATATACATATATATATATATATATATATATATATATATATATATATATATATGTTTATGTACTGTATGTATATACATATATAATATTTTTATATATGTATATTGCATATGTATTTATAAGTATATGTATATATATATATATATATATATATATATATATATATATATATATATATATATATATATATATATATACACACACAGTATATATATATATATATATATATATATATATATATATATATATATATATATATATATATATATATGTATGTATGTGTGTGTGTGTGTGTGTAATTTTACGACTAGGGAATGACATAAATTCCCGAACTCCCAAACTCACCTGCTTTATATTACATGATCTTATACACAAGCGAATACCTCCGAGCTCTGAGAATAATACGTTGCACTCCCAGATGTTAATATATATGAATACTGAATATCTAAAGGTCTCTTTACTTTACACTCAAAACAAAAACTGGGTGATTAATTTACATTTAACAGGGACTATTCTTAAATCAACTTCTTATTTTGGTTCTAAGTCAGGGGATACGAGCAAGTTACTGAGTTAATTATTGGTGATCGAAATAATACACTTTACAAAAATATATATGTTCTATAAAAATAACAATTCAACAGTAATACCAAACATAAATCAATCGAAATTTGAATCTGAACTAGACCTCTCACGATGTCAGGTTGCCAACTTGGCAGTTTTGAAGTCTGGTCCATTTGTTGCCCAATGAGGTAACACTCGGCTTACTCCGTCAACATCCTCTCATACCATTAAAAGAAAAAAAAATTAGTCTAGAACCTTCACACAACTTCCAACCACGTGGAAACGATGCAATCTCTAGCGTTTGTCACACAGCATACCTTTTAACAAGTTACATAATACTTTGTAACAAAACTACAGTACGTGAAATGAAAATTTAATTCTTTAAAATAACGTAAATTTACATATATGAAACTAAATGAAAATACAAGTAAATGAATGACAACACTCTTATGTAATTTAACTTAATCCTACATGAGTGGAATCCACCTTACGAGCTGGCTATACATCTCTCAAATACACACGTGAAATATGTGAATAGTATAATCTACTTGTGTATGACCAGCTTTGTAAATATATATATATATATATATATATATATATATATATATATATATATATATATATATATATATATATATACTGTGTATATATATATATATATATATATATATATATATATATATATAAATATATATATATATATATATATATATATATATATATATATATATATATATATATATAACGGATTTTGAGCGAAGCGAAAAATCTATTTTTGGGTGAGATAGCCATGGCGTCCTGATGGAAGGTTCCTGTTTGGTAGCTTCCTTGGGTATAAGACTACTAAGATATTCCCAGAGAATTTAACCACAGGTTATCACAGAATTCTAACTTCTGGAGCGAGTATCTCAAAGGTTTCCCTTTAAGACATCGTAATACAACAGGGGACACGCATGTCTGAACGTGCCACATAGCTATCTCCACCCCGAACAGAGTTAATGCTTCGGTGTGTAAGGACTGAGAATAGCTGGGAGCCGTTCCACAGCTAATCTCACTCGTGGCTACTACTGATACTCGAGACGTAAACAAACGGACGCCATTGCTCTAATGACGTCACGCGCGTCTTTATCCTGGCGCCAGTTGCTGCCCATCACCATGATACAATTGTGTAGGGTGGGAACAAACTGAACGAAGTAGTAGGGAGGGTCCATCAGGACGCCATGGCTATCTCACCCAAAAATAGATTTTTCGCTTCGCTCAAAATCCGTTTTTTGGGCTCAAGCCATGGCGTCCTGATGGAAGAGTACCAGAGAATCAATGTATCGTGGTAGATTTTCCCCCAGAGTTAAGTGCCTAGGCATTGACAAAACAGCAAAGTAATCTTAGGTAAGAACCATAGGAACGAAGTATCCTGCCCCCCATTGGTAGGAAGTTCCCATGGGCTATGCCGACGTCAAAGTGGTATTGAAGGGCTATTCATCTTGACAGAAGAACTTTTAAGAACTTAGAGATGAAGCAGAATGTTTGATATTTGTATAGGAACATTCTGAAGTAGGCCAGTGGTGGTTGGGCACTGTGTATAGAGTTCATCTCCTGATTATCAGAAGTAAGTATTCGTGTAGGAACCTTACTGAGACAAGGTGAATATAATTTAGGATTAGACATCTTAAATTCTTCATGACCATAAGAAAGGAGGAATAAATAAAACTATGACAGTATGTATTTCATAGTAAGTAGGAGCTGAAAGAGACGCATAAGTAATAAAATAGAAATTTTATTTCACAGTGCAGAAATTAAATAATTTACAGCAAAAGTAAAGTTCATTTACAGTAATAATAATGTACATAGAAATAAAGGCTTGCTCTTGAATCTGAAAAGGAATTTCAGGATTAGTAGGTACTCGTTCTCGAGGAACGCAAGTCTTTAAACAACACATCATGCTCAAGGCATGCGGCACTTGTGTGACACTATGACATTTCACCTGGGATAAGAACAGTTATAAAAGCACTAAGTGTTTTTAGACATCACTATGAATCACTCGAGGGTCAACATAGGCACCCGAAGAGTTAGAGTCCCAAGTAACTCACTGTTCTACGCAGAGTTAGGTGCAGGTTTCATAACACTACCTGCGGCTACCACAAAATGTTTGATTTCGTGCACTTGTTTCGCATAATGTTTAAAGAAAACTCGCGAGGACTTCCAGCCCGTAAATTTTTAAGGCTCTCAAAGTCCATGCTCTGAAAGAAGTTCAGAGAAGATGCCACTTTTCTAGGATCATGACCAGCGGGTGTACTGTTCGGATCCGCTCTGCGAATGAAGTAGGTGATTTTCGCTCTTAATTGTTTCAGTGACAGGTCGCTGCCCGATGTTTCTCCTTTGAAGAGTTGGCCTCCACCAAAGTTCGAAGTTCTGCGAAGATAGACCTTGAGACTCTCTACTGGACATAGAGAGACATCCTCCTTCAGGGGGCATATTCTCCAAGGGCCCCATCTTTTGGTGGGTAATTCATTTTTGGCGAGAAACGTCGGATCAGGGGAGAGGGTCACTTCTCCTGAATCAGCAAACAGGATGTGTCCCTCTTCTCTTGATAATGCCACTATTTCGCTGACTCGAGCTCCCGAGGCGAGAGCAAATAAAAATATAACTTTCTGAGTCAGATCCTTGAGGGGGCATGAATCATTGTCCAAGTTGGAGGCGAAATGGAGCACCTTGTCTAGTGACCAGGAGATCGGTTTCGGAGGGGGTGCTGGGCGTAGGCGAGCACATGCTTTTGGCAGTTTGTTAAAGATGTCGTTGGACAGATCAATTTGGAAAGCATATAGAATTGGTCTAGTCAAAGCCGATTTGCAGGTTGAAATCGTATTGGCTGCTAATCCTTGTCCATGAAGGTGAATGAAGAAGGACATACAGAAATCAATGGTGATTTCTTTAGGATTTTTTGCTTTAACAAAGGAGACCCATTTCCTCCAGGATGATTCATATTGCCGTCTCGTGGATTCGGTCTTGTATTCCTCTAGGAAGTCTAGACTTTTCTTCGAGATCCCAAACCTCTTCTTTGCGGCAAGGGAGAGAAAATCATGAGATGAAGGTCCTTGATTTTCGATGATGAAGCGAAGACAGTCGACTTCTGTACTTGTTGAGAGAGAACTGGGCCCGGGAGAGGGATCAGCTTGGGCTGCAGCTCCAGGACCAGGGGGTACCAGTTGCTCCGGGGCCACTTGGGAGCCACTAGGGCCGCTGTCCCTTTGAAGGTTCTCAGTTTGGAGAGGACTTTCAACAGAAGGTTGGTGGGAGGGAACAGGTATATCTTGGACCATCTGTTCCAGTCCAGTGACATGGCGTCCACCGCTTCTGCTTTGGGGTCCTCGTACGGGGCTATGTACAGAGGAAGTTGATTGTTGTCGCTCGTTGCAAAGAGATCTATCTGAAGTTCTGGGACTTGATGAGAGATGAAGGAGAATGATCTTGCGTCTAGAGACCATTCCGACTCTATCGGGTTTGTCCGAGATAGAGCATCCGCTGTCACGTTGCGGAATCCTTGTAGGTGAACTGCAGACAGGTGCCACTTCTTCTTCTCCGCCAGACGGAAGATTGGGAGAAGCACCTGATTTATCTGGGGCGATCTTGAGCCTTGGCGATTGAGACAACGAACTACCACCGAGTTGTCTAGGGTTAGACGGATGTGGATCGAGGGCGGCGGGGATAACTTCTTCAGAGTAAGAAGGACCGCCATGGCCTCCAAGATGTTTATGTGGAACGTCTTGAATAGTGGAGACCAGGTCCCTTGAGCTTGTTTCAGGTGGGAGTGACCTCCCCAGCCCTCCAGTGAGGCATCCGTGTGGATGTTGAGTGATGGAGGAGGGTGTTGGAGAGGAATGGACCTTTTCAGGGCCTTTGCTTCCGACCACGGCTTTAGGAGGCGTCGAAGTCTGTTTGGAAGCCGTCTCTTGAGGTCTCTTCGAGCGATGGATGCCGATCGTCTCCAGACTCCCGCGGCATCCTTTAGCTGTGCACGAAGCACTGGGTTTGTCACTGAGGCGAATTGTAGAGAGCCTAGAACTCGTTCCTGCTGTCGTCTTGAAATGCGTTTGGATTTCAGTAGTCGCTTGACAGACCCTGCTATTTCCTTCCTTTTCTTCTGGGGGATGGAAAGGCGGTGTGACTGAAGATTCCAGTGGATTCCCAGCCACTGAAACTTCTGAGCTGGAGAGAGGCGAGATTTCTTCTCGTTGATCTTGAATCCCAGGTGTTCTAGGTACTGGGTAACTTAGGCGCAAGACTTTGCACACTCTTCGGGCGATGGAGCCCAGACTAGCCAGTCGTCGAGGTAGGCCATCACCTGGACGTTTCTTAGGCGGAGCTGTTGTACTATGGCATCCGCCAGCTTTGTGAAGATCCGAGGGGCCACATTGAGGCCGAATGGCATGGCCCGGAAGGCGTAGCTTTTTCTTTGGAGTCGAAATCCTAGGTAGGAGGAAGCATGATGGTTCATTGGAATGTGCCAATAGGCATCCGCCAGGTCTATAGAGACCGTGTAGGAACCTTGAGGCAGAAGGGTCCTTATTTGTTGAAGCGTCAGCATCTTGAATTTGTTGTTCTCTATGAACTTGTTGAGGGGGGATAAGTCCAGAATGACTCTGAGCTTGTCTGAGTCCTTCTTGGGAACGCAAAACAGTCTCCCTTGGAACCTGGTGGACTTTACCTTCCTTATCACCTTCTTGTTCAAGAGGTCTAGAACATATTCTTCCAGAATGGGGGTCGATTGTTGAAAGAACCGCTGGAAGATTGGGGGTGGTTGCACCCAACTCCAGCCTAGACCGTTCTTGATGATGCTGTGTGCCCAGGGATCGAAGGTCCAACGATCCTGGAATTGGCGGAGTCTTCCTCCCACCGGAAGCACTTCATTGCTTCTGGTGTCCCGAGGACTTGTTGCCTCGGCCGCTAGCTCCCTTTCCTCCTCTACCTCTGGAGGGACGACGAGAGGCGTCTCTGCTTGCACCCCTGGACGAGCCTCTACCTCTGGCATGAAAGGTAGTGGATGGCTGCTCAAAGGCAGGGGTGAAGACCGGTGACTGTGACAACACCGGTTGGGGGACCAATTGAAAGGTCTGCTGTGGTTGGGCAACCACTTGGGAGGTAGCGGGTCCCGGAAACTGACGTCGTTGTTGACGTTGCTGGGGTTTTGGCTTCTGAGGTTTCCTCTTAGGCTGAGGTCCATCGTCCTGAGAGGTTTTCCTTTTTCTGGACATGCCCCACTTGTGGAGAAGGTTCCTATTCTCCGTGGCGGCTCTGTCAGTTATTTCCTTGACAAGGTCAGAAGGAAACAGGTGCTTTCCCCAGATGTTGGAGGAAATCAGCCTCCGGGGTTCGTGTTTCACGGTGGCACCGACAAACACGAATTCACGACAGGCTCTACGAGCCTTTATGAAATGGTACAAGTCCTTCATTACTGTAAGTAAGTGGGATTTGGCTAGTACCATGTAGTGATCAGGTACTCTTGTGTCACAGGCCATAACTTCAAGTTGGACTTGATGAGAAAGAGATGCCGCAAGCCTCTCCTTCGTGTCTTGTTCCCGGCGAAGGAGGTGATCATTGAGCTTAGGGAGGTCTTCATTAAACTGACGTCCGGCGACGTCAGGATCGAGCCTACCCACGACGAAAGTATGTTGAACATCTTTCCATTGTCTAGTGTCAGGGGGTGTCACGATGGAGAAGGGTCTGCACTCCTCCAGTGCAGGGCAGGGTTTTCCTTCTTCCGCCGCTTTAAGGCATGCAGCTAAGGCCTTTTCCAAGAAAGGAAGAACCGCAGTGTCAGGTGCGACATATGTAGGATGCTTCTTGCTCAAGGCAGGAAGCTTAGAGCAGGTAAAGCCCCTGCTCTTAAATGCGGAGGCTAGTATAGCCTGGGCCTTTGCGAGATCGAACACTATCTCTTCTTTAGGTTCGGTCTCCTCCTTTGAGGCAGGTTCGGAACGAAGCCGGACGTAACAGTCCGGGTAGGCCTCGAAGCTTGGGAAGAACTCCACATCTTCCAACGGGACCGTGCCGATCTTGTCACTAACAAAGATCCTGCCGGTCGCAATAACCATATGCTCTGCATACCTCCACGGGTTGGCATGAGAGCAAGCTGGGAGATCCTTGACCGAAATCTTCTTCGGTTCTCTGGATCCAATCATTGACCTGATGGACTCCTGGTTCTCCTTCAGTCTGTCGTCCATGACAGCTCTAATCAGCTGGATCAGTTCTTGGGTAGAAGAGGAAGGATCCGGGGTCGAGGAGGTAGACGGAATGGACATTTCCGTCGGTGTAGGAGTAGGCGGAGGGATGGACGAGGGAGCAGCTCCAAGCTCCGACTCGGTGTATTCCACCTTGTCTTCGTCCTCTTCGGCTCCTTGAGCCATAAGCGTCTTCTCCGTGTCTTCCGAGACGTCTGAGATCTGTTCATCATCCTCGGAATCTAAACGACACTCGTGCATGGACTGAGCCATGACCACATCAGGTTCCACCGTAATTTGGACAGTGGGGATTGCTTCTTTTGGAACCACTGAGTCAGGGGAGGCCTTAGGGAACAACAGGGACCTCAGTTCTTCGGTGGCCAGGTACGGTCCAGTAGCATTTCTCTGAAAGCCACGCACCCACTTGCGCAGCTTTTCACGAGCAATGTCTCTAACCTCCGCTGAGGGAGGGTTATGGAAGGCCTCAACTAGGTAGGCCTGGCAGACCGTACAATCCAGTGGATTCCAGAACTTCAAATCCCCTTTCTTGTCTGCACAAGGGGCGTGAGTCCTGCAAGCCGTATGCCCGTAAAACTGCGGGCGTTTCACAGCGCAGAAGGCGAAGTCACACTTCATCTGCTCCTCCTGTGGAAGAAAGAGAAAATGAGTATGGGGGAGTCATAGGAATGGCTCTTAAACTAAGTTAATATTAATCATTAATTTTAACTTAAAGAAGGTGTGATGCATAGAGAATGAAACAGTAAAGGAGAACACGCTCCATGCATCTCGCCCGGCTGGTTACCATAAGCTTGGTCCTGGGATAATCCAAATGACCGAGATCATTGGATATAGTTTCCTAGGATTCCCATTATATTGGAACTCCATGGAAAGCCAAGGACAAGGTTGGGATCGAATTCATTCGGTTCCCAGTTAAGAGCCAGAAGGCCTCATTAAAGGTAACTGCTTCTGGCAACCAGCCGTGCTAAGATGCACATAGCATGCTGGAATTAGAAGAATGCAAAGAGACAGCATGATCACTAATAGAGCAGTACTAGGTACTGATCTCAAAAGCAAAGCAGCTCATCTATTTGCTATGTAGGGCTATCTTAGACTTATGATAGCTACAGTGAGGGGGTGCAAGTATTCTTGACGCCTCCGGGGCATCCGGCAAGCCGCCGGCATGCCGGAGCTCGCTCCAGCATAGATTCTGGCACTAGAACAGACAATTTTCAAAGTCAGTTAGATACCAGGATGGCGGCCGCCGGCACAACGGCGGCACGCCGGCAGGGAGCGGCGGCTCCGGCAGCCGGAGGATGCCAGGTTGGTGACTGGGGTAAGGATGGTACAGGTAGTATCGGGTTGCCGGCAGTATATGCCGGCACTCCGGAGATCGACCGGCAAGCGGACGATTAGATAGGAGTAGGAGAGCCGCCGGTAGTAGCCGGCGGCAGCCGGCAGTCCCTCGGTACACGGGGGGCTGGCGGCAAGGGTAGGGAAGTCACCAAGAGGGAGGCAGGTATTGCCGACAGTAGAGGCGGCAAGAGACCGGCACCCGGATAGATAGAGAGACAGGGGGAGGGGGGAAAGGATGCAGGAAGTACCGTCAGGGTTCCAGACATCCCTCCCCCTCCCTGAGAGGGTGTACCCATGATAGAGACAGGCTCTAGCATCCATAAGCAGGGGTCACTAGGGACCGGGAGCAGGTAGTCCAAGGGAGGACTAGGGAACACCCAAGAGGGGGGGGGGGGAGACTCCCCTATGCAGAACTACACTAGTAACTAACCTTATAGGACACTATGAAGGTATATGTACCAGAGCGGACAGCACAGGGAAGCTCGGGTAGCCCTACTCATCCACCCTAAGGAGGATTTGTAGGACAGGGGACAGATGAGTATAAACTAACCTAAGCATAGGCTAGGCTATACAAGAGATAGGTGGGGAGGGAGAAGAGAGAGGTCTTCCCAGGAAGGGTTTCTGTACCAGAGCGGCCACTAAGGGAAGGGAGAACACTCCCTAACCTAAGATCAGGCTGATCGGCTAAAACGGTGCAAGAGTACAGTTTCAGCATGGAACAGAGAAACCTTCCTAACCCGACCTAGAGCAGGGCTAAAAGTCCTGAACTAGGCAAGGAAGAAGACATATCGCTATCGCAGGAAAGTCATAGACTATCCTAGCCATAGAGGTAGGCTAGCCTAACCTCACTCTCAGACGCAATCCTAAAGGGGGTTCATTCCTTTAGGGAGGACTGAGAGGCGATATATATATACTCTATTAGACAATTAATCCCTTTACTCAGAAAAGGGATCAAGGCTAAATAGAGGGAATGCCAAGGCAGGGGATGAAGGAAGCATATAGGGGTCCTAAGGTTAGGTTAGGCTAGAAAGAATCACTGACTAGCCTATCCCCTATATGGTCCCTGAAGGCGAAAACATTTGCATCACTAGTCAAAAGTATTGTAAAATAATAATGCCACTATCTTCATAACTTAGTCTAGGATCACTAATAAATCATGCATGAACACTTGTATGTAGGCTCCTGGCCTGGGGGCTATAGTAGCCGACTGGTATGAGGTCAATCGATGACCGATAAAAGCGTCTAAACACGATATAAAAGTTCCTAGCTATGAAGACTAAATAAACTAATGTATTCGATTAGTATATAATGCCGGAAGCGTTGTTGTGGCTAACTAAATAAGACATGCAAAACAACAACGACGCCATAAAATGGCGGGTCCGGTAGAGGCACAGCTCTGCCACAAAACATCAATTATTTCGCAAAATAATATTTACTTTACGGCCAGAGCTTAATTAAACAATACTGGAACCTTGTACTCAACTTTCCAGAAGAAGGCGAGGCTGAAGGTAACGACATAGCGAAGATGCAAAGCGATAAAGTTAACACAAGGGAAAATCCGTCTAAGTAGGGCAGCTACTAAACAAAGGATAAAGACGCGCGTGACGTCATTAGAGCAATGGCGTCCGTTTGTTTACGTCTCGAGTATCAGTAGTAGCCACGAGTGAGATTAGCTGTGGAACGGCTCCCAGCTATTCTCAGTCCTTACACACCGAAGCATTAACTCTGTTCGGGGTGGAGATAGCTATGTGGCACGTTCAGACATGCGTGTCCCCTGTTGTATTACGATGTCTTAACCCTGGATAGGTACGGTCCTCGGACACCCCTTTAAGGGTATACTCGGACGCGAACGACCCCGACGCCAAAAAAAATTCTTGAAAAATCAGTTTTTGCAGTAACCTCCTTTTTTCTTTAGCCAAAAAAAACTTCAATGAATGCTTAAAACAACTGTAAAGATAAATACTACTCATCTGCAGAAAAACTATTTATTATAAATATTTTAAAAAATTAAGTAGAAAAAAAAAAAGACCTGACATAAAAATTCATAAAAAAAAAGTTTATACATATATACACAAATCCTTTTAGGAATTGATTCTTGAATGTTTAGGACACATCTTGATGTATTTTGGATGAAGTCAGACCCATGGAGGTGAAGATCTGAAATGAGAAAAAAAGGGTAACTTTTTTTGGCCAAAAAAAATTGTCCAAATTTCATGAATTTTTTTGGGTACCCAAATGAAATAGGAAGTGGCTAATTTTTTTAGGGAATAAACATATGTTATCCTAAAATAGAAATATGTAAAAAAATCTTCATTATTTTGTAAATTACATTTATATCAGGGGCCATATCTAAAGGTAATTTTTTGAGTACTTGGAAATTTCGTTAAAAAATACATATATTTAATATATAATATGATATTTATGCAGGTAAAAATATACCAAAATATCACAAATTCTATAGGGAACAAGAATATATATAGATAGGGCAGCTTACGCTTCGGATATGTCCACAAAATGGCCGCCAACCACATTGACTCAGACTCCCTAATCTGCCACTTGAAATGTAGGAAGGGTATGTCAATTTCAAGGTGTTATTTACTAATCTAATTATTATTGGATATGCATAAAAATTGTTTGGTGGGTTGCTGGATAATTGTCGATTATTTTACGACTATAAAATTAAAATTCTGACCCAAAAATTTTTTTTTGAAGGGAAATAAAATCGAAAAAAAAATGTAAAACAATATTTCAGCTAAAAAAATTTGATGATATTCAATCAAAAAAAAAAGTAAACAAAATTTTCCGACAAATAAACATCTAGAGGAATCATTACTCTGTGATAGTTCCTTAGTACGTAGTAATTTTGAAAGAAAGGAGAAAAAACGAAAAAGTGGCAATCACAGGAAAATCGAACACATACCTATATATACGCCATATCTGGCTAAAAGAAAAAGATAGGCATGGGTAGCCAGATCATCTAGAAACACTTTCCAACACTATAAAAATATAAGTTTTGCGACACTACTTGCCAATTCCTTACGGTAACATGACTAAGCAAAAAAATGCAAAACAAATAAAAAAGGCCACTCGTGGAAAAATGGCCATTCTAATATACGGCATTTCAGAAAAAAAAAATTTCAGCCACGTGCTAGGCAAACCATCAAGGCATATTTTCCGACAAATAAACATATAAATGAAATATTACTCTGTGATAGTTCCTTAGTACGTAGTAATTTTGAAAGAAATGGGAAAAAACGAAAAAAAGGCAATCACAGGAAAATCGAACACATACTTATATATACGCCATATCTGGCTAAAAAAAAAAATAGGCATGGGTAGCCAGATCATCTAGAAACACTTTCCAACACTATAAAAATATAAGTTTTGCGACACTACTTGCCAATTCCTTACGGTAACATGACTAAGCAAAAAAATGCAAAACAAATAAAAAGGGGCACTCGCGGAAAAATGCCCAACATTCTAATATACGGCATCTCAGATAAAAAAAAAAGACATGCACGTGTTAGCCCAACCATCAAGGCACACTTTCTAACACATAAACATGAAAAAAAATCAATAATATACGGCAGTTCCTTACTACGTAGTAAATTTTTACAAATATTGAAAAAAAAAACAGAAATTGGCAACCGCAGTTAAATACCCAATATACCAATAACTACGTCGTATCTGACAAAAACAAAATCACGCATGGGTAGCCAGATCATCTAGACACACTTTCCAACATTAAAAAAGCAAAAGTTTTACGACACTATTTCGCAATATCTTACGAAAAACTGACTTGGCAAAAAAATTTAAAAAAATTAAAAAGGGACACTCGCGGTAAAATGCCCGACATTCTAATATACGACATCTCAGATAAAAAAAAAGACATGCACGTGTTAGCCCAACCATCAAGGCACACTTTCTAACACATAAACATGAAAAAAAAATGAATAATATACGGCAATTCCTTACTACGTAGTAATTTTTACAAATATTGAAAAAAAAACAGAAATTGGTAACCGCAGTTAAATACCCAATATACCAATAACTACGTCGTATCTGACAAAAACAAAGTCATGCATGGGTAGCCAGATCACCTAGACACACTTTCCAACACTAAACAAGCAAAAGTTTTACGACACTATTTGGCAATATCTTACGGAAAAATGACTTGGCAAAAAAATGAAAAAAAATGAAAAAGGGGCACTCGCGGTAAAATGGTCCTCGTGGTGATGAACGACATTTTAACTAAAAAAAAAAACATGCACATGGTAGCCAAACAATCCACCAAGACTTTCCACAACTGATAACCTATACAAGTTGCACCATTCTACGACAATTTCATAATACGTAATAACTTTGATAATTATGCAAACTACCTCAGAAGGGTAAACTCGGACGCGAACGACCCCGACGCGTCTCAGAAATCGGGGAAGGAGTACAGCTACAGCAATGCACATCTGGACACTACTAGAGCGTGTAGGGGAGACACCTCCTGCAGGTCGATCACCCACAAATTCAGTCACAGGGGTGAGTCACGTGAGAAAAACCTGTTTTTTTTTGACGCTCGGGGTCGCAAACGACCCACCGTACCTATCCAGGGTTAAAGGGAAACCTTTGAGATACTCGCTCCAGAAGTTAGAATTCTGTGATAACCTGTGGTTAAATTCTCTGGGAATATCTTAGTAGTCTTATACCCAAGGAAGCTACCAAACAGGAACCTTCCATCAGGACGCCATGGCTTGAGCCCAAAAATATATATATATATATATATATATACACACACACACATATACATCAATACATGGATACGTACACCCTTACTAAGGGTGAAAACTTCCCAATTATCAGTAAGGCTTCTTGAGAGAAGTTTTTTAGTTCCATGCCTTTTCTCCAATGTAACTAACCCACCATAATCAAGATATCACCTGGTACAAAACCTTTTATTTTATGTCATCATGGCCCAGTGAAATATTCCAGAAAGAGGTTCAAATAATTTTCCCATAATGTTTGGATTTTGGTTTCTTGCTGATGAGTGGGTAGTTAACTACTGAGTCCCCATAAATGTGTGTGGTTATGTTTTAAATATGTATTTCTATTTCATCTTTGTAAATGCAATACCATTAAGCTTCATTGATTAAAGTGAAAATCTTTACAATTGATAATTCTTGATGGAAAAACGTAAATGTAAACTTAGTTGTATGTAAGCATTACAATGTTCTAACTCTTTATTAAAAGTACAGTACATTTATTTCACCAAGTTCGTATGAACCATAAAAGAAACAGAAAACACACCTGTTGTTGACTATTATTTTTTATTTCATGTTTTTCATCAACTTTATTATGAATGCACAGTACTAGAGGTGAATATAGATTTAGTATAAAAAAGTTACTTGAAATTAATATGGAGAATTACTTGACATAGCTTTTCATATTAAACAAACTTTAATCATTTTTATATAGTAGGCTACATTTATATTTAATAACAAGCATATAGACAAAACATTCTTGTGTGTATATTTCAAATTATTTTAACTTTTGTTTATATTTACAGCATTGGTGCTTGATTATTGATTTTTCTGGCAATATGATATTTCCATACATATGTTTAGTCATGGACAGATCTTTTAATAAAACACTTCTCATGTGATTTATGATTGGAGGGAAAGTTTTTTTTTTTTTTTTCATGGGTGACATTTGTATGAATATTTTTTAATCTTATTGTATGAATTTGATTGTTAATTCTCTAAGGTGAGTTAAATTATATGGTCAGTCTTTTAGGTCAACCAGATCTTTATATTTGTATTATTTTATAAGTGATAACCTGCCATTAAGACAAATAGATTCTTATTTAAGCATTCCTAAAATTAGTTTCTTGATAGTAATACAGTATAGCATATGAAACATGTTAGAGATTATTTTATTTCTTATTTGTTAAATTGATTGTTGAATGTAAAAACTCTTAAAAAGCAGTGAAAATTATAGTGTAACTTGGGATTTGGGACACTAAATCAAACTTCATGCTTTCAGTATGTTGTCTTGGTTATACTGATCTTTATTGTTGTTTTCAGTGTTTTGTATCCTATTTGTTTAATAGCTTGCTTATGCATGTCATCAAGTTCCTAGTACTGCATTTATGTTTTAATGTGAAATAGTTTTAAAGTCATTGTTGTAAGAACTGTATTATATATGACGATATTAAATTTTAGTGTGAAAAATTAGTAATTGGTAACATATATATGTTTAAATATTGTGTATATAATTTTATAAAGTAGATACTCATTATTCAATTATTTTTATCCCACAGCAAAGTCTTGCAAGTGCACTATCATACGATATGCACGGGCAGTGGTTTCAGTATTTAGCCAAATACAAAGGTACTGTTGTGTGCTTGAAGTCCATCCAGTTGAACCACAAGAAACCTGAGCTAAATAGAGATACAATGAAAGAGATGAGGTGAGTGATGAAAAAATTCAAGGCTATGTAAGAGTTGTATAAATCTATACTGCACTAATTTGATGTGTAATTTGTTTACACAAAATCATATTGTGTTCCTACACAAAAGTAAACTTATTTTTCATGCACCCTATATCCTATCATTAGATATTTTACATTATGAAAAACTGCTTGGTAGATATATTTAGAGTAATATCTAGTAGGCTCATTGATAAAATACCCAATTGTAGGAAGTGGTAGTTTTATGGCCAAATTATCATTCATATATTAATGTCTTCAAAGGGCAAATGTTTATGTCCTAGAAGTGATTCAACATTTTTGTTCTGTTACAGTACAGTGCTTCCTTATAGTTGGTTTCAAAGTCGTTGAGGAATAGTAGTTTTTTTTTTATAATTTCCTTCTATTCTAGTTTGATAAGAGTATTATTTCTGTCATTCATTCTGAGTTTTATTTTACCAAATTTTGTGTTCAGTAGAGGGGAAGGTGGGTGTGTAAAACAAATGCAAAGTTTTTCCGACATGAATGCAAACTCTCATTCTTTTCTAGAATAAATTCTGTGTGAACTAGTGTTCACAGCCATAAAAAATTGGGCAATGTGGCAGCCAATTTCCAGCATGAGGCAGGGGATGGTGGCAGGAAAGGTTCCCACCAAGTCACCTTTGCTCCGAGCGATGCCTTAGTTATAGAGAGATTTGTAAGGGCAACCTTTCAGGCCTCTTCCTGGGTGGACTACTGGTCTGGTATAGTTGGCTACCTGGTAAAAAATGAAGATCTTTCTAATCTGTACAAGATCTTCAAAAATATTATGTCCAGAACCAGGGCAGTTGAGTTTCTGGCTCACAATGTTGCCAACCAGTGGGCTAACTAATTCCTAAAGAGATGAGATTTGATAGTCTCTATGTTCATGAAGCAGATCCCAAAGAGAGAGGTCCTCCTACTTTATAACTCCTCTGTCTCTTCTCCTTCCATGCTCCCTGTGGACGAAGTCAGTCAAGGCAGCAGCAGAGGAATGGAGGAAGGCTAGCCAGGAGTCTCTGCTCTTTAGGGCTATTTCATCCCGCCCTTCCTCTTCAGTACCTTCTGTGCCTAAGGCTTAAGGTGCACAATGGCAAGTGAATAAGCTCTTCCCTGATACTTCACGGCAGAACACCACAAAGTAGTTTTCCTAACTCAGACAACCTTTTCAAGAGAAAAGCCAATGTGAAATAAGAGGTAGAACCTCCGGACGTGGACAACGGCCCCGCAACACCACCAGTGGTGGATGCCTGCAACTCGAGCAAGGTACGTCATACCTTTCATGAGCTCTCTCCCTCCCCTGATTCATCACCCGTCAAGTCGTCTGCCCCTTATCAAGGGATCAGCAAAGGACATTGCTCTTCAAGCAGAAGTCCTAACTATGTTAGAAAAGGGCACTCTTCAGGAGTTCATTGACTGATCCCCAGGCTTCGTCAGTCGACTTTTTCTTGTATAAAAGCCATCTGGAGGCTGGAGACCAGTCATAGACCTCTCAGCCCTGAATTATTTTACCCTTTGAACTCCATTCAGGATGAAGACTGCAGCCACAGTCAGACAGCCAATCAGACCAGAGGACTTCTTGATAATGGTGAACCTGACAGGTGCGTACTTTCAGATGCCGGTCCATCCTCCTCTAGAAAGTAGCCAAGATGCCGTCTGCACAACCGAATATACCAGTTTCAAGTGCTGTGCTTCAGCTTGTCGACAGCATCAAAAGTGTTCACAAGGGTTTTTACTCTAGTTTCTTCCTGGGCCCATTATATTGAGGACTTACTGATTCTGGCAGTCTCGAAGGAGACCATTTCTCCTATAACAAGACATACTTCCTGAGTTTCACCATGATCTGGGGATTTTGGTAAATCTCAAGAAGTCATCTCTACAGCCCAAACAGTTTCTAGTATATTTGGGAATGCACATCAATACTCTACTAGGAAATATCTTTCCATCTCAAAGCAGAATCAAAAGACTCAAAGAAGTGGCTCATCCCTTTCTATTGCAGAGGTCACTACCATCACATCAGTGACAATGTCTATTGGGCACATAGCTTTCCTGTAACGCTTAGTCCTCAATGGCCGCTTCAGAGTGTAGTTACTTCAGTGGCAACTGAAGACCAGCTGGTCTCAAAATAAGGATCTTCTTGGGGAAACTGTTCCTGTAGGATCCGAGCATAGGAAAGGCTCGAGTTGTTGGATGCAAGATTCCAATCTTCCTCAAGGGGTTCACCTTTCGCCACCTCTGAACAAGATGTTTTTCACGGACACATCAAAGGAAGGATGAGGCACTCATCTGCTTTCCACAAATGGCATCCAGGCTATGGTTCAATCCTGATCAGCAATGCCACATAAATCTCCTGGAATTGAAGGCTGCCTTTTTAGTCCTTCAAAAGTTCCAACAAGATCTCTCTGATCAGGTGGTAGTCTTGATGAGCAACAGCACTACCGTAGTGCCTTGCCTGAAAAAACAAGGAGGTACCTTCTCACAACAGCTCTATCACCTAGCTATCAAGATTCTGAGATGGACAAAAGACAGGCAGATGTCACTTTCAGCTCAGTTCATTCCAGGCAAGCAGAACATCCTTGTGGACAACCTGAGCAGAAAGATGCAGGTAGTTGGATCTGAATGATCTTTGGCTCCTCAGATCACAACCAAAGTCCTGACGTTTTGGGGTTCACCTCTTATAAGACCTGTTTCTGACATCCCTAAACCACAAGCTTATAATATTGTTGTTGTTGACTAAACACAAACAAAATGGCTTTTCTGTTATGTGCCATGTAAAATTTTTTAGGGAAATGGCTTAGTATTGTTAGTTATCGCTTGAATGTGTAAATGCGTTTGTTTTTTTCATTATGATTGGCAATGAAACGTAAACAAAACAACATTTTCTGTTCTAGGCAGCGTTTATTAGGAAAAACTTAATATAGAATCGCTCTTATTTCAATTATTTTGAATTACTAAGGATAAAGTAAGTAGAAAAAATTAAAAACATTATTATTTCATGACCAATACTGGGTAAGACATCTGTTGCTGCAAAAGCTAACTTATACAGATGTGTAAATGCGTTCGTTTGTTGGTTATGATCGGTGATGAAATGTAAACAAAGCAATAGTTTCAGTATGATATAAAATGGTCTTTTATTTACTTCATTTTGGATTTTTCAGTACAGTATACAACGAAAGCTAAACTATGTACTAATGGTTGTCTTATGCACAGAAATATATGATATGTTTCTGCTTGTGCAATGTACAGCTAGACTTTTATCAACAATATATGCATTAATACACTAAAAACTGTTTTCCTTAATCTGACCTGCTGAAGTGAGGGTGTGTCTTATAAGCCATTAAATACGGTAATGATTGCCAATAATTGCCACTGTTGGGGCTCCGACCAGAAATCTGCCTCTTTTGTGAAGGTGTGAATCAAAGGGCTGATGGCCCATTTCCACCACAAATTACCACCCCTTGAGCATGTGCCTAAAATGCTGAATGGCCTGGGCAGTGGATTGCCAGTGGTTCTTTATTGAAGGTGGAGTATTACTGTTTTGCTGGAGATAGCTATTTGCTGAAAAAAAAGTTACTTGCATCCATGATCAATGTAAATGACCTATTGGAGAGAGAACACTACTGTAGTGTTGCAGCAGAACCGATGGCTTTTATGACTTCTTAAAATGCTGTTTCTTGCTTATCTGACCAGCATAATGTTTTGGGTTTTCCTTTTAAGCATTTGTATAAATGAGACATGATTCTAGTCAGGTTGAGTGTAAAATGGTGTCACTGTAGTAATTGATCATGCCAGCAAACTCTTGCAGTACTTTTTCGTTTACTGGCCTTGGGAAATAAGCAATGTCTTGGGCCTTAGTTGGGAGGGGTTTAACATCTACGGGATTTATTAGACGACCAAGAAATTCTCCCAAATTTTTCACCCATTCACATTTATCTTGTCAGAAAATTATCCCAGTTTCTCTAAGCTTCTTGTGGACTTGTCTTATGTCCTTGATGTACTGTTTATAGTTGGGCTGAGAACCAGGATGTTGTCAACGTAAAATATACAGCATGGTAACTCTCCAAGGTTGATGTCATAAGGCATTGAAAGGTGGCACCTATGTTTCGAAGGCTGAAACCACTGTAATTAAAAGTATATGAGCTGAAGCAGAAGAGGATTGCTATCTTTTCTACATCCTCTTTTGCTACTGTGACTTGATTATACCACATCTGGAGATAAATTTTTGAGAATATTTTTGCCCCTTTGAGCTGGTTATTTTAAGCTATGTTAGGTATGAGGTACCTGTATGGTACTGTTTAAACGTAAGTTGGTGGTAGTTACCATAGGGTGCCCTTGTGCCGTCTCCGTTAGACACAATGTGCAGAGGACATCCCTCTGTTCCATATCCTGGAATAATTGCTTTGCGTGGGCTAGTTTATCTTGAGCCACCTGTCTGAAACATGAGAGCACTGGGAGTAGAGTACATATGTGACAATATGGTGATTCATAGTGCCTCAGGTTATCCTTGAATACATTGGGAAATTCTTGAAGGAAGCAAGAGATTTCTAGTCCTGATATGGAGATTGTTGCTACTCTTTGAGTGATGTGGGCTATAGGGGTGTCTCTTTAAATGAGTTGCTGTCCGAATACGTCTCCCATCATGTTGTGTGCCTTCAGGAAATCTACTCCAAGTAGTGCGAATGTGACATCTGCAGTTATGAATGTCCAATTGCATGGTTTGCAGGCAAATGCACCTTCCATGTTTCTGGTTCCATATGCTGTTGATACATGGAGGTTTGGGGCTGGATTCAGTCATTCATCGGGGTGGCTGGAACTAACAATTTGTATATGCCAGTATTGAAAAGGAATTTCTTGTCTGACATCTCATCGTGTTGTAGAAGCACGTTAAGGTTTTTTCCATTCCCTGAAAGAAAAATAGCAAAAGACAGACTCGTTTCTCTGTATAAGGCAACCAGCCTGCCCATTACTGATGGGTAGGTGGTTGGTTTTTTTTTACAGCATGCACCCTTGCTCACATTTTTTGAGCCTCACTCCCCAATCTCCAATGGAAGAAATAAAGGACACTTGGTATTTCAGGCTGTATTCTTTGGTGTATAGCTACTTGATAAAATGTCTGTTTTTCCTTGAGCAGTGTAGAGGAGCAGCAGGGATGTGTGGCTGTCACTTCATTGGATGATTAAGTGGGTTCTGGCGATGTCTGGACGGGTGAACAGGTATTGTTACGAATTGTCGGGTTTGCTTGTAGATATGTGAGGGCCATTGATCTCTTATTGCCATTCATATGTGTCCAGAAATTTTCAGGCTCTGAGCACTGGAGGCATATTGAAAGATGACCTTTGTTGGGTCTTCATAGTTAGTTTCTTATGTGATGGTGGTGTCTGGCTTAACTAACCACTGCTGTTTGTTCAAATATGTCTTTGGGTAGGAATTCGATTATGGCGTCAGCTATTTGTGACGACGATGTGATCTTTGACCTAAAGATAGTATCAGTCCTAAAGAACCAGGCTTCTGGGTTGTCTGTTGTGAAAGGAAGCAAGTGGATGTAGACAGCTGCGGTTATTTCATTGGTCGAGTTGATGATGTCGGGCATTTTTAATCACTCTGGGGTCACCAATTAGAGTTTGGACAGAAATGCTGTCTGGCACTAACTACAGTAGTTTATTTACACAGAAATCTGACGTAAAGCCAGTCCTTGCAATTGGAAGAAAGCAGGAAATATTTATTGTACATATAAAAAGGTACACAATTAAATCCCAGTGTATTTCTGCATACCTCAAAAATTCTTGTTTATATATTTCATTTACTTAAATAAAACCATTTCAAACATTTAAATTGAAAGCTTACAATATTTTTTTATTAGATATTGGTTTCTGTTTTAAAGATATAGTACCGTCGTTCCTCAAATAAACATAAATATCTTCGATGTCGTTTTGCCATCCATGAGAAGTTGTGTTTTGGTGACCAGAATATTATTGTGAGATGCTGGTTAACAGTTCTTAAAACATCATCATCATCTCCTATGCTTATTGACGCAAAGGGCCTCGGTTAGATTTTGCCAGTCGTCTATTTTGAGCTTTTAAATCGATACTTCTCCATTCATCATCTCCTATTTCACACTTCATAGACTTCAGCCATGTAGGCCTGGGTCTTCCAACTCTTCTAGTGCCTTGTGGAGCCCAGTTGAAAGTTTGGTGAACTAATCTCTCTTGGAGAGTGCGAAGAACATGCCTAAACCATCTCCATCAACCCCTCGACATGATGTCATCCATATATGGCACTTAGTAATATCTCTTATAGTTTCATTTAACTCTCGATATTCTTTTGAGGGCTTTGTTCTCAAATCTACAGAATCTGTTGGATATTGTTTCATTGTCATACCACGACTCTATGTCCATATAGTAACACAGATCTCACTAAACTGATATATAGCCTGATTTTTATATGTAATTTCAGGCGATTCGATTTCCAAATTTTACTAAACTTAGACATTGTCTGATTTGCTTTTTTCAATCTTTCATTAAACTCAAATTCTTAAGATCCTATTTTAGAGATCATAGTTCCTAAATATTTAAATGATTCCACCTCATTAAACGTTTCTCCTTCCAATGATATGTCAACTTCCATTGCATATTCCGTTCTCATCATCTGTCTTTCTTTTATGTATCTTGAGCCCGACCTCACGTGATATTTCATGTATTCTGGTGAACAGGCTTTGCAAGTCCTGTGCCATTTTTCTATTAGGGCCAGCATCATGAGCATAATCTAGGTCAGCTAATTTCCTGTTACCAATCCAGTCCAATCCTTCTCCACCATCCCCAAGTGTTCTATGCATTACAAAATCCATGAGGAGGATAAACAACAAATGTGACAACACACTCCCTTGGAGTACTCCACTGTTCACTGAGATTTCATTTGATAGTATTCCACTAATATTAACTTTGCAAATGTAATGGAACCTTATTTGATTTTTAAAAACTATATTTTGGTATATTTTATTGTTATTCGGTTGCTCCCACATTACATTTTTTAGAATACAGTAATTTAGGTAAGCCTAAGTTTTACTTATTATAGTAGTGAATGCAAACTGGATTACATTTCAAAGAAATATTTTAATGCCCCAATGCTAGATGTTTTCTCTTATAACTTATACACTGTCATGTTATGTATACTTTTAAATGAATAAATTATTTATTTGTGATAGAGTTTTAGAGAGGTTTAAAGGTATCAGACATAAAAAAAGTCCTGAAAATTTCAGAGGGAGTAGCCATATTATTTTTGTCATGGGCATTACGTACCATGGTGATAGTTTTGATTAATTGGTTTATTTCACTTGAATTATCTGTTCTTATATATTTCTGAAATAGTATAAGAAAATTATAATGCTATAGTATTGTATATCAAGAGAAAATTTTTATGCATTTCTCATATTTCTTTTTTTAACAGATCTATGAGAGAGATCAAACAAGATAATGTTTGCAGTTTCGTAGGGGCTTTTACTGAGAATGGAACTGTAACTTTGGTCACAGAGTATTGCACAAGAGGATCACTGATTGACATATTAGCAATGGAGGACATTAAACTTGACCGTCTCTTCATATCGTCACTAACTCATGACTTATTAAGGGTAAATATTTGCATGCACTGAATCAATGACTGAGGAGTTTATGATATAGAAGAACATAATATTTTTCATTTTCATAAGACTTGTTTATAATCAATTTATTACATCTTATTTGATATATTGCAACTTAAAAGTTTTAAATTTTGAAGTGTGACAAAATGATTTTGCTTGATTTTATGATTCAGGAAATATATTTTCGATATAACAGACCATCAGCAATAACAAATAGCTCTTCTCCCTTATTACTCTATTATTGCAAGGTTCAATTGTAATAAATAACTAAGAACAATATTTGATTCAGTCATAATAACTGTTAACCTTAGCTACTTTATCAGCATCCTAATTTTTCTTAATGCCTAAATATGCAGGAGTTCAGTGTATGAATAGCTAGCTATACCAGCTTCATGTACTGTACAGTGATTGTAGAGTGAAAACTTGGTTTGTGGGTAAAAGGATTTTTAGACTATAATTTTAAAGGACTTCTAATCCACTTCTAGTCTCTGAAAAACTGAATCTTATTAATAATGTTTGTTATTTCTTTACTCAAGACTTTCATGCTTCTCTCTTGATGGTTCGTTTATACTGACATCTAGCCTAGAAATTAAAAGATTTCCATTTTCCTTTCCTTCCAGAAGCTGAGGCCTCTAGTATAGTTTTAAGACAATCTAGCTATTAACAGCAATAACCATGGCTTGGGTACTCTGTACCGTCTTTTGTCTTTTATTGTTGAACTAATTCCTATCCTCTTGATGCTACTAGTCAGTGGAGAGGTGGGGGGCATGTATTTGAAAATCAGGTGATTACCATAATAACAATTTATTATTAAAATTTGATTTACAGTAATCCATCCATCTACCAAGGTACTTCCCCCAATTTTAGGAGGTAGTTGACATCAAAAAGAAAGAACAAAATCTTTGCTCCTTCCAGCCTGCCGTGAGATTCAGTTGAATTTGGTTGGTATTGCTTGGGTGCCACAGCCCACCTTCCCCTCATTATCCACCACAAATGTAGCTTCATTTGCTGAATCTCCTACTGTTGCTACCTCAGCCGTCACTAAGGCGACCGGAGGAAGCAGCAGAGCCTATCGGAACTGCTTCACAATCGCTTGCTATTCATTCCTATTTCTAACATGCTCTTTTGCCTCTCACATTTATCCTTCTATCACCTAGAACTGACGCCTTTGAAGTTGGTGTTGGATTATATCAGGGGTCAATATTAAGCCTGGTTTTACAGTACCAGTAATTTTCCTCATCACTGTGTATCATAAGGATGTAATCATCCTATTTTATGGTTATTTACTCAGCAGTGGTGAGCACCTTCCCCCAAATCCAGAAATATATTTGCTAGCATTACCAAATGCCAACACGTGAGCGAGATGTGGCTAGTGTAATATATTCTAGTCAGCGTATTTTATTTTTGCAAATACTACACTCTGCATATTTAGTTATCGTCTCTAACACTTTATGCATCTTTAAGCATAATCATAACATAAATTGTAGATATATAAACTAGCAGACAAAGAAATATGAAGAACTTTCCTGAGTGACGTGCAACAAACGTTTATTTATGAATACCATATCAAATATTAGAAAACTGATTATTTCTTCCTCTAGAAATCATATAAAATGGTGGTATTACTGTATAAGAAATATTGAAATAAATATTTTAACCCTGGAATTTTTGAAGTAATAGTAAATGGATAGGTATCCAGGTCAGAAAAGGGTTACCTAACGCACCAGACATGCTTGTGTAAAAATATAGAATGGAATTTTTAACAATGAAACAAATTGTTTTCATTAAAACACTATTTGAAACATGAAATATAGATATTTTCCTAGTCAGAAATGCTATAATCTAGATTTCCAAAATGCCAAGCAGAGATCGTAAGTCACACCCCTTAAGAAAAAAATTCAAGGGGTGTAGATGATACTGGCTGAAAGGAAGAAATGAGGGTATCCCTCTAGAACAAGATTAGGTAATTAATTACCTTAAGCTACTTGTTTGGAGTCCTTCAAGAAATAAGTTTCCTTAATTATTGAAAAGGAGATATTTGGCTCTTCTGAGTATTCTTCCTCTTCACCTTCCTGTTCAAAAAATTTTCCAAAACATTTCCTAGTGGTCTTATTTTTTTCTTTTTTTACATTGTATGGAAACCTTTGGTCATTATTTTGTTAATAGACCCATTTTGACAGTTGAGGTACTAAAATCTACATTTACGTTTTTAGGGTAACTTGCAATCTGCCAGCGACAAGCTTGCCATTTTCCTTTGTACTTTTAAGGAGCGTGACTTAGCCCCATTAAAACTGTTATTTTGGGGTTACTTCAAACTTTATCTACTTTTTTTTTGTTTCATAACCAATTTTGTTCATTTACAAGGCATTTGGAAGATAATTCTCAATACAAAAACTAAGGAAGAGGAACTTTAATAGCAATTTAATTTTTTATGCATTATTTCATCAATGAATAGATAATACTTTAAATTATGACCATTTTTCATATGGAAGTATTTAGTTTTTTTTTAAGTAATTGTACATACATATACCAAGGCACTTCCCCCCAATTTTGGGGGTAGCCGACATCAAACATATGAAACAGAAAAGGGAATCTCTCCTCTCTACGTTCCTCCCAGCCTGACAAGGGACTCAACCTACAGATTGTAGGTAATAAAATTCCTATTTCTTTATATTTGAATTAAAAAAATCAGTTATTAAAAAAATTGGATAAATTTTCTCCAAAAACTTAAAGTTTTGAGAAAGCTCGCATCAATTTTTTTTTTATTAAGATTGATTAAATAGATTTTACTATGTATAAACATGGGCTTTTAGCAGTAACTTTCCTCACTACTGGGGATCTTGAGGAATTGATCATCTTATTTCAGGGTTACTTACTAACCAGTGGTGAGCTACTTCCCTCAAATAAAAAAAATATTGCTCCCACACACAATTTACACAACATGTACCAAATGCGCACACGTGAGCAAGACATGGCTAGTATAATATATTCTTGTCTGTGTATTTTTATGTGAAAATCTTATGCTTTTGGCTGATTTAGTTATCGTCTCAACACTTTTGGGATTTTTCAGCATAATCATAACATAAGAATTGCAATTATATATGCGAGTAGACAAAGAAATAAGAACATACGTGCACCAAACGTATAACTACAAGTACTATTTTGAATATAAAAAAATTTATAATCTCTTCCTCATGAAATTGTAGAAAATGGTGGAATCACTGTATATGGGATATTTAAGTAAATAGTTTTCCTTGTAATTTTTTAAGAAAAGGTAAAGAAATAGATATCCAGGTTAGAAACTGTTTGCATGCGGGACCGGACACGCTTGCACAAATGAACATTTAAAGATGTTTTATCAATAAAACAAATTGTTCTAATTAAAAACCTATTTGAAACATGAAATATATAAGTTTGCCTAGCCAAAGAATGCAGTATTCTAAATTTACAAAATTCCAAGCGAGAGGTCACAAGTCGCGTATCTCAAGTCATAGCATTGACTACGATAACTTTTTGGTTTGCTACATTCTCGTTGCATTTAGATGATATAGTCCACACTTCCTTGTTAAGAATAATGAGATATGTCCTCCAAATTTGTAAAGCCTAGATTTTATGAAGAATGAAGTGAATGTACTATCAGCATGAGTGGTTCCTTATTTAATCAGGCTTTGTTGTAAGGATATTCAAGAAATATTTTTGGCAGCCAACTAGATTTACACTTTTTTCAATTTTGACAGGGGATGATATATCTTCATTCAAACTTTGGACCCCATGGAAATCTCAAGTCATCAAACTGTGTTGTTAATGGAAGATGGGTTCTACAAATTACAGACTATGGCCTGCATGATTTACAATATGAAGTCCTGAGTGGCTTGTTAAAAGAAGATAAGGCTCAAGTTGATAGAAGTAAGTTGTGTTTGACGAATTTGCATTAAATTAGTTTATTTACAATATTATCTTTTAGTTTAAAGATTATTTAGAGATTAAATCTAATTGTATCTATTGTAAGTTTTTATGTGGTTTATTTTTCAACCAAAGTGTATGTATTATATCTTTGCCTTTTTATTGCAATGAGGGTAACAAACTGATAAGATGATTTTATATCAATAACTGCATGATCAGTTTAAAAGAAAAGATTGATTTAAGCTTGAACAAAAAAATATTGAATAGAAAAAAAGAAAGAGAAGGGTTGGAACAAGAAAATATTGAATAGAAAAAAAAGAAAGAGAAGGGTTGTAAGGTCTCTTTTTGAAATACTGAGAGTGTGAAATATGACCTTTATCAGTGCAAAATAAATTACAGTATCTGAATAAAAAATTCCCACGACTCAAGTCCCTGGATATAGTTAAAGATGGCATAAATATTGAATATAGTTAAAGATGGCATAAATGTTGGTGAAGATTGGTGGAAGTGTGAGAAAGAGAAGGATGTTAGATGGTATTAGTTGCAAGCAGAATGGCTGATGATGGTTGATATTATCATAGTACAGTAGTAGTATTTACGATATCTAACTTTAGCACAAATTCATGTGAAACAGGATAAAGAGACCAGGATGTAAGTTTCAATATAACTGAAAGCCCATATAAAAACTCACATGACATTCATATAATTTTTCTCTTGAAGTTTGGCTTATATTGACTTTTCTCCTAATAATAAAAGATTCCTGTTTTCATTCTTTTCTATAGGCTTAGGCATTTAGTACAGTATTGAGACATAGTTGTTAATGCCAAATGAATAACCTTAGTAAGGGTATGCCTTCTGTGCTTTGTCTTTAAGTCGAAGTCAAAACTAATTATTACTAGCTAAGCTGCAATTCTAGTTGAAAAAGCATGATGCTATAAGCCCAAGGACTCCAACAGGGAAAAATAACCCAGTGGGGAAAGGAAACACAAAAATAAATACACTACAAGAGAAATCATAACAATCGAAATAAAATATTTTAAGAACAGTGACATTAAATTAGATTCATTATATATAAACTATAAAGACTTCATAAAAACAAGAGGAAGAGAAGCAAGATAGAATAGCATGCCCAAGTGTACCCTCAAACAAGATAATTCTAACCCAAGACAGTGGAAAACCATGGTACAGAGGCTCTAGCACTACTAAGGCCTAGAGAACAATGGTTTGATTTAGGATCCACCTTCTAGAAGAGCCGCTCACCATAGCTAAAGAGTCTCTTACACCCTTGCCAGGAGGGAAGTAGCCACTACACAATTGCATGTTAGCACCTTGAGCGAAGAAGAATTGTTTGGTAATCTGTGTTGTCATATGTATGAGGACAGAGGAGAATGTGAAAAGAATAGGCCAGAATATTCGATGTATGAGTAGGCAGAGAAAAATTAGCATTAACCAGAGAGGGATCTAATGTAGCACTCTAGCCAGTTAAAGGATCCAATAACTCTCTAGAGGTAATTTCTCAATGGGTGGCTGGTGAACATATATAGTCTGTTGGGAAGAGGGTGGGCATGTATGTGAAGATCAGGTTATAAAGATTACAAACTTTATTATGAGAATTCCATTCATTTCTATTGACCTCCCTGATATTCATATTGCTGATATCTTCCCTCTGATGGAGGTGGGCTATTGAAGTAAAGGCTTTAAAGGTTTAAAGGCCACTCATGAATGGCAGAAGCAAGGGACAGTGATATTGCCCCATCAAGCCGGACAATGCCCTAGAGACTGACCATATATACATATGATCAATGCCCAAGACCCCTCTCCACCCAAGCTAGGACCAAGGAGGGCCAGGCAATGGCTGCTGATGATTCAGCTTATAGACCTACAGGCTCCCCCAAACCCCCAATCCTTAGCTCACAAGGATGGTGAGGTTGCAGCGACCAAAGGAACTAACGAGTTTGAGTGGGACTTGAACCCCAGTCTGGCAATCACTATTTAGGGGATGTTACCACATAGGCCACAATAACCTCTTGAGAGGAAATTTGAAGTCCTAAAATAATAAATGTATCTGGTACTGTACCTGAAGCTAACCTCCTAGTCTAGTACCTCAGAAAAAAAAAATCTTCAAATAAAGTTTGTTATTTGTTTTTCCAGATTGGGTTCCGAAATACAGTACAACACTACAAACCAACCAATTATTCATGTCTTTTACCCAACACTGTGAATTCCAAATGAAAAAATAATCCTAAAATTAATAATGTATATAATTAAAAAAAAAAAAAAATTAATTTACCACTGTCAGCAGCTACTATAGTACCTAAAGCCCATTAATCTTGACTAGCAAACCAGGATTCTTTACAATAATGCTTAGTGTATAGCAATTTGGTACACCACTGAAAATTGAGAGATGTAGCTGAACTGCTAATATTCTGAGCCCTAACCAAGTTTTTCATCGGACTTGGATCCAATTCCCTATGAGTCACTGTGATTGCTTTTAACAAGAAATAACATGGCCCTTTTGGACAGAGGATGATTTTAATTCTTAACCCTACTAAGCCAAGCATAGAGAAACAAGCTTGTTCCTTATTCTTAATCTCAAAATACACAAAGGTTGCTAAACCTTGGAAGCCTCATCTGAAATTGTTTTATTTAAACAATTCAGATGATCCAAATTAAGATTCAGATCCTGATGGCCTGCAAATTTCTCATGTATCAGACTTGAAAAAACCCTACTACAGAATTTGCAAAAGAGAGTATTTCAAGAATACTGTACTCCCTCTCTTATCACCAGCAAACAGCATTCCTTTGATAAACTATCTTGCAAACCCTGAATTTAAAAATCTTTTTACCATTAATAATGGATTCGAGAGAAGTAATTAGACCTGAATTAAGAACAAGGTTCAAAAACAGATTTATTTTATAGATCTCAGAATGTCTGTGAGAGAGAAGGCTTTACCATTAAACAGGAACCCAAATCAGCAGCTTTTCTTTGCACAGGAGTTAATAATTAATTCATTTTATTTATGAAAATCTTGTGAAAACCGAGGGGTATAAATTGTCTTGGAGTGGAAGTGGTAGGTTCCGATGACTCAGAAAAATAAGAAAAATTAGAACTTCACTTGAGCAACTTACAGTATTTGAATACCTTTCAGAAATAAGTAAGGCCAATAAAATTCTTTGCAATCTATAGTACTGATCCAAACTCCTAGGTATAGTAATTGGCAAATGTATAATGGACGTTTTCTTGAATGCATTGCATCTGATATACTGAACAGTCTGCTCTGGAATGATGGAAATTGACATTTCTTTATGATTCATTTTTCTAGCATTGTGGCTGACAAAGGAGTTTAGTTCTAGGATTTTGGACTGAAAGAATTCATATCATGGAGGAGGTTTGGAAGTCCACTACCAACCCAGACCTTTTGAGACTGCCCTGTCACCACCAAGAGAAATTCAAATACTCTTATTAACACTGACAACCCCATGACCTGCTGACATTCATTGTTGAGAACCTTTATCTATGCAAAATGAACAGCACTTCTCTCCTCTTGGCCGCCTTCAAGCACTCTATTTTTTTTTCTCCTCAAAATGCCAAAGCACTAGGGAATTGAAGTTCTGTCTGAGAAGTTTGAAATTTTTGCCTTATCTTCTCCCGAGGGAACTTATTTGCATGCTGGAGTAGTTTGGGCTAAGGGTGTGATGCTGGTCTCTTCACAGGTTGCCTTGGGAAATGTTGTTGATCCTGTTTATAGATCAGGGCCATGAGATTGAAGGATTTTTTTTTTTTCCAAGCGACCGAAAGGTTTTCCTCCACGTATGTGGAAATGAAGTATTAGATGTAAGGGTGTTAGCACTGGCTTTATTCAATAACAATTTGAGGCAGAGGGATTCATATAGAGGGTAATTGAGAGGAACTCCTCCACTTTTAGCTTCTCCATATAAAAATCAGCCAATACAGGACATCTTACCTCAAACACTAGATTAAAAATGCCAGTCAGCTGCTAAATTCTGTTGTCATAGATGGAAGGAAAACTGTCTCATAATTAAGAGATGCCTATGTAAAGCTACCCATTTTCGACTTTTTTTTTTTTTTTTTTTTTTAATAGGGTCACTCAGATCTCATTTTTTTAAAAATAAGGTAAGCCTCCCATTTCTGGAAGAAAGACCTCATGAAAACTTCCAAGCTCTGTGAATCCTTCAATTTCTTTTGGGTAGACTTCTAAGAAGGAGACGCATTCCTTGGGTAAGGCGTAATCCCCTTTTAGCGATATATCCCTTATAAACCTCAAACCCTTCTTGAGTGTTTGGACCAAGAAGGGAGTCTTCAGGCCTGGCCCTGTCATCCCAACCACAGATGAATCGACAAGACTGTAATTGAGAAGCATCCCCTGGCATCTGGGACTGCGTCTGCTAGATTGTTAAGAATAGACTTGTGCATCAATGGTAAAACCTATTTGGGAGTAAGTTGGGGACAAATCCTAGGGGATGGTTCCTTGATACGCCAACATGATTGAGGAAATGTAACATGATTCTCGAATTAACACTATCAAAGGAAATATCATAGCTGCTAGCACAAAAGTTATTCAACACAAGGAAGAAAGCACATTCCATACCAGAATGCTAAAGATTTTTCACTAGGTCTCCCTCCTCAAGATCCATGGCATTATCGATCCCAGAATATTCTGATCAGGTGAATATATTCCTACTTGAGCTTTTTCATGAACTTGAAGGTCCAACCACTGCCAATTCCTTAGGCTGCGGCCAGAAAGAACACAGCAGCTGAACGGTAGGTCCTTGAATGGTGCCATCATTGAGGGAGCAGATTAATGCTTCAACTATTTGAGCGATAATTGATGCTCCCATAGGAGACCCAAGCTGACCAAACCCAGAAGGGATGGGAACCTGCCTAGTATAAGCTTGAGCTGGTGCTGAACTAGCTAGTTTACTAAACCCAGGTGAAGCACCAAAGGGCTGCCTCTTGGTGGAGACCAAAGTCTCCTCTAAAGGCCCCTGAAGTAAAGCAGCAGCCTCTTCGGGGCTTCGATCAACCTTCGACTCAGGTCTTTTACTTGGTTGGAGGCCTGATCCACTATGACCCCTTTACTAAAAGCCCTAACAGCCTAGTCCAATGCTGATGGGCAGATTAGGTCTCCATGTTTCTTAATAGGCAAATATTCTGAGCAATCTGAAATCTTAGCAAAACCTTTCACTCACATAAAAAGGATAAAAATAGATCTCTCTTCCTCCCTCTCAAGTCTGCTGCCAATGGATCCCAACTCTTGGCAGAATGAAGCCATTGTATGCATATAGGATAACTGACAGTGGCCCAAGCCCTGCTTGAGGAGGCACAACAGGAAATGTGATAGCATCAGTGAACATGACCCATCTTTGGTTGGTGCGGTTATTGCACCCCACTTAGCTACACTTAACCTTGACATCACTCAGCTATGATAGAAAATTCTTACAGGAAATATGAATTGTTAGTAATCCTCAAGAGAAAGTAAGCTTACCTTCATCCATCCCAACAGACCATTCTACCACATGTCTTTACATGTGAACATGGAAAAATTAATACTAGGAGTAGGCTAACATGATCAGAGCATCAACTATAGAGGGCTAACCCCTTCTCTTAACTATCATTAGACAGTTGAAACTCTCCAACACATTGAAGAGTAGGGAAGGAAGTAAAAAATAGGCCATGAGTAAATCTCTCCACCAAACTGTATAGCACAGTAGTCAAAGCCCAATTCTTAAAAAAAAAAAAACGGATGAGTAGGAAAGGTTAAAAGAATGGCTTATGCCAATATCGAATTGAGTTACCACTCCTTCCCCAACTTCTAATCGAAAATAGATATGGGGTTTGCAGAGGGTCCAGTTGCCGGTAGGGGATGAAAAAAAAATTTTTTCCCTTTATGCAGCAAATTCTGCCTTGTGGAGGGAGTAAGCCCTCTCCTCCTAGGTCATGTTAGTACAATGATAAACATTGAACATTAAATGAAAATATGGAAAATAGACTAATTAATGAATGTGGAATATTCACTTATCAATCATATCCCCCAAAATAACCCATTGATGCGAGTTAAAAATAAGTTCAAGAAAGAAAATATGCTCCACTCCTTGCTTTGGTTAATTAAGGTTAGAGACAATTAGAACCTGGATGTCTTAAAAGGTTTACGTAATAAAATATTAGCCCATTAGGTATATTGTAAGGTTAATTACTGCAATTTTTATGCCACCTTACAATAGACCTCTAGTCTCTTCAAATGAAAGGCAAGGTCTCTAGTAATCACACCAACAGAGGCTCATATAAAAAGAGAGAAAAATAAATCTAATAAAAAAGCAGTGGTAAAGAAATAAAATACTTTTAATCTAAACACTCCCAAACAGTCACATAAACATAGAAAGTGAAGGCATATACACCTATACAGTACTGTAAAAGAATGTTACTTAAGTCTAAAAAGTTATCATGAGGACCAAGAATTTGTTTAGGTTAGTAGACTATATGAGCTCGATAAAATTTGTGAAAAATGAAGAGGCTATAAAATACTAAACCTAAACACTTGTATAAAATAAATATGTTGGAAGTTGTACTTGCACCATACGCCAAAAAATACAAACCATTTTAGGTGACGTAGTCTAAAACTTAGAACCGCAACTTAGACTAGGTTAATAATATGAAAACCATGTTAATTCTCAAAAATAAGTAAAGAGGTGAACTTTTAAAGCTAAAAACTTGGTGGCATCATACGACGAGTAGCAAACTCAAAGAAAAAGCACCCAGGTATGAAAAATTTACTACATTTATTATGCTAACTCAATCAGTAGTAAAAAAAAAAATACAAATATTAGAAGTTCATCAACACTACTTAACGTAAAAGTTGAAGAGTTTGCCTAGACAGTCTGGTACCATGAGCATGCAGTAAAGTAAGTCCAACTGCTTTGTCTGACAAATAAGAATGATGGTAGATGAGCACAAAGAAGTGCCCAGATAGTATTGTCTCCATGATCAGTATTGGTTTTCAGTGATGACGTGTCATTGGATGTCCGACATATTTCAGCATAATAGGTGCTGTGACGGGTTCAATATAGCGTGAACTACTCGGTCTTCCTTATACTCACCGTGTGTATGCTATGCATTTGATACATTGGCCCAGGAACAGGAAAGACAACATTTCTTTGGTATTTTTTGTCTTATTAAATTTCCTAGTCTAACCTTCCACAGGAAAGTTCTTGGAGACCACACAGCACATTAACCCCAAACAATAATCTGTTTGTTGAACTATTGTTGATATTTTTTGTCCAAAACTTTTGTTTCTCTTTACATTTGTGAGTTAATATGATTGTTTTTTATTACAGGATTATTATGGAGAGCCCCAGAGCTTTTACGCATTGGCATAGAAGCACCTGGCACAAAAGAAGGAGATGTATACTCCTTTGCCATAATTTTTCACGAAGTAATTGGCCGTCAAGGCCCATTTGGTACATATGAAACCAATACAGATGATGCTCCAGGTAAATTGAACTCTGTACAGAAATGTTTCAAAGTAAATTTACTCATTAATACAGTTCAGTTATAGTAATGAATTTCACTGCCTGTTGGATATATTAATACTGTACCAAGAAAATGTGTTATTTAACTTTTTTTCCTTGTAACCTTTTAAATTATAATACTAAAAAGAAATAGAAATTAAGTATCTTTAGCTAATTGAACAAATATTTGACTTTTTTAAACCAAAATAAAAGCTTAATTTTTTTCTTTTAATTTTGTATTTACGTCATATCAGAGGATTTAATTGAACTGACAGTGGATCTCTTATTCCAAATGTTAAACATTCTGCAAAATGAGAATTAAAAATTTATTAATGCAACATAATTAGAGATAGCCTTTACCAATTTCCATTTGTCTTATGTTATTTCTTTTAATAAATGTATTTATGAGCTTAATTTTTTTTTTCAGTGATTATTGAAAAACTGAAGTTAAAATCAACTGTTACTGGAACCCCGTACCGTCCTTGTCTTTTAGATTTAAGTCACATGCCCTTTGGTTCAGAAGAGTATGTCCGATCAGCAATGGAGTCTGCTTGGGATGAGAACCCAGAAGCTAGACCAACTTTCAAAGCTTTGAAACTCAAATTGAAAAATATGAAAGATAAAAGGTATGAAGCTATCTGTTTAAATGCATGCTATGATTAATTTTGTGTCTTACTGGATACTGAAACAAGGTATTAACATTTTCAGTCACTTACAACAGATTCAAGTCATACAGGAAGTTTCTCTTCTGCTAACCCTTGTCCTTTACAGAATCAATCTGAAAATATAAAACAAAGGTTTTTGCAGTGACTGGAATCCAGTGCTTGTTTAATAATGAATTGATATAGGGGACTTTGGGGTTAATATAGACCAAAAATTAAATACATTTTTATTTATACTTATACTTTACTTTATACACTATCTACGCATACACACACACAATCACATTCATTCACAATACTTTACTTTATACACTATCTACGCATACACACTCAATCACATTCATTCACAGTTTACTTTGAATATTACTTCAAACCCTAAATTACTGTACTTAATACACTACTGTATTTACACTTACCTGCAGGAACTAATGTCTATTTGATTAATAGATTCCTTCACGAAAGGGGGATTCTAATCCCTACAAGTGAGACTAGAATACCCTAATTAGTATATTGGGCCAGGAAATAGGCAACAAAAAATGTACATATAATAGCTTATGTCGATTATCAATAATGACTAATCCTTATTACCAATATGAGATTTGGATTCTGACATGGTACTCGGACTAGTGAAACTAGGATGTCAAAATATTCTTTGAACAGAAGGCCATCAATCTCATAAAAACTATGTAAACTCGATAAAAAGTTATTTCTTTTAAAAATACTTAATAAAATGAAATATCTGAAAGAATTCAGTGTGGTAACTAGATCGATATTAGACTAGATTGAAGCAATTTAGTGATTTCTCTGAAAAATTCTTAACAATCTCATTGTGTTATTCATTTCTAAACAAATCAAAATTAAGATCTTGTCTAAATTTATTTCTAAAATAATGCAATGGTAATATGCAAAAGAACATGTGTGTGTGTGTGTGTGTGTGTGTGTGCATGAATGAATGAATTCGTAAATTTTGACTGGCTAGGTTTGGCTATGCCCTAAAATTCAAGAGATAAGTGCCTTTAAAATCTGTGTTTAGATGTAGAATTTTTCATCAAAAAATTAAGTGAACGAATGAATGGTTTGAAGTTCTCTGGCATCCTGAAATTGAAGGTCATTGACGCTGATATCGTTTATTATAAATAAAGAGTAAATGAATATTCAATTAAAACCATAAAAGTAAATATGTTATAAAAGTTAAATAGCTTTCAGAAGACCTGCCTCTGAAATTAATTTAAAAATACTTTGAGAGAGGAGCAATATACTGTAAACATCAGTGAAGAATAATAAATGGTTAATAAACACAGGTTTGTGCTTGTATTGGTTATAAGAAAAAATGCTCTTTAACATAGTTCATTTCTAATAGTCCATAACTAGCAGAATTATCAGCAAGCAGTGTCCTAGTGGTGATAATGAATAAAGAAATGACATGTCAATTTTAATATTTTATCAACTCATTGATTATTTGACCTTAAAAAAATCACTTTATATACTTATATATGATTTGTTTTAATCAGTTCAATCTCCACAGGAGTAAAGGTAACATCATGGATCATATGGTACAGTTGATGGAGCAATATAGTAAAAATTTAGAAGAATTAGTGGAAACACGAACTAGAGCATTAAGAGAAGAAGAATCAAAGACAAAGGATCTTTTACACCGTATGTTACCACCGTAAGTATTGACTGTTGAAAATATATTTTGTAATACATTTTTCAAGGTACGGGTATATTGTAGAACTAGATTGTCTTAAACTTTTGACAGAGAAGGAGATCATGGTGCATATATCTATTAAGGTATCTACTTTAAAAATAGTATGCATGTCATTTCTGTTAACCCTTTTATAATGATTTCATTTATACAGGTCAGTAGCAGCCAATCTTACCAATGGTGTTCCAGTTCCTCCAAAAGGGTTTGATGCTGTAACTATCTACTTTAGTGATATTGTTGGCTTTACATCATTATCAGCTTCAAGTACACCTAAAGAGGTAATTATCCAGTGCTGGATTTTTTCAAATTTTTTCTTGTTTATACTGTATTCATCTCTTAGATTATTTGAAGCGGGATTTTCACCTTGGTTTTAGTTTCAGTTAGTTAAAGAGTTCAAGAACCTGGTGAATAATAGGGAAATGGCTAGAGAAACATTATTAATGTAAATGCCTTTTTACATCTCAGGAACTTGCAAAGGACCATTCAAGAGTCGTGATGGCAGCCAAAAGTAATAATTCTAATATTATTGTAAAAGAATGAACACTTTTCAAATGTAGTGACTGTTTTGAGAAAAATTTAGCTTCCACAGATAATAAGTCCTAGTGTTTAAAAACCCAACTGAAATGGGGAAATTATATACAAATAGAAATGAGCTAACAAACAATTACTGTACAATAAAAATAAGAAATACAATGAAAAAACTAAGGCAATAAAGCATGACACTTCAAGTAGTACAATATCACAGCCTCTTGAACATGGGAGATTCAGCATCATAAAAACCATTTGGAGCTTTTTTCCAGTTTTTGGATCCTAGGAAGCGGGGCATCAGGTCACCTATACGGGCTGTAAAGGTGCTTATAGCCCATGTCTGGGCAAAAGGGCCAGGCAATTTGGGAAAAAGAAATCATGACACCAACTATATATGGAATCTTTTGTTCTTTGCGATGTTGGTACCAAAGGTACTACTGTCGGCCTTCTTTATTTGTAGTGGTTAGGCAACAGAGACACTAGCAAAGAGCGAAAATCTGCGATTGACCACAATACAGTATAGCACAAAGACATTTTTAACCTTTTCACTACCTTGAACTTTAACCCAATCATCCCCAAAATCTAATCAAATTGTCCTTGGATCATGGCCAATCATCCCACCACCAATTCATGAAATTCGGTCAAATAGTTTTTGAGTTATGCAAATCACATACAAGCATAAATGAATAAATGCACACCTATCAAAACATAATCTTCTGGCAAAGGTAAAGATTATAGCAGGGGATTGGCTATTAAAATATATCAAGTTTTCTGGAGTTCAGCCTTCTCACCAACTAACTAACCACTTATAGGTGTATTCCATATCTCTATTAAGGCGGACAGAAACTTTGTTACCCACTTGGGGAACATAACATTTGAATATACTGGTACTAGGTTGGCCAGGGCACCAGCCACCCATTGAGATACTACCGCGAGTGTTATGGGGTCTTTTGACCGGCCAGACAGTACTATATTCGATCCTTCTCTCTGGTTACAGTTCATTTTCCCTTTGCCCACGCACACACAAATACAGCAAATAGTCTGGCCTATTCTTTACTTATTCTCCTCTGTCCTCATACACCTGACAACACTGAGATTACCAAACAATTCTTTTTCATCCAAGGGGTTACTGCAGTGTAATTTGTTCAATGGCCACTTTCCTCTTTGTTAAGGGTAGAAGAGAGACTTTAGCTATGGTCAGCAGCTCTTCTAGAAGGACACTCCAAATTCAAACCATTTTGTTCTCTTGTCTTGGGTAGTGCCATAGGCTCTATACCATGTTCTTCCACTGTCTTGGAGAGTTCTCTTGCTTGAGGGTACACCCGGGCACACTGTTCTATGTTGTTTCTCTTCCTCTTGTTTTGTCCAAGTTTTTATAGTTTACATAAGAGATATTTATTTTAATATTACTTTTCTAAAAAAAAAAAAATATTTTTCCTTATTTCTTTTCATCACTAGGCTATTTTCCCTGTTAGAGCCCCTGGGCTTATAGCATCCTGCTTTAACAACTAGGGCTGTAGCTTAGCAAATAATAATAATAATAATAATAATAATAATAATAATAATAATAATAATAATATCTCATTTTATAGGCAGACTAATTATTCTCTCATATTAACAGGCTTATGACTGTATTGTATGCCATAAAACCAAACACAAAATCAGAGTTTAAATTTTGATGTTACCTATGTATTAATTTTAGCAAATTACATTTGTTGTATTAATCATTGAAATATTATAGAGGGTATTTTTTTCTTTTCCTGTCACCAGGTTGTGGAGTTCCTCAATGATTTGTACACGTTATTTGACAGTATCATATGTTGGTATGATGTATACAAAGTAGAGACCATTGGTGATGCGTATATGGTAGTGTCAGGTCTTCCTAAACCTAATGGGGGGAAACATGCTGGGGAAATAGCATCCATGGCTCTCGAGTTACTTCATGAGGTAAGTTTCCTTATATCATTAAAATGAATGTAGCCATTCAGTATCTTGTCACTTCTACCACTACAGTACAGTAATAGCAAAAGAAATGATAAACATAATTCATCTTGGGATACGTTATTTAGTTTTTCATCTGAGATACAAATAGAATTACTTCTTGATTCTCTTCAGCAAGTGATACTGTGGACTATTAAATGATTTTATTTTCATTTTAACTGGTTTTCTCTCCTTTGCAGGTTAAAGAGAATTTCCACATAAGACACCGTCCAAATATAAAACTGCAGTTACGTATTGGCCTTCATACTGGACCTGTAATGGCAGGTGTAGTCGGTGTAACGATGCCAAGGTATTGTCTTTTTGGAGACACTGTCAATACAGCATCGAGAATGGAAAGGTAATTATTAATCGAGGTACTGTCAATGAAGGTAAACTAAGTAGTATACCTTTTCAGTCTCATGAAATTTATACACTCTTTATGGACCTTGATGCTTCTGGAAGTGTAAACTCAAATGGCATTTTTTCCTTTTTTTTATAAAGACCACTGATTTCTTAGCTCCTAAGTTGTCTGTTATTTTCTACAAGTCAGCAAGAAGAGGTTCTTTTTGCCCTTGTTGGAAAATTGTTGATGGTACTCCATCAGGTGAATGTGTTTGTGGTAACTTTAGCCCTTCCGATTATTGCCCAATTTTCATAACTCCCATATTATCTAAGGTCTTTGAACATCTTTTAGACACGTTTAAATAGGTAAGCTGAAGGTAATAATCTGTTCCCTAGTTTGCAGTTAGGCTTTCGAAAGGTCATTGGAGTATGCGATACCCTTCTTACAATTTCCAATTCTGTATAAAAATCCCTTGATTGTGGTCAGGAAGTTCATATAATTGACCTCGATTTTAGCACTATCTTTGACTGTGTTAAACATGAGGCCCTTGTTTTCAAATTCAAATACTGTAGTTGGGAGTAGGTGGGTCTTTTCTTTGCATCAATTATGGAGTAGGTGGGTCTTTTCTTAGCATCATCATTGAATTTTTAATTAATAGACTGCAAAGAGTAGTTGTTAATGGAATCCATGGTCATTATAGGAATGTAATATCTTGTGTTCCTTAGGGTAGTTTTTTTGGTCTAGAAAACAAGCTCATTGCATGTTTAGATGATGCTACTCTCTTTGCAGCCATTCCATCTTTTGAATGTAGGTCTGGGGTTGCTGAATCCCTTAATAAAGATTTAGCTAAAATTAGTGCATTGTTCAAATTATGGGGCATGAAGTTGAACTCTACCAAAACTCAAAGTATGATTGTAAGTAGATCAAGGACAGTGGCTCCTCAACATATGATTGTAAGTAGATTGAGGACAGACTCCTCAACATGAAGATTTTTGCATTGATAATGTTTCTTTAACTACTGTATATACAACTTTAAAATTCTAGGTGTGATTCTTGGTTGCAAATTTGCTTTTGAGAAGCACATTTGGTTCGTTTATTTTTCAAATGGACAAAATATTGGCTTATTTAGAGTCTTACAAGATTTATCGTGATCAGTATTTCCTGAAGAAATTTTTTAATTATTTCATTATACCTTGTTTTGAGGATTGTTCGCCAGTCTGGTCTTCAGCTGCTGATTCTCCTCCTAATTGGTTGGACAAACACTTGTGGTTTAATAAATTTCTTATTCATGATCTTGATATTAATTTTTGGACTATCTTTCAGTTAGTTCTTTATGCATGTTGCATAAAATTATTCGTACCATGTTTTGCATTCAGATCTTCCCAGACTACCATCCACTGAGTACTACAAGTAGTGTATTCGAACGTTCTTGCCTTCTCCATCATAAGGCTCAACACTACACAGTATTCTAGAAGAATTGTTTCAGCTGTGCCCAGATTGTGGAATGATCTTATTCTGGCAGTTGAATCAGTGGAACTTGATATTTTCAAACTTGCAGCAAATGTTTTTTGATGAACAAGTTTACATACATCTCTCTTCATAGTTTATAAATGATATTCTTACTGATCTTAAAATATTTTAAATTTATGTACATTACTTCTCATATATAGTTTAGTTATATCCTTACTTCTTTTCCACACTGGACTATCTTTCCTGTTCAAGCACCAGAGCTTATAGCACCCTGCATTCACAACTAGGCTTCTATCTTAGCTAGTAATAATAATAATAATAATAATAATAATAATAAGGCAATTGCACCATTGTCATATCACAATAAACATCACAGAAATGATGATTCTAGGAAACTATGTGGTTATTATGACACTAATTTTTCAATATTAAACTTAGCCGGTGATTATATAAGCTGCAGCTCTGCTGCTCGACAGAAAACTCTACGTTCAAAATCCGCCAGCGATCGCTATGCAGGTAGGGGGTGTACATCAACAGCGCCATCTGTCGGGCAGGTACTCAGTACTCAATGTAAACACAGAACTCAATTTTCTCTCTGTCGTGCCACCGGCAAGACCTACTAATTCGCTGTTGCTAACTGGATTGGTTTTCACATCTTTTTGGTGAAGTACACATTTCTAGTTTTGAGCTTTCGCTTTGCAGGCTTTATCTTCAATACATCCTTGCATTCTTTTGTTGATATTGGATTATTTGTTGATGACTTTGGATAGTTTTTGAATTCCCCTTTGACTAATTCAAAATGGCTGACCCTTCTCAAGTCCCTAAATTCAGGAAGTGTAATGCTAGGGACTGTTCAAGGCGTCTTCCGAAGGCCTCTATCGATCCTCACACCGTTTGTTCCAATTGTCGGGATAAAACCTGTCAATTGGAAGATCGATGTGAGGAATGCGTTGGGCTTTCGGAATTCGATTTTATCGAATTCCAGAAATATACACGTAGGCTAGAGAGAGATAGAGTCAGGAGAAGTTCGTCTCGCTCCGTTGAATTTTCCTCTCCTCATGCCCCACAACCTATTCCTTCCCCTGTAGTGGTTGCTCCTGATCCCCCTTCTAGCACTCAAGAACCTTCGATGGCAGATATGATGCGTGCCATCCAAGCTCTGGGTGAGAGAGTCGAGTCCTTGGCTAGTGACCGTAACCAGCTCATGGCAGACGTCAAGAAGCTGAAGTGTAAGAGTGCAGTGGGTAGTGATGAAGTGAGTGATAGTGTTGTGGATAGTGGTGCGCTTGAGGGTTCGTCTGTTCGTGCCTGTCGTCCTCCCAGTCCGGGACCTCTTGCAAGCTCCCAAGCCCAGGGGAGAAGCAATGTCGTACGACCAAAGGGTTCGAGAGGCTTTAATCAGCAAACAGACGTTCCCTCCGTGGTTTCGGGCGTATCTACCCAAGATCGCCCCACCCACACAAAGACGAGAGAGCCCATTTATTCCTCGTCTGCGGAAGAGGTTTCTCGTAAGAAACCATGGACCAAGGTCTCGCGGCCTCTTAAGCGCAAGTCGGTCCCTTCCGCGCAAGTCCAACGGCCCAGTTGTAGCCACTGGGTCAGTTCGGACTCGCTGCAGTCTTCCGACGACTGCTCACCTCCTAAGAGAGACAAAGCGGTACCGCATCAGGCAGTCACACCGTCTGTTGCCGCACCTGCTCCTGTAGACCCTAAGTGGTCTTTGCTGCAGACCATGCAGTCTCAGTCAACGTCATTGATGCAGGACTTTCGTGCGGAGAAGGTTGACGCTGCACCAACCTCTAGCCTACAACCAACCACGGTTGTGCGTCCTGTGGACGCTGAGGCGACCTTCTGCCGCACTCCAGCTGAGAGAGTCCCGCCACCCATGCGTTCCAGTGTACCCTGCCAGCCGCATGTTGACGTTCAGCGACGCACGGAACCTTCTGTTGACGTTCGCGAGGTACAACAACAGTCTAAGTTGTTTTGTTTTGACGCGGTGCGTCAACCTCCGCAACCCAGTGTGGTTACCTCTGCTCGCCCACATCAGACTAGACAGTCTGGAGTAGACGCTATGCGTCCCCGCGCTGCTATGGTTGTTGCCAGTTCACAGACTGGGCAACAGTTCCATGATGTTACGTCCGGTTCAGTCACGCGTGCACCCGTGCTGCCGGACTCAGCTGACCAGCCGATTCCTACTCCTTTGCCGCTTCCTCCTCAATTCTCAGATGATGGACTCTCTGAGGATGACGACGCGGCACACATTGATGACCCACATACGGACCTTGACGAACCCAAGACCATGCAACCCTCTTTGGACTTTAGAAAAGTTCTTGCTCTGTTCAAAGAGATGTATCCGGACCAGTTTGTGTCTGCGGCTCCACGCTCCCCTCCGTCAGAGTTTGCTTCAGGTACGCAGTCATCCGCGCCTGCCTTTACGAAACTCGTCCTCGCCCGCTTGTCCAAGAGAGCTTTACGAGTTTTAGGAGATTGGATGCAGTCCAAAAAGAACCTAGGGAAGACAGCGTTTACGTTTCCCCCTGCGAGACTCTCTTCCAGATCGAGCGTCTGGTATGCCACGGGAGAAGTTCTCGGCTTGGGAGTTCCTGCCTCTGCCCAGGGCGACTTCTCAAGCCTGGTAGACTCTCCCCGCAGGCTAGCCATGAGACGCTCTAAGATATGCTGGTCTCCTACGGACCTAGACCATCTGTTGAAAGGAGTGTTTAGAGCCTTCGAGGTCTTTAACTTTTTGGACTGGTGTCTGGGAGCTTTGAGCAGGAAGATCTCCCCGTCTGACAAGGAATCTTCCTTGCTCATAATGTCCTGCATGGACAAGGCCATACGTGACGGATCTAGTGAGCTTGCGGCTTCGTTCGTATCCGGGGTCCTCAAGAAATGGGAGAACCTTTGCTCTTTCCTGTCAGCTGGAGTAACACCGTGTCAGAGATCAGAACTTCTTTTTGCTCCTCTCTCAAAGTGCCTTTTTCCAGAGGACTTGATTAAGGAGATTGCTGCCTCTTTGATTCAGAAGGACACCCATGACCTGGTTGCGTCCTCTGCCCGCAAAGCCACCCCTTTGCCTACCTTGTCAAGACCCAGGATGGACACTCCAGCGTCCAGATTCATTCCGCCCTTTCGTGGCAGAGCCTCCAGCAGAGGAGGTGCTCGTGCCGAAGGGAGACGTGGGAAGAAGAAAGGTACCAAGTCTTTTAAAGGCAGAGTCTGACTGCCTCCTTCTTCAGACAGCAGTGGGAGGCAGACTCAAGAACTTCTGGCAGACCTGGGAGAAAAGAGGCGCAGATGCGCAATCTGTGAAGCTGCTCAGAGAAGGGTACAAGATCCCGTTTGTACGCAAACCCCCTCTAGCAACGTGTCCCATCGATCTCTCTCCCAGGTACAGAGAGGAAGACAAGAGACGAGCTTTGAAGCAGGAGGTGTCTCTCTTACTAGAAAAGGGAGCGGTAGTCAAAGTCCGGGACCATCAATCCCCGGGCTTCTACAACCGTCTCTTCTTAGTGGTAAAGAAGACAGGAGGGTGGAGGCCGGTGCTAGACGTCAGTGCGCTGAATGTCTTTGTCACAAAGCAGACGTTCGCCATGGAGACCACAAAGTCCGTTCTAGCAGCGGTCAGAAAGGAAGACTGGATGGTCTCTTTAGACCTAAGGGACGCATACTTTCACGTCCCCATCCACCCAGACTCCCAACCTTTTCTGAGATTCGTTTACGAAAAGGTTGTCTACCAATTTCAAACCCTGTGCTTTGGCCTAAGCACGGCTCCTCTTGTGTTTACGAGGCTGATGAGGAATATAGCCAAATTCCTTCATTTAGCGGACATCAGAGCCTCCCTCTTTTTGGACGACTGGCTTCTAAGAGCCTCTTCCAGTCGTCGCTGTCTGGAGAATCTAAAGTGGACTCTAGATCTGATCAAGGAATTGGGTCTCCTGGTCAATATGGAAAAGTCTCAACTGGTCCCATCCCAAACTATTGTGTATTTAGGGATGGAGATTCACAGTCAAGCTTTTCGGGCTTTTCCGTCGGCCCCCAGAACAAGTCAAGCCCAGGTATGCATCCAGAACATGCTGAAGAAGGAACGATGTTCAGTCAGACAGTGGATGAGTCTGATAGGGACGCTATCATCCCTGGAACAGTTCGTTTCGTTAGGGAGACTACACCTCCGTCCCCTTCAATTTCACCTAGCTGTTTACTGGAAAAAGGACAAGACGCTAGAAGCGGTCTCGATCCCCATTTCCGAGAAGATGAAGTCGTCCCTGACTTGGTGGAAGGACAGCATCAGCCTCAGAGAGGGTCTGCCCCTGGCTGTTCAGACCCCCAACCACGTTCTCTTCTCGGACGCATCGGACACGGGCTGGGGTGCGACAGTAGACGGTCGGGAATGCTCGGGAACTTGGAACTCGCATCAAAGAACGTTACATATCAACTGCAAGGAGCTACTGGCAGTTCATCTGGCCTTGAAAAGCTTCAAGTCCCTCCTTCAAGGCAAAGTGGTGGAGGTGAACTCGGACAACACCACGGCTTTGGCGTACATCTCCAAGCAAGGAGGGACCCATTCTATGACGTTGTACGAGATCGCAAGGGACCTCCTCACCTGGTCAAAAGATCTAAACCTTTCTCTAGTAACGAGGTTCATCCAAGGCAACTTGAATGTCATGGCAGATTGCCTCAGTCGGAAGGGACAAATCATTCCAACAGAATGGACCCTACACAAGGATGTGTGCAAGAGACTGTGGGCCACATGGGGCCAGCCTACCATAGATCTCTTCGCAACCTCGATGACCAAGAGGCTCCCAATATATTGCTCACCAATCCCGGACCCAGCAGCAGTTCATATAGATGCCTTTCTACTGGATTGGTCACATCTAGACCTATATGCATTCCCCCCGTTCAAGATTGTCAACAAGGTACTGCAGAAGTTCGCCTCTCACGAAGGGACAAGGTTGACGTTAGTTGCTCCCCTCTGGCCCGCGAGAGAATGGTTCACCGAGGTACTTCAATGGCTAGTGGACGTTCCCAGAACTCTTCCTCTAAGGGTGGACCTTCTACGTCAGCCACACGTAAAGAAGGTACACCAAGGCCTCCACGCTCTTCGTCTGACTGCCTTCAGACTATCGAAAGACTCTCTAGAGCTAGAGGCTTTTCGAAGGAGGCAGCCAGGGCGATTGCTAGAGCAAGGAGGACATCCACTCTTAGAGTCTACCAGTCGAAGTGGGAAGTCTTCCGAAACTGGTGCAAGTCAGTATCAGTATCCTCGACCAGTACCTCTGTAACCCAAATAGCTGACTTCCTATCATACCTGAGGAAAGAAAGATCTCTTTCAGCTCCCACTATCAAAGGTTACAGAAGCATGTTGGCATCAGTCTTCCGTCACAGAGGCTTAGATCTTTCCAACAACAAAGATCTACAGGACCTCCTTAAGTCTTTTGAGACCACGAAGGAGCGTCGTTTGGCTACACCTGGTTGGAATTTAGACGTGGTGCTAAGATTCCTTATGTCAGCAAGGTTCGAACCACTTCAATCAGCTTCCTTTAAAGATCTCACTTTAAAGACTCTTTTCCTGGTTTGCTTGGCCACAGCTAAAAGAGTCAGTGAGATTCACGCCTTCAGCAGGAACATCGGATTTTCATCTGAAACGGCTACATGTTCTTTACAGCTTGGTTTTCTAGCCAAAAACGAGCTACCTTCTCGTTCTTGGCCGAAATCGTTCGATATTCCAAGCCTTTCAATTATGGTTGGAAATGAACTAGAAAGAGTCTTATGCCCTGTTAGAGCTCTTAAGTTCTATTTAAGACGAACTAAACCTTTACGAGGACAGTCAGAAGCTTTATGGTGTTCTATTAAGAAACCTTCTTTGCCTATGTCAAAGAATGCCTTATCCTATTATATCAGACTGTTGATACGAGAAGCTCATTCCCATCTGAGTGAGGAAGACCAAGCTTTGCTGAAGGTAAGGACACATGAAGTTAGAGCTGTCGCAACTTCAGTGGCCTTTAAACAAAATAGATCTCTGCAGAGTATAATGGACGCAACCTATTGGAGAAGCAAGTCAGTGTTCGCGTCTTTTTATCTTAAAGATGTCCAGTCTCTTTACGAGAACTGCTACACCCTGGGACCATTCGTAGCAGCGAGTGCAGTAGTGGGTGAGGGCTCAACCACTACATTCCCCTAATTCCATAACCTTTTTAATCTTTCTCTTGAAATGTTTTTTATTGTTGTTTTTGGGTTGTCCGGAAGGCTAAGAAGCCTTTCGCATCCTGGTTGATTTGGCGGGTGGTCAAATTCTTTTCTTGAGAAGCGCCTAGATTAGAGGTTTTGATGAGGTCCTGTAGTATGGGTTGCAACCCTTGATACTTCAGCTCCTAGGGGTCGCTCAGCATCCTAAGAGGATCGCGAGGCTCCGTAAGGAAGACGTACTTAAAAAGGCAGAGTAATTGTTCAAGTCGACTTCCTTACCAGGTACTTATTAATTTTATGTTTGTTATTTTGAATAACTGCTAAAATGAAATAAAAAATCCTTAGCTCATAATAATGTAAACAATTATTGCTGGTCTCTACCCACCCCCCTGGGTGTGAATCAGCTTATATAATCACCGGCTAAGTTTAATATTGAAAAATGTTATTTTTATAATAAAATAAATTTTTTAATATACTTACCCGGTGATTATATATTAAAGGACCCTCCCTTCCTCCCCAATAGAGACCCAGTGGACCGAGGAGAAAATTGAGTTCTGTGTTTACATTGAGTACTGAGTACCTGCCCGACAGATGGCGCTGTTGATGTACACCCCCTACCTGCATAGCGATCGCTGGCGGATTTTGAACGTAGAGTTTTCTGTCGAGCAGCAGAGCTGCAGCTTATATAATCACCGGGTAAGTATATTCAAAAATTTATTTTATTATAAAAATAACATATTTCTGTTAATGACCCAGCCATGTACTGTTTGGCTTATTGTAGATAGCCTTACAGATTCTTTGTAAAGTTCCTGTGGCCCTAGCTGTATTACTTTCTGCCTTTAAGGGGACTGTCCACCATGCCATGAATTTTTTTTTCCAATCATTCAAAATACACAATTTTTATACAGTATATGTTTAAGACACAGTATATGATACCTTCATTATATAAAAATTCCAAGTCATTTGATCAAAAACTTTTTGATATATTAGCAAAAATCATGATTTAAACTTTTTTTAGGTACATTTTTCTCCACTAATGACACCAATTGTTCTGAAAATCGTACCATCAAAATTCCTGTATAAATCGAATAAATCTGTGGGACAGATTTTTTATTTTCCTTTTTTTCATGAATTTTTTCTTAATTTTCTTCGTCTAGACGCAAGATATTCATAAAGAAAAGAGAAAAAGGAAAATGAGAATTCTGGTACACAAAAAGTGGAATTTTTATTCCTCTTTTCAATTATATCTTTCTCTCTAAAATTGAACCATAAATAAGTGAGAAAAATGTACCTAAGAGTGAATAATTATGATTTTGAGTTATGAGCTCCCAAATGTTTGCAACAAATTTTTGCTTCTTTTAAAGAAATCAAGATAACATTATTATGATAACCTTACATTGTACATTTACTGTGTACTCTTATTTGTGTTTCCCTCTCTTCTTGGTTCTTTTTTCTTGCTCTGTTTACTTTTTGTTCTTTCTATGACATTAGGTAGCATTGGCCTTGCTATAAAGTTCCCGAGGACGTTGTAAAAACACAAGGTACATACGAACTGGAAGTAAACAAACACGCATTATAACTTCTATACGTCTTTGGGAACTCTGGCTGCTGTTCTCGTAGCTCGTAGTTTTTGTTTACCTACCCTCTACCAATGTCTTCCATTTCTGCCAGACGTACAAGATTTTGAAACATGCGTGAAAAAATCGCTATATATATATATATATATATATATATATATATATATATATATATATATATATATATATATATTTATGCAAAAATAAAAACACAAAGACGATTCTGTCAAACTCAGTCATGCAGACGACGCATTAAGGATGACGTCCTCGTTTAAAAACCATTATATCTTCATTACTTTTAAAAATAATTGGCTGAAACTTCTAGAGAGCATGTATGATATGTTTCTGCATACATATAAGCAATAAAACTATTTTCAATTTCTGAAAGTTGGTATGTCAAAACACCATGGCGGACTGGGACTCTGCTATAGTGTTTGATATAGCAACTTTTAAAAAATAGAAAATTGTTTTATTGCTTTTATTAAACATAGCATAATGTCGCAAACAGATGTTGTAATAAGAAAGTTGGAATATCAGGAAACATTAATTCTTGATATTTCACTTTGTATTCAGTTAAAAGCATGTAGATTTAAAGATTAAAGTTCAGTTAATAACTCCAAGCATACATACCTGGATATAAATGTATTTGATTTTAATTTCTAAATTTTACCATGGCATTATGATGTCTGATTTTAATTAAGTTATAAAGAAATTATAGATTTTAAATAATTACTGTAGAACTAATTTTATTTCAACACTATTAAATATGGTGTCAGTCTTCCTGATAAAACAGATAATGTTCAAAGATATGCTTATCACTATAATTAATAAACTTTTTATGCCTTTTCATAACCTGTTTTCTGTAAAGCTCAGATTTATTCAAAGTTATTTTTCTTTTATTTTACAGCAATGGTCAACCTTTAAGAATTCACATTTCAGAAGAATGTAAAAATGCTCTAGAACGTCTAGGAGGCTATGAAATAGAAGAAAGAGGTCTAGTCACTATGAAAGGCAAGGGAGAAGTCCTTACCTTTTGGCTCAATGCTGCATTGCCCAGTGCAGTTCAGAGGAAACCTGGAAACATTGAGCCTGCACAACCATTTTTGTCACAAACAAATGGCTGTGATAATGAATATAGAAGGCGCAGTCCCAGATTGTCTTCTATAGGTGGAAGAACTGCAAGCATTCCAAGGTAAGTATTAATACATTTCATAAATAAGTTCATGTTTATTTCATTAAATTTACCACCTTCCAAAAGTAGTTTCAAGGTCTAGCTAAATTACTGTACCATAAAGATGATTGATTTATTATAACTCAAATTAAGATATTATTTCTATGAATCTCATCTGAGGGTAATCTGTCCTTCTTGAAGTTAGCTAAATTTTGATGTATCCTGAATATTTAATATTTCCCAGCTTTGACTGCAATAGCTTGCCCCTATAATTTTATATTCAGCTTATACAGTAGTATATGGTAATAACATTGCTTGGACAAGCCAACTAGTGGATGTTATTTCAGTCTTCTTGTTGTAGTTATGTCAGCCGTACCTGTTGTTTGTTCCTCAAATCCATATTGTTATTTTGAGTTTATTAGTGTTCCTTAGCTTGAGATTAATAAGGGATATCTTCTTCAGCTTAAGACATGTCTTCCTGTGTTAAATGTTCAAGGGGATAGTTGTTAGCTGATAAAGATTCTCATTCCTCTGTCATATGTAGAGGGCAAGCATTGTGATTCACATAATCATTGTTCTGAGTATGTTTACTTTACAGTCCCTCCTATGAAAGAATAAGTTCAGTTAATATCTGAATGAATAACGTGTATATGATTCTAAATGTGGAGGGAAAGTCCTTTTACTAAATAATTACCAAACTCTTGGGGTTTAGTAATATTAAGCTTAAGAAACTTTTTTACTAAGTTTACTGTATACATGCAATCTGATAAGGCTAATGAGCATTTGGAAGGAAACTAGCCTAATCTCTCTTTATCTGAACCCTAGGCTAAGTCATTTGTTTTTCTTAGTGGTTTTAGAGTACTATACCAATAAGTAATAATTCTGATGGTACACTTGTTATAGAGTTAATGGCCTCATATCACAAGCCTTGCTCCCTCAAGTTACTTCAGAAGTCTAAAATTTTGGTTCATGCTAAGAAAGTGTTGTATTATGAGTGAGATGGCAGTTGCCTAATACCGTCTAGTGTGGGCTCTGCCACAAGTGCTTCATCAGCTAGTGATGTTCATGAAGGGGCTAGTTCAGTACTTCAAAATGTGAAACGAGCCAAGAAAGTGCAAGGGTTACCTCTAGTAGTAAGCAAATAAGAAATCCGTATTTTTCAAGAGTAAATGCTTTGCCAGAGCAAGACCTACTGTAGAAGGTAAGGTAGAAGTTGATTTTGAAGAAACTGACGGATGATAAATACTCGTTTTTCCATCTTTACTAAAGATTATTGCGGAAATAAATCCTAATAGAGTAATTAGGTAAGTTCTGATTATGCTTATACTATTCGACGATATCTGGGGCAATTTTTATACTCGGGTTTCCCATGTTGTATTTACTCAGACAAAGTGGCTAAATTGATGTCTCAGATGGGTGGAACATCTAATAATGTTTCTTCTAGTTTGTTGATAAAATCTTACGTGCCAAGGAAGTGTTCTGTGCTTTATAATACAGGTCAGTTGCCCAACCTTGCTCTTTCTCCAAATCAGGATCCTTGACAAGTTTCAACAAGAAGAAGTCATTAAATTCAGGTTTTTCAAATTGAATAACTCAAACAGATGTTGGTTATGGGTGATAGCATGGTGAAGTTTAGTTGAGATTCTCTCTTTTGCAGATTCAGTTGTAAGAACTTTATAGACTCATTAAAGAAAAGGTTACAAGCCACCAAGATCTTAATTTTATGTTAGATTACTCAAGTTATTTGAATGGAAATGTTTCAGATGGTATTCTGGAGGCTGCTACTGTACTGTATTTTTTATTTTGTCAAACATTGGGAACATCTGTGTACCCATATGGTTTGGAAAGTTTCATATGCACAAAAGCACTCTCTGATTAATTGAGGTGTCCTAAATTGCTTATTTTATCCCCTAGTGTTTTATCCTTCCTTCTCATGATTATTCCTTTTTCGTCCAGGGGAGAATTTTTGGGAACAGTGACTAGCCTTTATGTTTTCTGACTACCAGAAGGCCTAGTAGAAGTTCCTACAGGACTTGTTGATCTTATAGGAGAGTTCAATGATAGTTTCTACCATGAAATATTGGTAGGGAGAAGGCTACTCCACTTTTATCAGGTTCTTGGTGATAAGATATGGATTCAGAATTCCTGTCCAACTCTCTTCTGTCCTTTAACCCTCTTTTGCCAGTGAAACCCATTTCTTTTTTACTTTCTTAAGCAATTTGTCAAAATCGTATATTTTGAAATTAAGAGATCGCAAAACTTCTAGAGACTGTGATGGAGAAGACATCTTAGATACCTTCCTATGTTATTCCTAGTACCCAAGGCATTTGGGGTTTGGCAGGCAGTTCTAGAAGTCTTGATGATGAACAGGCATACAGTTCTCAACAGTTTTTTGAGGGAGACTTGTTCTACAGTCCTAAGGGTAATAAGGATAGAAGATTGGATGTTTTTGATAAATTTTAAAATGCTTATTGTCACATCAAGATTCATTTGGACTCTTGGAAACTCCTTATATTTAGACGGTTAAAAATATATCAATTCAAATGCCTGTGTTATAGACTTAGGATTTCTAGGTGATGATTTCAATCTTGGATTAGTAATCAAGATTTCTGGGTGATCATAGTTCTGTTGTACTTAGATGATTGGCTAATTTTGAACACATCCTTAGAGAAGATTTGGGTTAATTAGATATGGTTGGTCCGATGGTTGTTGATGTTGGAAGTACTAGTCAGCGTGAAAAAGTCTGTTTTGATTCGGGGATGATCATAGCAGCAGTTTCTCTCCATGCGTTTCCGTCAGAAAAGAAGACTCTGTCAATCCTACTTTTGCTAAAGACGATAAAAAAAAAATTATTCCTAGGGACCATGATATTGGGGAAGCCATTTCCTCCTAGCAAAATTGCAGCCTTATCTACTGCCGAATGGTTCTGAGAGAATCCTTTATAGTTGTTGGCTGCTTCTGACCCCAATTTCATCCAGCAAGTATCGAGTATTTTTTTCTGAAACTCCTATATGGCCTTTTGAATATTTTTTTATAAGCCTTGCAATGGTGTACCCAAGCCAGTATTCCTTCAGCAAGAAATTATCATTCAAGTTCATAGCCTCAACCAGATGTTCCAGGGAATTTTGAATATACTGTAGAGATCCTTGAAAGCCTAAATAATGCCTTAATCCATTGGGTGAATCAGCTATGTCATGCTTGGCTGTAAGAATTCAACCTATACAGTGTCATAATTTAGATTGATCTTGAGGTTTCCAACATTGTCAATATTTTTCTTATTTTTTTTAGGCTGTAGGCAAAGTGATTCATTATTAGCTTTAGTAAAAAAGACAAAAAAAATTCTCATTCATTCCCATTCAGTTTTAAACCTTTACTCTCTCAAAACAGTCTGAGAACTTTTAAACAGTCAAGTACAGTACTAACTTTGGCTGTAACTATACTAATATGGGAACTAAATAAAGATGATTAAGTTTGCCTAATCGGGTTACAATAGATTCACTTACACCTTTACATGGTTTATACAAAAAATTGCCTTATAAATATCGTTTTTTGAGCTAATTAGTTAAAAATTTTCTTTCCTGTTAGATATTAGTATAAATTGAACGAGAGGTGATTATAATTATTATAAGCAGTTGATGAAATTTGCATCATTAGCTTATCATCATAATTCTGTTATTATTTCTATACATATTTAGAATGAAAAACGAAAATAGATTAGTTTAAATGCTTTTTGCTATTCAAATAATAATGTTTAATCTGATTGTTTCATGAGTTTTGCCACATAACTAAATGAAGTTAGGTCCTGATAATTAGATAATTGTTATACCTTGATAATCTAAGAGAATACAAATTGGAGATTTCTTGTGGGTATGGAATGCATTTAAGAATCATATTACATGGTGTTTGGTACATATAATGTAGTCCAGTCAAAGTTCATGTATATTTTTCAGTCATTTGATGTTGTTTACTGACTAGTACAGTAAAAAAAAAATTTAATCAAAACTGCCAAATACCCACATTATTAAAAATATTTTTTCATTGTAGAAAGGCAGGTAATGTTAGAAATGAGAGAACAGTGGAAACATGACAGTTCAGCTATGCCAAGAGGACAGGACAAAATTAGATTAGAATGGTGTCTCTTACTGAGAATTAGTTATCTTTTATTCCTACATAGCTGCCAAACTAAATAAGTTCTTCAAATTTTTATCAGGTATGGGAAAGTCTACCCTAAACAGTGGGTGCTGTTCCAGAGGTAAAGGGGGCTATTAGATCCCTCAACCTTTCAATCATCCCATTATATCAGTGGAGTGATTTATCTTGTGTTTTCTCTGGAGGATTTCATTTTTTTTTTTGTTTCATAGAATATCATATGCTCTATTAAAGCATTTTTTATTATTTTTTCAATTTCGGAAGGATTTTAACAATCAATAATTCTTAATCATCATCATCCCCTCCTGCGCCTATTAATGCAAAGGGCCTTTGTTACATTTCGAAAGTTGTCTCTATCTTAAGGTTTTAATTCAGTACTTCTCCACTCATCATCTCCCACTTCACGCTTCATAGATCTCAGCCTTGTAGGCCTGGGTCTTCCAACTCTTATAGTGCCTCGTGGAGCCCAATTAAACATTTGGTGAACTAATCCCTCTTGGGGAGTGCGAAAAGAATGCTCAAATCATCTCCATCTACCCCTCACCATGATCTCATCAACACATGGCACTCGAGTAATCTCTCATAGTTTCATTTCTAATCCTGTCCTGCCATTTAACTCTTAAATATTCTTCTGATATTCTTCTGAGGGCTTGGTTCTCAAATCTACAAATCAGTTGGATACTGTTTCATTGTCATAACAACTCATGTTCATACAGTAACACCAATCTCACTAAACTGATATACAGACTGATTTTTACATGCAATTTCAGGGGATTTGATTTCCAAATTTTACTAGACCTAGACATTGTCTGATTTTCTTTTTTCAATCTTTCATTAAACTCAAATTCTCAAGATCCTGTGTTGGAGATCATAGTTCCCAAATATTTAATTGATAACCCCATTAATTCTTTCTCCTTCCAATGATGTTTCCTCTTTCATTGCATATTCCATTCTCATTATCTCTGTCTTTCTTTTATTTGAGCCCAACCTCGTGTGATATTGCATGCTTTCTGGTAAGCAGACTTTGCAAGTCCTGTGATGTTCTACTAATAAGGATAGTATCATCAACATACTGTAGGTCAGCTAATTTCCTGTTACCAATCCTTCTCCCCCATCTCCAAGTGTTCTATGCATTACAAAATCCATGAGGATAAACAAAATGGGCGACAACACATTGTCTTGGAGTACTCCACTGTTCACTGGAAATTCATTTGATAGGACTCCAATAACATTAACTTGGCGCTTGGTATGCTCATGAACAGACTTAATCAAATTTACATATTTAAAGAAGAACCCCATAATAATACAGGACTCTCCACAAAATTGGCCGGTGGACCATATCAAATGCTTTTTCAGTCCACAAATGCCATCAAAAGTGGATTTCTATATTCTACGCATTACTGTACCACATATCTTAAAATGAAAATTTGGTCAGAGCAACTTTTACCTTTTCTAAATCCTGCTTGTTCATCTCTCAGCATTTCATCAATCTTTCTCTCAAGTCGCTTGAGAATGAGCATACTATTTTCATGACAACTGACGTAAGTGTGATGCCTCTGTAATTATTGGAATCGGTCAAATCTTTTTTTGCCATTTTCACCAACACTCCTAGCTGCCATTCATCAAGTTTTGGCTCTTCTCCCCACATCCTACATAATAATCTTGTAAGTATTCTGGGAGTCACTTCTTTTTATTGTCAATATCATCATGGCAGTTATTCCATCGTATCCCCATGGGTTTTCAATCTCTTTTGAGTTTTTAATGATGGCTTTGACTTCAAACACACTGAATTCATTCATGGGCACATACAGTTCTTCCTCAGCTTTAGGTATATAATTCAAATTATTCCCTTCATATCTCCTATTCATGACCTCACTTAAGTGTTCCATCAACATTTCCTTGATTTATAGTTTGTTGTTATAACAGATCCATCTATCTTTTTGATGGGCATATTCTTCGTTTTTGCCCCAGTAGAGATATCATCAATAATTCTATGAGCAATTCTTACACCAAGCCACTCCCTGACTTCTTTGCTTTGTCAGCCTCATCTGCTTTCCAATCTAAATATCCTCTGCAGTCATTACTGGCTTTTCTTTTGACTTCACTATCAATATTTTAAGAGCAGTAACAACATTAAAATAAATATTTTCTATATACATTATAAAAATTTTAACAAAACAAGAGGAAGAGATGTACCCTCAAGCAAGAAAACTCTAACCCAAGACATTGGAAGACCATGGTACAGAGGCTATGGCACTGCCCTGACTAGAGAACAATTGTTTGATTTTGGAGTGTCCTTCTCCTATAAGAGCTGCTTACCATAGCTAAAGTCTCTTCTACCCTTACCAAGAGGAAAGTGCCCACTAAACAATTACAGTGTCATAGTTAACCCCTTGGTGAAGAATTGTTAGGTCATCTCATTATTGCCAGGTGTATGAGGACAGGAGAATACAGTATGTAAAGAGCATAGGCCAGACTATTCGGTGTACATGTAGGCAAAGGAAAAGTGAACTGTAACTAGAATAAAAAAAAATCCAGTGTAGTACTGTCTGGCGAGTCAAAGGACCCCATAATTCTCTACCGGTAGTATCTCAATGGGTGGCTGGTGTCCTGGCCAACCTACTGCACAAACATACAAGTAACAGACTAGGTAAGCTGTGATAGGATGCTTTCATAGCTCAAGACAAGAGACAGCTGTGATACTTATACAAACTTTGTCTAAACAGAGCTCGAATGTGCTATTGCCAATAGATTAAATTATGTTGTTGCCCTATTCACAAAAAACAGTGTTTTCTGGTACTTGGTTCATGGAAATTGCATAAACATCAGCTATGAACCGAAGTGATAGATCATGTACATCAATAGATACTGACAAGTAAGGCTTAATTGAATAAGTGGCCAAAAAGTTGTAGTACATAACTAATCTTAAGATATGGTATTGACTGAATCATTAGGATTACAGGTACTAGTTTCATTAATAAATGTTACCTTTAAAAGGCTACATCTATGTAAAATTTTATTTTCTCAATGATAAGAGCTTAATATTGAATGTAAAACTTTCATCACAGGTTTTAGAACTTCTGATAAGAGTTTATCAAGAAAGAAATTGTAAGTCAAAGAAAAATTCTGATATTGCTTTTTCTTTTAACACAAGAGAGCCACCATGAGACGTTGGAAACTTATGCTATTTACAGTAGATAGTTGCATTTTGGGATAATTCTTGAAAATTTCAGACTATAAGTAGTTACAGATATTAAATCATAACTCTTTCATCATGCAATTTATTATAACTTGCATCCTCACTAAATCTAGCGAATGATCACAGTCTATTGTTTCAAATAATTTTACTTATACAAAAATATAGAAGAATTCTGTCTTCCAAATTCATTATACAATGTCTTTCAGTATCTTTATTGGGCTAAATTCTTGGTACTGTAGTAGGCATGACTTTATAAAACTCAGATTTTTGAGAGCTGTCAAATCTTTTAGAGTTAGATTTCTCATTTTTGCTGCTTTATATTTTTACTTAATACACCCCCATTCTTTTTTGTTAGTATATCTTCCATACTTTAATACCTGTAATGTATTTATTCTTGTTTACTATTTATAGTTAAGTTGATATTCTTGCTGGTTATCATTTCATTCCAAGTCAAATTTTCTTGACCTTTAGATATTTGATGACTATTTGGTTGAAAGGTTTAGTAAATGACAAGAAACAAAGGATAAGGCAGTGTTTACTTTCTATAATTGCTAGTGATCTTTGATGAACTTGCCCTTACCATAACTTTACATCATTGTCAGGAGCTTTACTCAAAACATTCTTAGGTTCAAAAGTCAAAGACCAATTGAAGTGGTACTTTCAAGGATGAGTCAAATGAATTTTGGTCTATGATGTAATCATTTATAAAATTAGACTATTTGAAGCTAATATTTCCTATGTTAATTGTTTTTTTTATATAGTTTTGAGTAGTTTAGGGAGGACTTTAAGAGCAATTTTCTTGTATAACCCTCAGGTTTTAATTGTGACGAGTGTTGCAAAATGTCAGTACCACGTATCGTTTTATGTAGGAACTTACAGTTCTTATCTTGGATTCAACTTGGAGCAGTAGTGTAAGAGAACCCTATATAGAGTCTAAAATGCACTTTTGATAATCTATCTGCACCCTTTTTAGTTGGTCTTATTTTATGTACTGTACTTAAAAATATTGTACATATCACTCATCATATTCATTATCTATACTTTAGGTTTTCAGATATTAGTGAAAGTACCATTAGGGTAAAAGTTTATTTAAAGGTACTATATGTACCTATTTCTTTTTTACATGTTATTGTATTGCATAATGAAAGCGTTAAAATGTGAATGGGAATCACTCAAACAAGTCATACTCTATACCATATTTTGTTGCTATCTGTTTGAAGTCATCTGAGCAATGAATACTATTCCTTATGGCTTAGTCATGAAGACCTCTATTTGTGCTTTAATATACTGTACATTAGAATAGAAATACAGTACATCTTCAGATTTTGTATGTTGAGATGCTTTGCTATAGTTTTTTCAAAGCACATGGCACCTTTTGTATCACAAACTTAAAATTTGTAGTTGGATGCTTTGACTTCTAAGTTTGTTTGAGCTAACCTTAGAAAAGTACTTTCATTGTTGCTTAGTTATTTTGGGTAAACATGAGTATTTAATCTTTATTAGTTTGAAACATTTAGGAATTAGACTTCAGAATAATTTTATGAATTACCATACTTAATTTTTATAGGAAGACGAATAATTGAAAATGAAATTATTTTTGTGACCATATCAATTACATGTCTTTATTCATATTTATAGTTTAGAATGTTAAACAAATTTATTCAATAAAAAACTAAAGGGATAACTTTTAAACTGCAAAAATTATGTTCGACCAATTTTGTAATGGTGCTTAGCAGCTGAGCAGGAAATATGAAATTTTTAGTGCCATTGTATTTTCAAAGATAATTTTTTTCATAACTTTTTTTTCTATGAAATCGTAGTTGTCATTTGTGATGTAAATATCTCCCTTTTTAAGTGTAAAACTGATATTATTAAATATAATCTGTCTTTTAAACTGCTGAATTGCCATTTAGTAATCAAGTAAAATCATAGTAATTGAGACCATGAGGTTTTGTATACACGTGATAAAACGAATGCTCTCTTCCCAGAATCAATCCGTAAAATTCTTGAGTTGTACCCCCAGTATTTTGTATTTCCATAAAAAACAAGTCATTACTTGAAACCCAGTGTCTTACAGGAAGCAAATACTATTCAATTTTCTTTATAGCTAACCCATTTATTTTACTTAGCATATTTGAGCATCTCTACAAATCTCTGTAATGTATTCAACTAGGTTACTTCCCAAATCTCCTCACACTATAAATGAGCAACCTAATAGCTTTTTGCCAGCATGAGACAAATTACTTTGTTCATTAAATATCTTGATAGTTTCAGCTCAACTCAGAACTTGGGATCTTAATTTTTACCACTACTCTGTCTCATTAATTTACAAGGGTAGGGGGATGTATCTTGAAAGAAATGAAAATTGGATTTTTTTTTATAAATATTGAATGTAAATGAAGATTAAACAGCATTTGTTTTTATCTTTAGGCCTAAGTACTAGAAAAAAGAATCCAAGTAGGAGTGATTGAGGGTTACAAGTCAGCAGCACGGACTCAGTTGTTCAAGGACCAATAGTTAAATCTTACCTCCATTTTCGGCACCTGCTTGTGGAACCGACCTATGACTTCATCCCTTCTCTAGAGGATGGCGTTAACCCACAGATTGACAACGTGGTGCGACAGAAACTCAAGAATCCGGGTACCTGAAAACTGGAAGGACTCCAAAATCTTCCTGGCCGAATCTTTCTCAAGATTGTGGGAGCAAAACATGAACCCCAAAGATCCCAACCATAGATCAAGCCACGAAGCAGCCTGCATGGCGTACTTTGCGCCTCTATGTTCAGGAGCTCAACTGCTGATAGTGAGGCCTTCAGAGAGGAGAGTGTTTGAGTGGGACCGCCCTTCGTTAGGGACTCTACACCGAAGGGTCGAGGGTCATGGTGGAATGTGGTTTCCATTCGATCTCATAATACTTCCTTTGTAACACAAAAGGAAGTGGCAGGGTCTGAGGAGGAAACTGCCCTCAAGGAACTAGAAGTTCCAGCTATCTGAGCAATAGCTTTCCGTTTGGCAGCTGTCAGACCTTTGGACCAAGCTAAGCCACACTGGACGTGAAAGGCTTCTGGGTCTCGAATATCTCTCCGAGAACCATATCCTTCCCTTCCTGGATGGTGGAACCAGGAGTGGACAGCCTGTTGATTGCCCTCCTACAAGCAAGGACCTGCCAAAAGGTATGTTTCGACTCACGTCTCTCCTGTTCGGAGTGATAGTTCAGATTGGCCGCCTTTGAAAAATTTTCATCCTCCGAGTTTAAGAGGTCGTCCACCTCCAGGCTCACATCCAGAGACTGGGGTAGGTCAGGGTCGTCAACTGTATCAGTGGATGGGCCCGCCTCTGTGCCTCAGCCTCTCTAACTTCCCGTACCGTGGCATTCTTAGGTTTCGTCTTCGTGCCCTTAGGTTCCCTACGCACAGGACATTCCTCTACGGTCTTAGGAGGGGGAACCTGCGAGGTCTAAAAGGTACTAGACAAAGCATTGGCAGCAGGAGCTGGATTAGATACAGAAACTGAATGCTGGTCCGAAGCCACTACTTCAATGTCTTAAGAGTTGAAGGAATGGATCGCGATATCCCTGGGCGAGCCTATGTCCCTACTCATCCTAGGGTGGATAATGTCGGCGTGAGGTGGAGTTATGCCTCTCATCCGTCGCTTTTGCTTCTTTGCTTTCACTGGCGTGAAAGGTAAGTTGAACATATAAGAATCAGAAGGGGCATGGCCTTCAGCACGCGATCGGGGTGGAGGGGATTTGCACGCTCTGTCTGCCGTCGATCTCCTTCTAGGGTCTCGACTCTCAACTGATGAGCTTGACGAGGGTTCCAGAGGGATTCTAGGGGTTGCCCTGACTGTAACAGTTGGGGGTTGTGATGGTGGAGCACCATTCAGAGCCTTCAGGATGATGGACGTGAAAGTCAACACCCATGGAGGAAGCTTTGAACCCCTAGGTACACCCTAGAAGTCCTAGAAGAATGTCCTTTGGGTGAAACTCTAGAGGAATTGCCAGTCGACGGAGGAAATAACCTCTGAGGCAGAGGAGGAAGGTCCAGGCTAATAGGCACATTTGCAAACCTATTAGGAGGCTCCTTGAACCCTTCTGGCAAGGATGTCTGTCTTCCGCTCGAGGTGGAAGACGCAGAAGGGCGAGACGAAGGTGTTGGATCAGCACTTGCTCGCAATTCCGATACATTTACTCGTGAAATTCGCCTTTTTGGTCAGGAAATCGCGAGATTCACGTGCAAACTCGTGAACTTAACGCGTCAATGGACGCGATTCACAAGCAGAGGTGCTCACAACAGCAGCACTAGGAGCCACTGAGGAAGAGGAAGGTCTAATGCCTTCTTGCTGCCCCAGGGGAGTACCTATGCCTGACAGAATTGGCAGAGGAGGCCCCTGAGTAGAGAACTACTCTAGTTGGAGAACGCGTCACAGCGGGACGCGTTTCCAAGCGTCGCGTTGGTGAGCGCTTCACTAAAAACTCCCCACGTCGTGAAAGGCACTGAGGGTTTATCTGGACGCCTGTCTGAGGAGCGGTCGTTTTCATCATCAGATTCGGTCCGAGGTCGTTGGGAAGGTCTGGTTGAGGGGATACACGCTGAAGGAATGCGCATACGCTTATCTCTACCTCTAGTTGAGGAACATCTAGACCTTGATCGCGAACACGCTGTTCATGAATGGGAGCGTCTAGTTCTCGTTCAAGGATAGCGTGAACGCCGCGAGTGTCTATCTCGCGAACATGAGTATCGGTGTCGCGAGCAAGACCGCCACCCTCGTGGATGTGAGCGTCGTCCTCGTGAGTGCGAGTACCGTCTGCGTGACCTAGAGCGTGACGATCTAGAACCTGAGCGTCTGGACCTAGGTCTAGACTTTGCTTGGGATTGTGAAGAACGCGATCACACGACTCGTCCTCGTGAAAAGGAATGCCTTCAAGGAAAGTGTTGAAATCTAGTCTCGTGAGCGCGAAGCTCTAGAGCACGAGCATCTTCTAGGCATAGAACTCTTGAATCGTGATGACCGACGATCCAAACGATTTTCCAATTATCGCAAACGGCGATAAGGGAAAGAAGGTCCAGAAGGTCAAGGCGATGGCGATGCTCGTCCTTTAGGGCTTCTGGTGGTAGGCGTGCTGAGTCCCGGAAGATCGTCACCTGCAACCTGAAGGTTTCTGGGAGAATAGATTGAGGGTTAAGGGACGTCGAGGTTCCAGGATGGAGTGAGAGTTCATCATCACAAGGGGGTCGTAGGAGAAGCGAACGGGAATGATCACGTCGTTCACGCATGGAAGGGCTAGGGGAAGGCGACAGATGGACCTTGCACAGATCTAGAGCATGAGATGTCGACAGCTCCGGAGAAGGATACTCCGTGGCACCACACTGAAGAAGGCGCAGCAGCTCCTCCTTTGATGGGGTTCCCGAAATCCTTAAGGACGACCACACCTACAGCAGATCTCAAAGGGAGAGAGGCTTGCCAGTGGCTGGAGGAGAAGTTGCTCCTCTAGGGGAAGCAACAACCCCCCCCCCCGTATCCCGGGGTTGCAAAGGAGTTAATCAATCTGCGCTCCTACTCGAATGTCCCTCATGAGAGCGAGCACGAGAAGGAGCTTTTGAGAGAGATTTGGGGGTGCGAGAAGAAGAACAATAGCGCTTAGTCTTCTTTTTCTTACGTCGTCCAAACTTCTCCCAAAGATTTGGGGGTGCGAGAAGAAGAACGATAGCACTTAGTCTTCTTTTTCTTACGTCGTCCAAACTTCTCCCACTGGAAGGCAGACCAATCCCTACACTCTACAGAGGGCGAACCCTGCTCGCATTGATTGAATGGTGAAGGCAATCGCAGAAGACAAGACACGCACACCTGTAAAGAGACAGCAAAAATCAAAAAGTCCAATGATAGTCATGAGGAGAGTGGACACGTCCAATCACTACTGAGCCAAAAGAAAAAGTGACGTATTTCACCGCTGTGAGAGTATATATAGAGGCAGCTAGGTACCCCCCCCCCCCCCAGCCTACCCGCTCAAGAGGTTAGGCATGGTTGCCGCTGAAAGAATATCCATAAATAACGGAATGTTTGTTAGTATAGGAACAAACGTTCTTTGAGAAGGTATTGAAATTTTGGTAGGACAATTTGCTTTTCATTACAAACTTCTTCATAGCAGACATGACCTTCTTATGTCTTTTCAAGATAGATTTCTTATACCAGGTATAAAAACAATTAGATTTGTTTTTAAAACTTTCCAGTCACTTAGCTTATATCACTGGCAAATCATGATCAAAACGAAATCATTTTCAGAATTTTTTATTTGGAAATTTTGTTCTGTATAATGTCTTCACTCTGTCTTTCTTCTATTTATGTTCAAGTTAATAGACAGAGTATGCAATGGAAGAAGAAAGGATTAATGAGGTAGAATCATTTAAGTATTTAGGAACTGTGATCTCCAATACAGGGTCTTTAAATCTAAAGTTTAGTGAAAGATAGAAAAAAGCAAATCCGACAATGGCTAGGTTAAATGAAATTTGGAAATCAAATTGCCTGAAGTTACATATAAAAATCAGACTACATATCACGTTGGTGAGACTGATGTTACTGTATGGACACGAGTCAATGACAATGAAGCAATCTCCAATAGATTTAGTAGATTTGAGAACAAAGCTCTCAGAAGGATGTTGGGAGTTAAATGGCAGGACAGGATTAGAAATAAAACTATGAGATTACCGTACTTGAATGCCATATGTGGATGAGATTATGATGAGGGGTAGATGGAGATGGTTTGGGCTGTTATGCTATGTGGAGAGGGAGAGGCAAGAGAAGGGAGGGGGAAAGAAGGAGAGGGAGGGAGGGGGAAGAAGGCTGGGTGCGAAGGAGCGTGATTGGTTTGAAAAAGTCAGCTTGCAAGGGCACTTATCACAAAATTGCAAATGGGGGAATTTTAATTTGATAGGTTATACGGTTCTATGTATTGCGAATGGCTGAATTCGCAAAGATAAAACCCATGAATATCAAGGGCTGACTGTATAGAGTGATTGATCATGAGCTCTTACTTCCGCAAGTGGTGTGATATTAGGACCCAGTCTAAATCAAGCGAGTATAGAAATAATAAACTGTATTTCTGGGCTCAACCTGTGTCGCTCCGTGAAATTCTCCTTAAAGCACCATTTCTAAGTTATAATACTGCTAAATATACCAGAGAAAATTAAAAATTCATTTGTAATGTTATGCTTTGTATTGAAACGTTTAGTAGTAAACTATTATTACACACACTAGGGTTAAAACCTTACACACTACAATTAAACCTTTTCTTAAATAGATAATACTACACAGCATTCTAGAAGTTTTATTCCAGCTGTGGCTAAGTTGTGGAATGATCTTCCTAATCCAGTAGTTAAATCAGTAAAACTTCAAAAGTTCAAAGTTGCAGCAAATGTTTTTATGTTGAACAGGCTGACATAAGTCTTTTTATAGTTTATATATGACATATCTTGTCTTGATTTTGTTACTGGTTTTAGAATGATTTATTGTTAATTTTTTTCTCATCATTTATTTATTTCCTTTCCTCACTGGGATATTTTTCCCTGTTGGAGCCCTTGGGCTTATAGCAACTTGCTTTTCCAACTAGGGTTGTAGCTTAGCTAGTAATAATAATAATAACTTATTAAAAGAGTAATAATAAAACTGATGTAAAATAGACTATCCAAAATTAAGTTGAGGTCTGAATTCCATTTAGAACTACCTTTGTTTTGTAAGTTCTTTCCTACCAACTTCTATGAAGACAATAAATATGTGGTATTTTATACGAAAATACTCGAGTCATTTAATTCTATTCTCGTATATTCGATAACGATATTTTTCTATTCTACAACAATGTTTGTAAATGTATTGGGAGGTCAGAATAATTCTAAAACCCTTTGACTAGTTGGCAACTGGTAGTTCTTTCAATAGCTTGAATAAATGTTTATGTATAAAGACCATGCTTTGTGTAGAATCAAACTTGTGTTCACTAGTTAGATTATGGTTGTGTTCAGTGTAAAAAAAGAAGTCTTTGTTTCTGATTTATAATAAGAAAAGGAAAAGCAGATATGGTATGTTTTACTATTATAGAATGAATTTAAGGAAAATTTTGAAGGGTATGGGTTTTACTAACTAGTCTTTCGACCATTTTTAAACATTGTTAATGTCATGTTTTATTATTATTTAAGATTGGAAGCATATGCATTTATGCTTGCATTCTTGAATTTATTGGGATGCTCAGAGTAGCAGACAAGGAATAAGCTTTCAGAACAAACTTATAGATATAAATTTTTAGGGTGAACTTTGTTCGCCAACTACTATTCTCCCCTACTCTTCCCTTTGTGTACACATATAATCTATAAATACAGGAAAAGGAAAGTGTCTCCTTGACTACTGTAATTTTTTTTTGTTGAGAGTAAACAGTATGGATTTCAGTATAAGTTTCTCCATCTTTGTGACATATTGTATGTAATTTTGAATGGCTAACCTTTTGATAATATTACTGCATCACTGATTTGCTACTTTAAATTCAAGATGGTTGAGGCCATGAACTGTTAAAGACTCTCATTCTGAGACAAAATAATAGATTTCAGACAAAACTTGTTGCTGTATCTATATTCCCTAAAAAATATGCCCTTGCTACTAAAAGAGTGAACTATAAATTGAAAAGGTTTCATACTTTTTGTAAAATATTTTTTTTTTTTAGTGCCAGTACTGTAATTATCTCAGATTCTTCTGCTATATAAAACAAGCTGTTACCTAAAGTAGTCAGTTTAGCCTGCAAATTTTGAAGTGCAAATATACCCCATGTTAGGTTATTTTTTTTCTTTTTTTTTTTCTTTTTAAGAAATACCAAAAAAATAGTAGAAAAAAAGTTTCAAACACTGAGCAAGAAAATTTTTTTTAGATTTATTAGACGATCAAACCAAACTTCAAACTGTTTTTTTGTATTAAAGTTAACAACGATCACTTTCTAAGGTTTACAGATTGTTTAGGCATTGTTTTTGTAAGGTTTAATTCGTGGTAGGTCGATTTTCATATTGAGTTGCAAATCTCGTGTGCAGTAACAACATAGAATGAGGTATGACTATATGAATTTCATTTGTAATGTTTGCATCTTTATTGAACAAGCTATCACTAATGTGAAAAATTAACTGCTTTGTGTGTACTTACAGGAGTATGGAGGATGTAGGAGAAACTAGTTTTGGCCCTTCTCATTTTACCCGTGATGGGTCACCTCTGCCTAGGGATTCTCTGCGTTCTGACATTTCCCTTCACCGTCGGCGCCTTAGTTCTAATTTACATACTGGTAGTATTGACCATAATCCTCGAACCAGCCTACTTTGTCCACCAAAAGATAGTATTTCTAATATTGTACATCAAAGTAGAAGTCTTGACCAGTTGCCTCAAACAGAATTACGCTTAGAAGTTCCATTATTGCGCAGTCCTGACGCAGCTTCGCCATCATCGTCAGAACCCATGCTTCTAGATGACAGACAACGTGGTGTTAATTTCTGTCCAAGTGCAAATAATGATGAAGATGCTCTTGGTAGTCATAATGAAGGTGAAAGTTATCCCATGTTAAAAAGAGAACCTGAAGTAGAGCATGGTGGTAGAATTATATATGATGGTGAAAATAGTCCTCCCTTTACAGAGCCGCCAAGCAAACCTTCACCAACAATTTTATCAAGAGTTATAGGTATTTTACGTCCCAATTCGCGAATAACTTCTAACAAATTAACTTTGAATGGACTGAAAAGAGAAAGTCTTGTGTAAATATAAAATTTGATTTATTAAATTATATGTACAGTTAACATAATAGTTTTGTGAAACCACTTGAAAATGGTGCCATGCTCAATAGTAGATTTCGCAGAAAACAGATTTATCACCAGAACAGTGTCGATTATAAGTGCAAATGCTGCATACTATATTATGCTTATTCTGACAAGAGAAGCTATGACATAGTACAGTGAAAACAGTGCTGCCGGTTAAATTCTCTTTGAAAATGTTATATTTTTCTTATAAGTGCTTCAGAACGACTTTTGTGGATGTTTGATCTGAGTGTGTATTAATCTATTGTCATTAATAGATGCACATTGTGAAGTGACTTTGCATTTCATTGTGTAATTGATTTTGATTATGGTGTGATACATGAACAGTTAACATATCATTCTCAGAAATATTTTACAAGACATTTCTGTCATATAAGAATTGCTATTTGTGAAATATTTAAAGCAATGGAGATGTGAATCTTGAAAAGAATATGGCATGAGAAATAACTGACTTAAGCACACTTAATTAATATTGTAAACATTTGTAGATACTGTGTTATAAAATTTTACCCATATACAACGATATGCATAAAATTTAAAATTCTATGATGATTTTAAGAGGATATTTTTACAAAGATTGTGTATACTTAATAAATTGTACAACTTCAAAAATGAGTAGTGTTCTTGAAAACATTCCTTTCATTCAAGAAAAATGCCAGAAATCCTGGCCAATATTAACATCAGAAGACTGATAGTCTTTTAAGGGTGGTCCTTTTTATGACCAGACAAAAATCACTGCTATTTGGTTTTGTCCGCAAATCACTTTTGTACAAGTTACATCTGAAATGATTTTTATGCAACATAAAATATATGGATGAATATATGCTGTTAAGGGCCAAAGCCCAAGTAGTAAAGCTAAGAGCCCATAATAGTAAAAGATTGCAAGTTAGATGTACGAAGTGAACTGTTTTTAAGATAAATACTCATGCAAATTCTAGTACCATGCAAAATAACAGTGAAACCGTAATAAATATGGAAATAGACAGTTATTTCTTTCATCTCTGAAAGCTTGATATGTCAATGTTACCCCCTAAAAATAAATTTATTCTCAATAATCCATGTATTTCCCCAAACCTCCCCTGATGTTCATATTGCTGACTCAAACACTAGTGGTGGTGGGTAGCTAGTAAAGGAATAAAGTAGGCCATTTAATTTCCCATAATTAATTAATATCCAAGACTTATCTGTAGTCTAGGTTTTGGGGTACTTTAAACTACAGATTGATTGATCGATTGATTTAAAGTTTTCTGGCATCCTGACATCTAGGGTCTTTGACGCCAATATCATTTATTATACCTGTACAGTATATACAAACTAAAAGAATATTCAATTAAAACCATAAAAATTAAGATGTCATTATAAAAGTTAAATAGTTTTCAGAAGACCTGCTTCTGAAATAAATCTAAAAATGCCGCTCGCATAGTAGGACACATGTCCAAGAATCTAGGCAAGGATGAACCTACCATCCTCACCTCGACCCTCAAACAGATATCTATTTCTTAAGTTATTATAATTGGGGCATTCGGTCAACAAATGCCTTACTGTTAAAGGTACTTAACAGTAGTCGCAATACGGTTGGTTTTGGCCCTTCAGCAGAGACTTGTGTGTCAACCGAGTGTGACCAATAAGGAAACGACAAAGAAACGTCTCCCACTTTCAGGCCATCATGTTATACGTCCAAGGTGATATGACATTTGTTACTTCTCTCATTTAACTTAAATGCCATCTAGACTATCCCAATGCTGTTGCCAATTATTATTAAACAATTTCTTGTTGTTAGGTGGGAAATCATTACAGGAAATGGGATATCTTCTTGGTAGCAACTCGGATGCAGCATTCTTCACCAGTAAATCTGCCTTCTCATTTCCAGACACACCTACATGTGCTAGACCCCAACAAAATTGAACCATTATACCTCTCAGTCCAATAATAAAAAGCCATTCAAAAATCTTTAAAACTCAAGGGTTACAAGAATTAAAAACTTCTAAACCTTGGAGGACACTCCTTGCGTCGCTAAAAATGGTAAAATTACCCTCCTCCAATGCTATTTTCTCAATAGCAGTTAGTATGCCATACAGTTCGGCAGTAAATATGGAAGCTCTTACAGGAAGTGCACCTCTACAATCAAAACCAATACTATGTACTCCAAATCCAATGCCAGCATTAGATTTGGATCCCTTATGTTCAGCAACACGTTCCAATAAAATATTTACAAAAAGATACCTCCGTTAATTTCCATAGAGGAGTTGATGATACCTTAAATGGAAGCACCCTACTTCTAATTATATCATGACTGTGTATTAATTGTTTAACCCGAAAACCATAAAGTTGCGGAGATTTGGGGTGCAACTCAAAGTAAGATGTGTGCTTCACAAGGCTTGCAGTCTGATAGGTAAAGGAATTAGGAAGTCTTTGCAACTTGAACTAATACCGAACAATAGAAGACTTTCGGTAAAGGTCTAAAGGTAATTTTCCAGCATTAACAAGGAGATTTGTGATAGGCGAAGTTCTAAACGCTCCAGTGGATAATCAATACCAGCATTATGCATTGAATCTAATATCTTTAATTGGCTTGCGGTGGCTGAGGAGTATATTTCACACTCGTAAATAATTTGTGAAAAAATCAGGGACTTGTATAAAATTAAAATAGTACTACTGCAGTCTTCCCCCCCCCCCCCCACCCTGATGTATGGGACAATACAGTAAAAGATTCAGAGCCTCAAGACATTTAGCTTTTAATGATTTCAAGTGAGAAACTCATGTAAGCCTACAGTCAAATATCAACCCTAAAAAATTAATCTTCACATACACATGGTATCCGTTGACCTTTAATATAGATATCAGGGTCTGGATGTATTCCCCGAATACGACAGAAATGGACAACAGTTTTGCTTGTTGAAAACTTAAACCCATTCATATCAGCCCACTGAATAACTTTGTCAATTGAGAGATGTAGTTTATTCTCAACCATTACCATTCTAGCTCCAACAAATATGGAGAAATCATCAACAAATAGTGCTGAGAGAACATCTTGAGGAATGACAGAGGATATCCCATTAATGGATAGTGCAAATAGGGTTGCACTTAGCACACTACCCTAGGGAACTCCTCCTTCCCGACATTTCCTCTCAGATAGAGATTGAATGAACAACGGCAGCTCTCCTCGTAATCCCAAATTATGAATGGTTTTAAGTATACCATATCTCCATGTAGTATCATATGCCTTTTCAAAGTAAAAAAAGACAGTCACATGGTGCTGTTTGGAAGCAAAGGCCTCACAAATAGACTACTCAAGTCGTATCAACACGAATCGTCGAGTGGATTTTTCTAAATCCACACTGGATAGGTGATAAAATACCCTTCTTTTCCAGGTACCACATCAGTCTTACATTGACCATCTTCTCAAGGATTTTACATAAACAAGATGTCAATGCAATTGGTCGATAATTTTTTGCTAAAATCTTGTTCTTACTGGGTTTTAAAAAGGCTAAAATAATGGCTAGTTCCCAAACACTTGGATAACTATGATCATGCCATATTCTCTTAATAATGCTTAAAATAAATAAATTTGTATTAAAAGGTACATGTTTAATCATTGCATATGGAATTCCATCGGGTCAAGGGGCTATATTGTTATATATATATCGTGTATATCCAAATACGACAGAAATGGAAAACAACAGTTTTACTTGTCAAAAACTTAAATCTATTCATATTGGCCCACTGGATAATTTTGTCAATTGAGGGTTGTAGTTTTCTCTTAACCATTGCCATTCTAGCTCCAGCAAATGATATGGAGAGATCATCCACAAATAGTGTTGAGAGAATATCTTGGGGAATGACTGAGAATATCCCATTAATTGCTAGTGCAAATAGGGTTGCACTTAGCACACTACCCTGGGGAACTCCTTCTTCCTGACATTTCCTCTTAGATAGAGCTTCCCCCACTCTCACTTGAAAACACTGCGAAAGAAATGATTGAATGAACAATGGTAGCTTTCCTTGTAATCCCAAATTATAAATGGGTTTTAAGTATACCATATCTCCATGTAGTATCTATTGCCTTTCAAAGGTCAAAAAACTGTTACATGGTGTTGTTTGGGAGCAAAGGCTTCACAAATAGAGGACTCAAGTCGTATCAATACATCAGTCGAGTGTAATTTTTCTAAATCCACACTGAATAGGTGATAGAATACCCTTCTTTTCAAGGTACCGTAACAGTCCTGCATTGACCATCTTCTCCATAATATTACATAAACAAGATGTCAATGCAATTGGTCGATAGTTTGCTGCTAAAAACTTATCCTTACTTTGGTTTAAAAAGGCTAAAATCATGGCTACTTCCCAAACACTTAGATAACTATGATCATGCCATATTCTATTAATAATGCTTAAAACAAATGACTTTGTATTAACCCTTTTACCCCCAAAGGACGTACTGGTACGTTTCACAAAACTCATCCCTTTACCGCCATGGACGTACCGGTACGTCCTTGCAAAAAAAAGCTATAAAAATTTTATTTTTCATATTTTTGATAATTTTTTGAAAAAATTCAGGCATTTTCCAAGAGAATGAGACCAACCTGACCTCTCTAGGACAAAAATTAAGGCTGTTAGAGCAATTTAAAAAAAAATATACTGCAAAATGTGCTGGGGAAAAAATAACCCCTTGGGGGTTAAGGGTTGGAAATTTCCAAAGAGCCTGGGGGTAAAAGGGTTACAAGTACATGTTTAATCATTGCATATGGAATTCCATCGGGTCCAGGGGCTGTATCGTTACAAGTAGCAAGTGTGGACTCAAATTCTCTTTCAGTAAATGGAAAATTGTATGACTTTTCCTTTCCTGTTGTAAAATTTAAAATTTTCTTTTCCTCAATGCTCCCTTACTGATGACCAGGAGCTGCTTCACACTTGCATGATACATTTGAGAAATGATCAGCCAGGGCATTGCTAACCTCATTTTCTTTAGTCTCATACTGACCATTCACCTTCAGCACTAGTGGTGGGTTAGGGGTGAATTTGCCAGCTATTTTTTTTTACTTTCCTCCATACAGAAGATGGGGGTGTTCTACTGTTAATGGAAGAAAAAAAAAGACATCCGAAGATTGGCGCCTTGCTTCTTTCATGGCATGATGAAACTGTGCTCTACATTTCTTGTATATTATTAAATTTTCCTTAGTGTTGCGTCTGCGCAATCAATTCAAGGACCTTCTCATGGCTCTGTGCAGGGCAATTAGTTCTGAAGACCACCAGGGGACTGGTTGTCATTTGAATAACCCTGTTGTTTTGGGAATTGAACGGACTCGTGCTGTATGAAGAGTTCCATTCAGTAAGTCTATGGCATCATCAACACTTTCAAACTGTTCTGCACTCCCCTCAATTTCACTTAGCTCATGAACTTTAATCTAGTACATCTTGTCAATATTCCATCGTGGCGATCTTTGTAAAGGGGGACCATTGTTGGTGTTGTAATGATTGATGCATGACCACTAGTATGCTAATCATCTAATGTCATCCAATCAAAATCGAGAAGGCAGTTAGAGCTTGCAATTGAAAGGTCGATGCATTACAGAGTACCTGTCTGAATATGAAAGTGTGTGGGCTCTCCTGTATTAAGGGATCCGACATCCTCATTTTCTACAATTGATGATTCAATATTGCCCCTGGTGTTTGCTACAACATCGCCCCATAAAGGATGTTTACATTCAAATCTCCAAATAAAAGAAAAGGTTGAGGGAGTTGTTGAATCACCTCTACTAAATTTTCATACGAGATGTTGTGATTTGGAGACAAGTAAAGGGAACAAATGGTGTATTTTCTTCCTATATCAATCTGTACAACCTTTGCCGGCAGAGGTGTACGAATAGATAAAGATAGTTGGGGAACATCTCGACGAACGTATATGAGACTTCCGCCATGGCTCCCTCCCCATTGATCATATAGTGTCCTGTATCTTATGTATTCGCGCCAACAAGGAGTACTGTATTATCATTACGTTTGCTCTCCTGTAGACAAATCATTTTGGGAGAGTGCTCATGAAGGAGGAGCTCAAGTTCTTAAAATTTGGCCCCTAACAATTCCATTACAAAATGGAGGAAAAACCATGTTTGGAAGACTCCTTGGATGAAGCCTTCCCATTAACAATTTTTGATCTGACAATATTTCCCGATGGTTTTATTGAAGAGGGTCATGAAAGATTGGGTTTTGCATTTGTGTTTTTATTTTTGTCTTTTAGATCTAATTGTTGTGGGGGATGGTGGACCTCAACTTGAATTTCTGATTTATTCAAATTGTCTTCTGGTTGATCAGAAACATCAACGGACAAACGACAAATTCGTAGGTAATTTGTATTTTTCCTAACTATACAAACCTTAGCTATTTAATAGGGGTATTACTTTTGGCGTAGCCGAAATGGCGAGCCATTAATTATTACGAGGGTTAACTACCCCCACCGCTAGTTAGCGGGGGGTAGAGAGGGTAGCTTGCTACCGCTCCCCCTCTGACACCTGTGATTGAGCTCACTTTGCTTGGAGGTAGGACTTCAAAGGGGATAGGGCTGGCGGGTAAGTTTGCTTAAATAGCTAAGGTTCGTATAGTTAGAAAAAATACAAATTATCTACAAATTTGCCATTTGTTACGTAACTGGAAACCACTCAATTTAATAGGGGTGACTCACCCATTAGGAAGGGTGGACGTCCCAGCCAATCTGACTTTTGGCTTTTACCCGGGGGCTCCTTATCTGAGTGTATCAGCACTCAAGAAATAAGGAGTCCCTGCGCCTCGCTAAAACCTTTCTACACAAGGTTCGCGGCCTACACAAGCTGTGTGTTGAGGTATGTAGAAGTGTAACTGTCCTGGTAAAGTTATTCCAAGTTCTTTAGAAGGAAAAACTGTGCACTAGGACTTTCTCAATACCACCTCGTCAGGGTATGGGGATGCAACAGTATTAATCTTAATACTAAGGACACAAGGGAGCATGGTTTACCTACAGTGGTTTGAGGTCAGCTATGCAGATAACCCAGGACGCTGCTTTCCCCAAGAGAGGAGAGAATGAAGAAAAGAATAAGGGCCAGTCAAACCTTTTCATTCATGCAGACTAAAACCGGGTAACAATGCTCTCTACCTTCTGCTACTTGTCCAATATGACAATTTTGTAGGTAATTTGTATTTTTCCTAACTATACAAACCTTAGCTATTTAATATGGGTAATTACTTTCGGCGTAGCTGAAATGACGAGCCATTAGAATTTTAAAGAGGGTTTACTACCCCACCGCTAGTTAGCGGGGGGTAGGGAGGGTAGCTTGCTACAACCCCCCCCCCCCCCCCCTCACACACACCTGTAATTGAGTTCACTTTGCTTAGAGGTAGGACTTCACAGTGGATAGGGCTGGCAGGCAAGTTTGATTGAATAGCTAAGGTTTGTATAGTTAGGAAAAATACAAATTACCTACAAATTTATCATTTGTTCCGTAACTGAAATACAAACCACGCTATTTAATATGGGTGACTCACCCCATAGGAAGGGTGGTAAGTCCCGGCCAGTACTGGCTTTTGGCTTTGCCCGGGGACTCAGAACCTGAGTGTGTCAGTACTCAATAGTAAGGAGTCCCTGCATCTCGCTAGCATCTTGCTGGGTAAGTGCTGTGGCTTACAAAAGCTGTGTGTGAAGGTAAGAAGTGTGACACGTCCTAGGAAGTTGACCTGAAGTTCTTTAGATGGAACTTTAGGCTATTACTCTCCCAATACCACCTCGTCAGGGTATGGGTACGTGACAGTATTAACTTAATACTAGGAACACAAGGAAGCCTGGTTTAGCTGCAGTGGTTCGAGGTCATCTGTGCAGAGAACCCAGGATGTTGCTTTCCCCAAGAGAGGGGAGGATGAAGAAAAGAATAAGGGCCAGACAAACCTTTTCATTCATGCAGACTAAGACCGGGTAACAATGCCCTCAACCTTCTGCTACTTGTCCATTAAGGAGCCTGAGGTTTTAAACCAGCTGTTGTGCAGACACCGCAGGGCCGATAGAGAACGTATCGAGTCTCCTGTGTGTCACGTCTTGCAGGTAGTGGGCTGTGAAGGTCGTCTGACGTTTCCACACCCCTGCTTGTAGAACCTGCGTCACTCAATAGTTCTTCTTGAAGGCCAGGGACGTAGCTACGCCCCTGACATCACGTGCTCTAGGGCGACTTGACGGAGGAGGGTCAGGATTCAGGGACAGATGGATTACCCTACGAATCCATGATGAGATGGTATTCTTGGTGACCCTCCTCTTTGTTCTCCCAGTGCTCACAAACAAAGCTTGCACCTTGGGATGAACTGCAGCCGTTCTCTTGAGATATAGCCTCAGACTCCTTACTGGGCACAGTAGGAGATGGTCTGGGTCATCTGTTACAGAACGAAGACTCAAAATCCTGAAAGAGTCGAACCGAGGGTCCGGCACTCCCGGATTCTGAGTCTTAGCAACAAGCTCAGGGACGAATCTGAACGTTACCTCCCACCATCCCCTTGAATGGGCGATGTCATACGAGAGACCATGAAGTTCGCTGACTCGCTTGGCCGAGGCCAAAGCTAGCAGGAACACCGTCTTCCAAGTAAGGTGGCGATCTGAAGCCTGGCGTAATGGTTCGTAGGAAGGTCTTTTAAGAGACCTGATAACTCAAACCACGTTCCATGGAGGAAGTCTCACTTCGAACTGAGGGCAGGTAAGTTCATAACTCCGTATGAGTATGGAAAGTTCCAGCGAGGAAGAAATGTCCACTTCTTTGAGCCTGAAGGCTAGACTTAAGGCTGAGCGATAGCCTTTCACTGCCGAAACTGAAAGGTGCATTTCTTCCCACAAATACACGGAGAACTCCGCTATTGCTGGAATAGTGGCATCGAGGGGAGAGATACCCCTTCCACGACACCAACCACAGAAGACTCGCCACTTTGCCTGGTAGACCCCTGCGGATGACCTTCGCAGGTGTCCAGACATCTTGTTCGCAACTTGTTGCAAAAATCCTCTCTCAGTGAGGAAATGCTGGATAGTCTCCAGGCGTGAAGTCAAAGCGAAGCCACGGCTTTGTGCAAGATGTTGGCGTGTGGTTGTTTGAGTAGCTCGTGTCGTGGAGGGAGTTCTCTCGGAAGATTTTTTTGATTGATTCAAAGTTTTCAGGCATCCTGACATCTGAGGTCATTGACACCGGTAACATTTAATTTATGTATACAAAAATAAAAGATAAAATAAAATAAAAAATAAAAGAGTATTCAATTAAAATCATAAAAGTTGAATGTAATAAAAGTTAAATATTTTTCAGAAGACCTGCTTCTGAAATAAATCTAAAAATGCCACTTGCATGGTAGGACACATCATTTCCAAGAATCTTGGCAAGGATGAACCTGCCACCCTCACCTCGAGCCTCAAACAAATATCTATTCCGCAAGTTGTTATAATTGGGGCATTCGGTCAACAAATGCCTTACTGTTAGAGGTACTACACAGTCGTCACAATATGGTTGGTGTTGGCCCTTCAGCAAAAACTCGTGTGTAAACCGAGTGTGACCAATACGGAGACGACAAAGAGACGTCTCCCATTTTCGGGGCATCATATTATACCTCCAAGGAGATATGTCATTTGTTATCTCTCGCATTTTATTGCCATCTTGACTATCCCATTGCTGTTGCCATTTATTGCAAACCAATTTCTTGATGTCAGGTAAGAAATCATCACAGGGAATGGGATACCTTCTTGGCAGCAACTCTGATGCAGCCTCCTTAGCCAGTGAATCTGCCTTCTCATTCCCAGACACACCTACATGTGCTGGAACCCAACAAAATTGAACTGTTATACCTCTCCGTCCAATTATGAAAAGCCATTCTAAAATCTTTAAAACTAAAGGGTTATTAGAATTAAAAACTTCCATAGCTTGAAGGACACTCCTTGCATCACTAAAAATTGTAAAATTACCCTCCTTCTCCAACGCTATTTTCTCAATAGCGGTTAATATGCCATACAGTTCGGCAGTAAATATGGAAGCGGTCAGAGGAAGTGCACCTCTACAATTAAAACCATTACTATGTACTCCAAATCCAACGCCAGCATCAGATTTGGAGCCATCAGTATAGATAAAAGTTGATCCTCTATGTTCTCTAACATGTTCATTAAAAAGAGACCTGGCTTCTAGGTCTGACATATTCTTCTTATCTCCAATAAAATATTTACAAAAAGATATCTCTGGTAACTTCCATGGAGGCGTTGGTGATACCTTGAATGGAAGTACCTTATTTCTAATTAAATCCAGACTATTTAATAATCGTTTCACCCGAAAGCCATAAGGTTGAGGAGATTTTGGGTGCAACTCAAAGTATGATGCGTGTCTTACAAGGCTTGCAGTCTGAAAGGCGAGAGAGTTAGGGAGTCTTTGCAATCTAAACCAATACCGAAGAATGGAAGACATTCGGTATAGGTCTAGAGGTAACTCTCCAGCATCAACAAGGAGACTTGGGATAGGCGAGGTTTTAAAAGCTCCAGTAGACAATCTAATACCTGCATGATGTATCGAGTCTAATATTTTTAACCGGCTTGGGGTGGCTGAAGAATATACCTCACAACCATAACTAATTTTGGAAAAAATCAAGGCCTTGTATAATTTTAAAATAGTATTGCGGTCTACCCCCCACGATGTATGGGACAATACTTTTAAGATATTCAGAGCTTCAACACATTTAGCTTTTAATGCTTTTAAGTGAGAAACCCATGTCAGCCTACAATCAAATATCAAACCTAAAAATTTAGCTTCTCTTGCACATGGTATCCGTTGACCTTTAATGTATATATCCGGGTCTGGATGTACTCCCCGGATACGACAAAAATGGACAACGGTAGTTTTACTTGTCGAGAACTTAAATCCATTCATGTCAGCCCACTGGATAATTTTATCAATAGAGTGTTGGATTTTTCTCTCAACCATTGCCATTCTAGTGCCAGCAAATGATATTGAGAGATCATCCACAAATAATGTTGAGAGAACATCCTGGGGAATGGCTTTGGATATCCCATTAATTGCTAGTGCAAAAAGGGTTACACTCAGCACACTACCCTGAGGAACTCCTTCTTCCTGGCACTTACTCTCAGATAGTGTTTCCCCCACTCTCACTTGAAAAACTCTACGTGAAAGAAATGCCTGAATAAATAGTGGCAGCTCTCCTCTCAATCCCAATTCATGAATGGTTTTAAGTATACCATATCTCCATGTGGTATCATATGCCTTTTCAAGGTCAAAAAATACTGTAACATGGTGCTGTTTGGAAGCAAAGGCTTCACAAATAGAAGACTCTAGTCGTATCAACACATCAGTCGTTGAGTGCATTTTTCGGAATCCACATTGAATCGGTGATAAAATACCTTTCTTTTCAAGGTACCATATCAGCCTTGCATTGACCATCTTCTCCATGATTTTACATAAACAAGATGTCAATGCAATAGGACGATAGTTTGCTGCTAAAAACTTGTCTTTACCGGGTTTTAAAAAGGCTAAAATAATGGCTAGTTCCCAAACACTTGGGTAACTATGATCATGCCATATTCTATTAATAATACTTAAAATAAATAGCTTTGTATTAAAATGTACATGTTTAATCATTGCATATGGAATTCCATCGGGTCCAGGGGCTGTATAGTTGCAATGAGCAAGTGCGGAATCAAATTCTCTTTCAGTGAAAGGAGAATTATACGACTCTTCCCTTCTTGTTGCAAAATTTAAAATTTTCTTTTCTTCAGCGCTCCTATACTGGTGACCAGGGGCTCCTTCACACTTGCTGGATACATTTGAAAAATGATTAGCCAGGGCATTGCTAACTTCCTTTGCTTCAGTTACATACTGGCCATTCACCTTCAACACTGGTGGTGGGTTGGGGGTGAATTTGCCAGCTATCTTTTTTACTTTCCTCCACACAGAAGATGGTGGTGTTCTACTGTTAATGGAGGAAACAAAAGACATCCATGACTGGCGCCTTGCTTCTTTCATGGCACGACGGAACTGTGCTCTACATTTCTTGTACATAATTAAATTCTCATCAGTTCTGCGTCTACGCAATCGTGTTAAAGATCTTCTTGTGGCTCTGTGCAGGGCAGTTAGTTCTGAAGACCACCACGGGACTGGTCGTCGTTTGAATAACCCTGTTGTTTTTGGAATTGAATTGACTCCTGCTGTATGGAGAGTTCCATTCAGTAAGTCTATGGCATCATCGATATTTTCAACTTGTCCTGCATCCCCCTCAATTTCGCTTAGCTCACGAAATTTACCCCAGTCCGCCTTGTCAAGATTCCATCGTGGCGATCCCTGTAAAGGTGGACCATTGTTGGTGTTTATAATGATTGGTGCGTGATCACTAGTATGCCAATCATCTAATGTTCTCCAATCGAAGTCTATTAGGCAATTAGAGCTTACGATTGCTAGGTCAATACATGACAAGGTACCTGTCTGGACATGAAAGTGTGTGGGCTCTCCTGTATTAAGGAGTCCCACATCTTCATTTTCCACAATTGATGATATGATATTTCCCCTCGTGTTTGCTAAAACATCACCCCACAAAGGATGTCTACCATTCAAATCTCCAAGTAAAAGAAAAGGTTGAGGGAGTTGTTGAATCACCTCCACTAAGTTGTCATACAAAATGTTATCATTTGGAGGCAAGTACAGAGAACAAATTGTATATTTTCGCCCTATGTCGATCTGTACAACCACTGCCTGCAGAGGTGTACGAATAGACAGAGAAACTTGGGGAACATCTCGACGAACGTATATGAGACTTCCGCCATGGCTCCCCACTTGGTGATCATATGGTGTCCTATAACTAATGTATTCGCGAGGACATGGGGTATTATGATCAAGTTTGCTCTCCTGTAGACAAATAATTATGGGGGAATGCTCATGAATAAGGAGCTTAAGTTCTTCATATTTGGCCCTTAAACCCTGACAATTCCATTGCAAAATGGAGGAAAAAACTATGGTTTATAATTTGGTAGACCCCTTGGATGGAGTCTTCCCATTAGCAGTTTTTGATCTAACACTATTTTTAGGTGGTTTTATTAAAGAAGGTCTTGATAGATTGGGTTTAGAATTTATGATTTTCTTTTTGTCTTTTTGATCTGATTGTTGAGGAGGTTGGTGGACCTCCACTTGAATTTCCGATTTATTTAAATTGACTTCCAGATCAGAAATATCAACAGACAAATCATCATATTTATTTGACGTCGTAATTTTGATATTTCTTATGGAAGGGGGTGAGAGAGATGGAGGTCTCTCTCTTTTCCGATTAGTAGGTTTTGAGCTACCAGGTTTTTGCACCTTCCCCAATACAGGTGCACCTGGTAACTTAGTGTCAGGTGGCATCTCCATCAAATCAGGCAAGGACATGGCCTGGGAGAGGTTAGTACTAATGTTAGTAATGGGGGACGAAGGCTGTACAGAAATGGGCAATGACCCATTTTTAATACGCTGTGGCAAAGCCTCAGAAGGCAATACGATTACTTTGTCATGCAGTACTTTATCATCAGAGGTTGTATTTCTTTTCTTAGAATTACTGGCAGTGCTAGGTGGGGTTGCTGTCTCCTGTGGTAAATTTACCTTTGATTTTAAGGCCTTTGCATAGCTGGTTGATTTATTCAACATTCTTTTTGCATGTCCCACACTTATGTGTTCTAAACTTGATTTGTTTAGGGCAGCTTCCTCCAACTTATACAGTTCGCATATCCTATCAGTTGATTTATGATTCAAATTGCAATTTGAACACCTGGCCTCAAGTGTACATTCTCCATGATAAGTTTTGGAGCAAATACCACACATTTTTCCATTTTTGCAAACTTTGGATGGGTGTCCAAATTTAAAACAATTAAAACATTGCAGGGGCTTTTGTTTGAAAGGTCGAACTTTAATCCTTTCATTTTCAATAAAAATATGGAAAGGTACATCAGCATCCTGGAAAGTAAGTATAATCATTGAAGTTCCAGGAACCTTATGCACTTTCCATACATTTAATGGACACATAGAAAGTATCTCCTCCTCTGTAAATTCGTATAGGTCCTTATTAAAGACCACTCCCCTTCCATAACTAAAATTTAGATGAGGTTTCATTTCCAATGTAATTTCATCACTGCCTGTCTGTAAGTTAGACAGTATTGCAGACTGAGTCGAAGATTTGGCATGGATGAGATAACTGTTCTTCCCAAAACGAGATATATCTCCAGGTGCTATGGTTCCTACTTTTTTTTGGATAAACTTACATATCTTAAAATAATTCCCTATTATCCCTTTAGGTTCAGCTAAGAGCCACATAGGTGGTTTGGGTTTTCTCTGTGAAGGCATGGGTACATTTCTATCTTTTTCAAACCAATCAGCAGGTTTGTACACATCCAATTCCTTTGGGACCTTATCACAAAGAGCTCCCATGATGTTCAATTCGTTAATTTTGATACTACTAATATTACTTATGGCATTAAACGCTTCATCATGACTTTCAAAAGATATCCAAGAGTCCCATTTTTCATCTCCAAGTCGCATCCGTATTTCCTTTATCAATCCATAGCACTCAAATGCTCTATATATATCATCATAATTTGTCTCTAATGGGATTTGGGAAACATGAAGGAATCGTAGTTTCCCTGTGTTACCCAAATTGCTAGATTTTTTAACATCAGTAGAGTGGTCCTTTTTAGTTCGAAGGTCGTCAACAGAGTTTTCCTTAATTTCAGTAGCAGAAGTCGTCAACAGTGCCGGGGGGGAGTCAGCAAATCCAGGGGATGGGGAGTCAGTATTTGAAGGGTCCATATTTAAGGGAGGGATTTTCAGGTTTTTTTGTTGTTTTGTTGGGGTACCTGCTTGAGAATTATAAGAAAGTATCATACGTTGGAAAGGAAATTTGCACTCGCCACTATCGGCACAATGAGAGTATATTTCCCCGATGGTCCACTCCATACCCTACCCGAAGGATAGCATCAAAACAGATATAGAGGCACAGGTGTAAGCTAAACCCGCCTGTTAGGACTGAGACCAAAGTAATATGGAATCATCCTCCCCATATCTGTAATGATGGGCTTCCGGCCAAAAGCCAAGAGTCCCACCTCAAGGATTGGATCCCCCTGGATTCCGATGACCCAACCCTTGAGAGTAGTTCCGCCAAAAAGGTCCAAACCATCTTTGGGATGGCTGAGATCATCCAATACTCTCATATATAGCTTTGAATGCGAATACCTCCCAACCGTGATCCCTTCTCCCATTCATCTAAGCAGGCAGTAATAACGAATGTGGAAATATCCACGCCATTTAAATAAAATAGAAAAAAAATAGATAAAAAAATAAATGAACAAATAAAATAAATAAATATATATATATGCATACATCTACATATATATATATATAACTAAGAAAAATAATAATCATAGAGATAGGACAGCAAGATGAAAGAAAGGAAATTTGATAAAATTAGGAGAAGGTCGAAGTAATATTAAGCAGAAGAAAAAGATGAAAGAGAGAAATTTAGATTCGAACTGGGGGAGCAATTTCCCGAAGTTCGAGAGCCCTCTTGCCCGTCACCAAGATTCAGCACGGGAATGAAATGCCATGCTGAAGCTCAATGACTTCATCAAGGCATTCTCTCATTAAGAGGGTCTCTCGGAAGCTCCGTTAGGCGTTGCAGAAGGTCCGGAAACCACTCCGCGTGATGCCATAGCGGAGCTATCAGGGTCATCGAGAGATTGACCGATATTCTGGGCTTGTTGAGCACCCTCCTCATCAGACAGAACGGGGGAAAGGCGTACATGTCGATGTTGTCCCACCATTGTTGTAAGGCATCTTGCCAGAGTGCCTTGGGATCCGCGACTGGGGAGCGGTACAGCGGAGCGGGAGCTTGAAGTTCAGCGCTGTAGCGAACAGATCCACAGTCGGGGAACCCCACAAAGTCAGGACTTTGTTGGCTACTTGATGATCCAAAGACCACTCGGTACTCACTATCTGCGTCGGTCTGCTCAGACTGTCGGCGAGCACATTCCTCTTGCCTGGAATGAAGTGAGCCGAAAGTGGGATCGAGTGGACTTCGGTCCATCTCAGTATATCTCTACTGCAAGATGGGATAGCTGTTCTAAAAAGGTACCTCCCTGCTTGTTGATATAAGCCACTACTGTGGTGTTGTCCCTCATCACCACCACAGAGTGGCCCGCCAGGTACTGTTGGAACTGTTGAAGGGCCAGGAATATGGCCTACATTTCTAGCAGGTTTATATGAAGGCACTTTTCTGATTCTGACCACAGGCCTGAGGTCCTGTGGTTCAGAACGTGGGCCCCCCACCCTTTCTTTGAGGCGTACGAAAACAGCATCAAATCCGGGGGGAGGACGAGAAGATCCACTCCCTTTCGAAGGTTCTCGTCTGCCACCCACCACTGAAGGTCCGTCTGTTCCGCAGAACCCATAGGGATCATGATGTCCGGGGAATCGTGTCCTTGATTCCACCGGGATCTGAGTCACCACTGGAGAGATCTCTTTCTGAGGCGACGATTGGGAACTAGACGGGCCAGGGATGAAAGGTGACCGAGGAGACGTAACCACGATTGGGCTGGAAGCTCTTCTCGTCTGAGGAAAGGACTCACGACCCTCCTCAGCCTTGCTATCCTGTCATCTGATGGGAAGGCTTTGTGGAGATTAGTGTCTATGATCATGCCTAGATAAACCAGTCTTTGAGTGGGCAGCAGAGAAGACTTCTCGAGATTTACCATGATCCCTAGATCTTGGCAAAGTCCCAGAAGTTTGTCTCGGTGTTGAAGACGGGCTGCCTCCGAGTCTGCTAGGATCAGACAGTCGTCCAGGTAACGGAGGAGACGGATGCCGACCCTGTGAGCCCACGACGATATTAGGGTGAACACTCTGGTGAACACCTGCGGTGCTGTGGAGAGACCGAAACACAGCACCTTGAACTGGTAAACCTTGTTGTCTAGGCAGAATCTCAAGTACTTCCTCGAAGACGGATGGACTGGGATCTGGAAGTATGCGTCCTTCAAGTCCATTGTGCACATGAAGTCTTGCGGTCCCACTGCAAGTCTGACCGTGTCCGCCGTCTCCATGCTGAACGGGGTCTGCTTGACAAACCTGTTCAGCGCTGAGAGGTCGATGACCGGTCTCCAGCCTCCAGACGCCTTCTTTACAAGAAAGAGTCGACTGAAGAAGCCTGGGGACCCGTCAGCTACTCTTGGAGAGCGTCCTTCTTCAACATGATCTCGACTTCTGCCCTAAGGGCTTGCCCCCTTGCCGATCCCATGGCAAGGGAGCTCAATGACACTGGATCCGCTGTCAGGGGAGGTAGAGATGTCGTGAACAGGACGCAATATCCCTGACTGATTACGGAAATCGTCCAGGAATCAGCCCTAAGTTGCCGCTCACCTTCTCGCGCAACTTTGTAGGCATTCCCCCACTGGTGGAAAAGCAGGGGGACTGCCAATCCTAGCATTTGCGGCCTCGGTCGCTCCCTCTGGGATTCTTTCCTCCACTGGAGGACTTTTGGCCTTTCTTGTCCTTGACAGGAAAGGGCTTAGACACCTTTGTCTTTGCTGCAACTGCCTTTTTCGTACTCTTGGTAGGACGTGATTGCTGGGTCGCTGGGGGTTTGTAGGGCCTCGATGTTAGGGCCCTATGTAAAAGGGAGTCCTGGTTGGACTTCCTCCACCTCTCAGATGCCTGCTCCACGTCCTTAGGCTCAAACAAGTTCTTACCCAAGACGGAAGAATGTCTGAGCCTGAATGTCGGTACTGGGGACCTTCTGGTGGAATCTCTCAGACACCGCATCTCGACGTTTCAAGATGGTATTAGCCCACAAGCTCGAGACCTGGTGGGCTAGAAACTCGATCGTAACAGGATGCCCTGAGACCCAAGCCAGATGTCCAGCCACGAAGTTGCCTGCATGGCACACTTCGCCACCTTCTCCTGGCTCAGGATCTCCGTTGCCGAATACGAGACATGCCGGTTGGAGAGTCTCTCTAGAGGGACTCCCCCAGAAAGCTCGTCCAGAGAGTGGTGTAAAGGAAGAGCTAAACAAGTCTCCTCCAAGATCTCGAAGTACCTCCTCTAATGGACACAAGGAGGAGGGAGGAGTTTGTTACCGGTGCTGGATCGGCTGGAGGAGGCAAGCTCGGAGAGCTGGCCTTCGACCTTGTCTCTGGCACTCTTAACCCCCTGCGACCAGGGCACTGGCCCTCGAGGGTTTTTGAGTACCGAAGACTCGGTCCAAGACCGTGTCCTTGCCCTCCCTCACAAGGGGGAATCTCTGGATCGGTAAACCCATTTAGATTCCTCATAAGGATCAGAACCTGCCAGAATGCATGTTCTGATTCCTGCAGCTCTCCTCCAGAAGGGCTAGCAGCAAAGTCTCCTATCCCCAGAGGCTCTTCCTGAGGGGACTCGTGGACGTTCTCTGAGGGTTCGGCTGGCTCTGGTCTAATCCTTGATGAAGACTTCGGCAGAGTCATAGAGTCCTTCGATTCCCTCCTGGGAGGGATACAGGACTCCAACAGTGATGGTGGAAGGCTCTTCTCAACCCCTACCCGAGAAGACTTCTCGGGACGAGGTGAGGTTTCCCGCATTGGTGCGATGGGGGAACGACCCGCCTCACCTGACTCCCCAGAGGGCAGGAAATCCTCGTCCACAGGGGAGGGAGAGAAAGTCTGAGGGGGAGAGGGGCCTTCCTCAAGGATTTCCGAGGAGTCAGCTTCGCCCTTGGAGAAGTTACCATGGTAGATACTCCTCTCTTCCTCATCAGGGGAGAAGAAGCCGCCAATAATTTGTGACCAAGCTCAGAGAAAACAGGCTTAAAAGCCTGCACGAGAGCTCTGACGATGGTCCCAAACCAAGGCTGCTGACTGACAGTCGCGCTGTCAGAAACTCCCTCTGGAGGGAAGGGAATCGTTCGATCCCTAGGAGGAGTTACCAAATGAGGGTTCGCCTGTAAAGAAACTGAAAAAGAAGTCCTTGGACCTAGCCGGAAACCTCCCTTTCTCCGACGAGCGCGCTGTTCTGCGCTTGCGGGGGGGGGAGGGGTTACACACACACACACACACACACACACACGACGACGACGACGACGATGACCTGGCTGCGCAATGTCCTGCAGCCTCGCGTTTGGAGTCGCGCCTGCGATAGCGCTGCAAATCGCGCGATGGGCCTTGCCCTGGGTCGCGCGCGTGCGTGGGCGCGCGGGCAAGCGATGGCACGCAGAGGCATAGACTGGCGATGACATGGGGTGCGCAGAAGGCTGGATGAGCGTTCGCGCGCGCGAAGGCGATTGTTTGCAGTATCCTGCCGAAGAGCCCGTGAGGGCGATAACGTTGGGCGCACGCGCGCAGGAGATATATCCCTAGCGCGCGGTGTGCACATCTGGCTGGAGAGACGGGCGTGCAGGGCGCGCTTGCGCAACCTCATGGGCGCGCGATGGAGACTGCGCGCGATGGCGCGTAGGTGAGCGCTGGCGAGCAGGGGAAGAGGTTACTCTCCCCACTGCGCCCAGATCCGAAGATCGTGGGCATGCCTGGCGCGCAGGAGAACGTGGGTGCGCATCAGGATGAGGGCACGCAGAGGTGCGCTGGCGATCTGGAGAGCGCTGGAGTCCTGGTGAGCGCCTGTGCGCTATCTCAGTAGATTCCAGTGCTGTGCGCTGGCGCGCTGTTGCGCGGGAGAACGCTGAGGGACTGGAGAGCGCTGGAGGTCAAGTGAGCGCCTGTGCGCTATCTCAGGAACCTCCATAAAAGTGCGCTGGCGCGCTATATTAGGATTCTCTGCCGGTGCTTGCTTGCGCTTAATAGTGCGCTGAGGATCTGGAAAGCGCTGGAGGTCCGGTAAGCGCCTGTGCGTTATCTCAGGAACCTCCATGGCAGTGCGCTGGCGCGCAGGTGAGCGCTTGCGCGCTATTGCAGGAACCATTGCAGGTGCGCGCTGGCGCGCAGGGGAACCCTGGTACGCAGTGTCAGGAACAACTGCTTGTGCGCGCACGCGCGCAGGTGAGCGCTGGCGCGCTAATACAGAAACTAATGCAGCAGGAGACCGTTGGCGCGCAGGGGATACCTGGCGCTTAAGGGACTTAGGCACCAATTCTTGCTCACGCCCTTTATGCCCCGAAGGGACCGTTGCCCGTTTTATAACAGGATGAGAAGGTGAACACAGCGCATCGGCAGCCAGGAACGGTGACGGCAGGTCAGCAGGTCTGGTGGGTGGAAGGTCGGCGTGCCCTTTGTAAGGACGACCTTCCACCGAAGGAGATCGCGAACAATCTGCGGAGAGGTCCAAGGATGTAGCTGGCAGGGTCGGTGAACGATGGCGAGGGTCTTCTGCGGAGGACTGCGAAGATGACGAGCCAAAGAGGCGCCTCCTAACACCCTTGTGAGGTGAAGGAAGACCTCTACGGCGAAGGGGAAGGCAAGCCTTCCGCCTTATATGCCCTCTGGGGCCGTGGGGTCAGCGGGCTGACCATCAGCAGTCCTCGGAAGAGGAGTCTCTATGAGTGAACTCCCCCGAGGGGGAGAATCACCGGCAGGAGAGACCGTAGGACTTAGCTCCTCTCTCGATGGATGTTCGGAGGGGGGAACTAAGCCTTCAGCTACAGCAGTAACATCAGGAGCAGAGGTTTGAGACAACTCATCAGAAGCCTCTGCCACAACAACGTCGACGATAGACAGACGATCGATCTCTGCTACCGTCGGCAACTGTTTGACAGCTGCTCCCAACTTGATCATGTCAAACAGGGCTTCCCTAGAGGGCAAACCCTGAAGCCCCAAGGAACCCCAAAGCTGTAATAAATCATTATTAGATACAGGCATGATAATATCCTCCTCCGGGGGAGGAGGAGGAGCTGCCTCGCTATGGGAGGCAACTCCCTCTCCTACACCCCGGGATCGGACAACAGAACTATGGTCTATGCTACCACTCGACGGCTTCTCTGGAGAAACCGGTCGAGTGGGAGCTTCGGAGGAGGTTTGGGCCACGGAAGAAGAGTCCTTGGGATTTTCTCTTTTCAAAAAAACTTTGAAGGAGAAATATCCTATTTGGACTTTTTCTAACGGCGCTGAGAAAACCTCTCCCACTGGGAGGTAGACCACTCCCTACACTCACCACAAACCTTATCTATGTCACACCGTTGGCCCCTACAATAAGGACAGAAGGTGTGGGGATCCGTGTCGACCGCCGATTTAAACGTGCCACAAGGGCGGTCAGGTAAGCCAAGACACTTACGCATAGAGGCCAACTTCACACACTCTGTCAAAGGAAAAGCAAAAGAAAGATCAGTAATGGCTGTCCAAAAGAGGTGAGGGTGAAAGCGGACACGTCCGTCTTCCACCCGAGCCGAGAGCAAAGTGAACTCAATCACAGGTGTGTGTGAGGGGAGGGGGGGAGCAAGCTACCCTCCCTACCCCCCCTAATTAGCGGTGGGGTAGTAAACCCTCGTTAAAATTCTAATGGCTCGTCATTTCAGCTACGCCGAAAGTAATTACCCATATCAAATAGCGTGGTTTGTATTTGTTACGGAACAAAAGGAGCTTGAGGTTTAAAACCAGCTGTTGTGCAGCCACCACAGGACCGATAGAGAACGTATCGAGTCTCCTGTGGGGCACATCTTGCAGGTAGTGGGATGTGAACGTGGTCCGACGCTTCCACACCCCAGCTTGAAGAACCTGCGTCACTGAATAGTTTCTCTTGAATGCCAGGGACGTAGCTATGCCCGACATCATGAGCTCTGGGGCAACGTGATGGAGGAGGGTCTGGATTCAGTGCATGGTCTATGACCCTGCGAATCCACGCTGAGATGGTGTTCTTGGTGACCCTCCTCTTGGTCCTTCCTGTGCTGACGAATAGTGCAGGCACACGAGGTCGGGCTGCGGCTGTTCTCTTAAGATACAGCCTCGAACTCCTCACTGGGTATAGTAAGAGATGGTCTGGGTCATCCAGGACGGAGACCAGAAATCCGGAAGGAGTCGAATCGTGGATCCGCTACTCCTGGGTTCTGAGTCTTAGCTATAAACTCAGGGACGAAGCTGAACGTTACCTCTCCCCATCCCCTTGAATGGGCAATGTCGTATGAGACCATAAAGTTCACTGACTTGCTTGGCCGAAGCCAAAGTTTGCAGGAACACCGTCTTCCAAGTCAGGTGGCGATCGGTTGCCTGGCGTAATGGTTCATAGGGAGGTCTCTTAAGAGACCTGAGAACTTGAACCACGTTCCATGGGGGAGGTCTCACTTCTGACTGGGGGCAGGTAAGTTCATAACTACATATAAGTAAAGAAAGTTCTAGCAATGAAGAAATGTCCATTCCTTTTAGTCTGAAGGCGAGGCTTAAGGCTAAGCGATAGCCTTTCACTGCCGAGACTGATAGGTGTATTTCTTCACGCAAATACACGAGGAACTCCGCTATTGCAGGAATAGTGGCATCAAGTGGAGAGATACCCCTTCCCCGATACCAACCACAGAAGACTTTCCACTTTGCCTGGTAGACTGCTGCAGATGACTTACGCAGGTATCCAGCTATCCTAATCGCAACTTGTTGCGAAAATCCTCTCTCAGAGAGGAGATGCTGGATAGTTTCCAGACGTGAAGTCATAGCAAAGCTACGACTTTGTGGAATATGTTGGCATGTGGTTGTTTGAGAAGATTGTGTCGTGGGGGGAATTCTCTTGGGGGCTCCGTTAGGAGCTACAGAAGGTCCGGAAACCATTCTGCGTGATGCCATAGCGGGGCTATAAGGGTCATTGAAAGATTGACTGATGTTCTGGTCTTGTTGAGTACCCTCCTCATCAGACAGAACGGGGGAAAAGCGTAAACGTCGATGTTGTCCCACCGTTGTTGGAAAGCATCTTGCCAGAGAGCCTTGGGGTCTGGGACTGGGGAACAATACAGCAGGAGCCTGAAGTTCAGGGCCGTTGCGAAGAGGTCCACAGTCGGAGAACCCCACAAAGTCAGGACTTTTTTGGCTACTAGATGATCCAAAGACCACTCGGTACTCACTATCTGAAATGCTCTGCTCAGGTTGTTGGCGAGCACATTCCTCTTGCCCGGAATGAAGCGTGCCGATAGTGGTATCGAGTGGATTTTGGCCCATCTCAGTATCTCTACTGCTAGATAGGATAGTTGCTGTGAAAAAGTACCTCCTTGCCTTTTAATGTAAGCCACTACAGTGGTGGTGTCGCTCATCACCACCACTGAGTGGCCAGCCAGAAACTGTTGGAACTGTTGAAGGGCCAGAAAGACAGCCTTCATCTCTAGGAGATTTATGTGGAGGTACTTTTCTGACTCTGACCACAGGCCTGAGGTCGTGTGGTGCAGCACGTGGGCCCCCACCCTTTTTTTTGAAGTGTCTGAGAACAGCATCAAATCAGGGGGGAGGACGAGAAGGTCCACTCCCTTTCGTAGATTCTCATCTGTCACCCACCACTGGAGATCTGTCAGTTCCGCTGATCCCATGGGGATCTTGATGTCCAGAGAGTCGTGAGCTTGATTCCACCAGGACTTGAGTTGCCACTGGAGGGATCTCACCCTGAGGTGACCATTGGGAACTAGACAGGCCAGCGATGAAAGGTGACCGAGGAGACGTAACCACGATTGGGCTGGAAGTTCTTCTTGTCTGAGAAATGGTCTTGCGACCTTTCTCAGCCTTGTTATTCTGTCGTCTGATGGGAAGGCTTTGTGGAGATTGGAGTCTATGATCATGCCTAAGTATACTCACTGACCATAGTTGTTTTGGCTAATTTTTAATGGCCGGATGCCTTTCCTGCCGCCAACCCTGCCCATTTACCCGGGCTTGGGACCGGCACCAAGTTGAGGCTGGCTTGGACCCCTCAGTGGCTGGGTTTCTTTTCCTCCACTTATTAACAATAAGTGGAGGAAATTAGGGGTACCACAGGAGTTAGAAAACTATCAGATAAGATCCAAGAAAGTAGATTAAGGTGGTACGGTCATGTCATGAGAAGAGATGAACAGTATATTGGGACGAGAGTAATGGAAATGGAGGTACAGTAGGCCCCCGCCATACGACATTAATCCGTTCCGGAGTTGGTACCGTATGGTGAAAATGTCGTATGGCGGGCAATAGAATAGTTAATGCGTGAAAAACCCCTGGTAAAAACATTGAAAATTAGAATGTAACAAAATACAATACAGTAGTATAGTAAGCACTGTACTACAGTATACTTATATATAATATACATGTACTGTACAGTAGTGTACAGTATATAATTAAATAACATTATAAATAAAAATTATATACTGTACAGTACTGTAAAGGAAAAATTAAATCTTATTTACCTTTGGAGTGACGTGACTTGAGCTGGTAGTGGGTGGAGGCAGGGGGGGGGGGAGTAGACGGTAGATATAAAAACGTATCAATGCTAATTATGTTATGTACACTTGATAATAAATTTATTCTTACTAATAAACACTTAAAATTAAAAATGCTTTTTTTATTATTTTTGTCTTTTGAATTTTTTTTTTATGATTTTTTTTTTTAAACTTACAAAATTACTCTGTTTTTGCTTTTTTGATAAAATTACTATTATCGTCTTTGCTTTTTGACATTTATCTTTTGGAGAAATATCTATCCAAAGAAGCCTGTTTCTGACGATTACTCAACATATTCCTAAAATGACTCATACACTTATCATTAACACTCTGCATAAGACGACTTGTGTGAAGTTTTTCTGGGCGTTTCTTTTCAATGAAACTCGTAAGGTTTTCATACCAACCGATAGCTTCCTTTATTTCTGACAATGTCGTTTCTTCAGTCTCCCCCCCATCCTCGCCTCCACTAGAGCTGTTCTCTTCTTGAATGATTGTCAACTGCATTGCTTCTAACTCCTTCAAGTCTTCAGTCGTAAGCTCCTCCCTGTGCTCCTCGATAAGGTTATGGACGTCAGCCTCATCGACAACAAGCCCCATGGACCTCCCAATGAAATTATTTCCTCAACATCACCCTCAGGGGCAGAATCATCAACGGCCTTGCCTTCGGTTGAGGGATCGAAACCTTCAAAGTCTCGTTCTGCTACAACAGCTGGCCACAGTTTCTTCCATGAGGAGTTCAAGGTGCGCCGTGAAACCTCATTCCAAGCTGTGTCGATCATCTTCAGGCATTAAACGATGTCAAAAGGCCCCATCCAAAATTCACGGAGGGTGAGTCGAGTGCTTTCAGTCACTTCAAAGCATCTTCTGAACAGACGCTTCATGTAAAGCTTCTTGAAGTTGGCAATCACTTGCTGGTCCATAGGCTGGAGGAGAGGGGTGGTGTTTGGTGGCAGATAGAGAACCTTAATGAAGGAGAAGTCAAGATGAATGATGTCCTCGAGGCCAGGAGGGTGAGCAGGGGCATTGTCCAGCACCAGGAGACATTTCAGAGGAAGATCGTTCTCTTCTAAATAGTTCTTGACAGCAGGACCGAAGCAGACATTTATCCACTCAATAAATATGGTCCTCGTGACCCAGGCCTTAGCATTAGACTTCCAAAATACCGAGAGCCTCTCCTTCGTGATATTTTGTGCCTTGAAGGCACGAGGATTTTCTGAGTGGTATACCAGTAGGGGCTTAATGTCTAAGTCCCCACTGGCATTTGCACAAAATGCGAGCGTCAGTCTGTCCTTCATTGGTTTATGGCCAGGAAGTTTCCTTTCTTCAGCTGTGATATATGTACGGCGGGGCATTTTCTTCCAGAAAAGGCCAGTTTCATCGCAGTTAAAAACTTGCTGAGGAATGTAGCCTTCTCTGGAAATTACGTTCTCAAACTTCTTGAGGAATTCTTCTGCTGCTTTCTTGTCAGAACTGGCCGCCTCCCCATGCCTGACAACTGAGTGAATACCAGTCCTCTTCCTAAACCGATCAAACCACCCATGAAAAGCCTTAAACTCTTGGGGGGCTTGCTGCGACGTTCCTTCGCCTCCGCCGTCTCTCTGGGCTTTCACGAGATCGGCAAAGATGGCGCTCGCCTTGTGCGACATTACCAATGGCGTGAGTGTATCACCAGCGATTTCCTTCTCTTTAATCCACAGAAGAAGGAGTCTCTCCATCTCATCGTTGATTGAGGTCCTTCCACTGGCAAGGACAGTCATGCCTTTAGAAGACTTACTTGCTTTAATGGCTTCCTTATTCTTAATAATTATACCAATCGTAGATTGGTTACGGCCGTACGTATTAGCGAGGGTAACAGTGCGCATGCCTTCTTCATATTTCTTTATGATCTCCAGCTTCGTTTCCATAGTTATCATTTCTTACTTCTGCCTTTAACATCACTAGCAATCTTGGGACCCATGGCTAACAAATTAAAGTTATAATTAAGCACTAAAATGCAAAAAAAATAACAATATCGCAAGCACTCACACGAGATCAAGTCTTAACGAAACGCACACGAGATTCTGAACTGAGCACGCGTATGACAAAGAGAGAGAGAGGCATCATCTCTCTCAATCATTGTGGGAGGATTTTCGGCCAATAGCGTATCGGCATCTTAGTGACGCCGTGACGCCGACCAATAGCAGACCAGCTTCTTAGTGATGTATGCAGTGACGTGTGAGTATGGTGGTAAGCTACTGACTCGCACAGTTGTACGCGTAGAAACCGCCAAATTTGAGTTTCGGAATTTGATGCCGTAAGGTGGGGGAAGTGACTTAACGAAGGGACGAAAAAAAAACGTATTCCACACCGTAACGTAAAAAAAACGTAAGCTGGGGACTCCGTATGCCGGGGGTCTACTGTACAGGGAACGAGAAGGAGAGGGATACCAAAGCAAAGGTGGGTGGACTGTATCAAGGATGACCTTCGATCAAAGGGATTAACCGGTGATGAGGTGTGGGACAGAGGTAGATGGAGAAAGCTGACCAGAAACATCGACCCCACATAGAAGTGGGAAAAGATGTAGGCAAAGAAGAAGAAAAAGAAGCTCAGGCCTAAGTATACCAGTCTGTGTAGGAAGCAGAGAAGACTTCTCGAGATTTACCATGATCCCCAGACCCCGGCAAAGTCTCAGAAGTTTGTCTCGGTGTTGAAGAAGGGTTGACACAGAGTCTGCTAGGATTAGCCAGTCGTCCAGATAACGGAGGAGACGGATGACAATCCTGTGTGCCCAAGATGACACTAGGGCAAACACTTGTGAAAACTTTAGTGCTGTGGAAAGACCGAAACACAGCACCTTGAACTGGTACTTTCTTTTGTCTAGGCTGAATCTTAAGTACTTCCTTGAAGACGGATGGACTGGGATCTGGAAGTACGCGTCCTTTAGGTCCAGTGTACCCATTAAGTCTTGAGGTCTTACTGCTAGTCTGACCATGTCTGCCACCTCCATGCTGAACGGAGTTTGTTTGACAAACTTGCTCAGGGCAGAGAGGTCGATGACTGGTCTCCAGCCTCCAGACGCCTTTCTTACAAGAAAGAGACGACTGAAGAAGCCTGGGGGACCCGTCCAGGACCTCTTGGAGAGCGCCCTTCTTCAACAGGGTCTGGACTTCTGCCCGAAGAGCTTGCCCGCTTGCCGATCCCGTGGCAAGGGAGTCTAATGACACTGGATTCCTGGTCAGGGGAGGTAGAGATGTTATAATCGGTATGCGATATCCTTGACGGATCACGGAGATTGTCCATGAATCGGCCCCCAGTTGCTTCCACCTGTCTGGGGAACTTTGTGGGCATCACCCCACTGGTGGAAACGCAGGGGGAATGCCTATCCTAGCGTTTGCGGCCTCAGCTGCTCCCTCTAGGATTCTTTCCTCCCCTGGAGGACTTTTTGCCTTTCCTGTCCTTGACAAGAAAGGGCTTAGACACTACTGTCTTCGCTACTGTTTTCGTCATCATTGTGGTCATGGTTAGACGGGACTGCTGGAGTGCTGGAGGTTTATAGGGCTTAGTTGTTAAAGCCCTATGGAGGAGGGAGCCTTGATGAGACTTCCTCCACCTCACAGCAGCAAGTTCCACTTCCTTAGGCTCAAACAGATGGGGCCCCTCTAGGGAGGAATGTCTGAGCCTATTTATCTCGACGCTAGGGACCTCCTGGTGGAACCTCTCAGACACTGCATCTCGACGTTTCAAGATGGTGTTTGCCCACAAGTTCGAGACTTGGTGGGCTAGAAACTCAATCGTGTGAGTGCCTGAGAGTAAGAAGGTCTTTATAGCTTTCCTGGTACGTTCCTTGGAAAAATCCTCGGATCATATCAGGATACCTAAGGTCCCTAACCAGATGTCCAGTCACGAAGTAGCTTGCATCGCATACTTGGTGACCTTTTCCTGGTTAAGGATCTCGGTTCCTGAGAACGAGACCTGCCGGCTGGAAAGTCTCTCAAGAGGGACTACCCTGGTTAGCTCTTCCAGAGTGGTGAAGAGGAAGAGCTGAACTGGGTTCCTCCAGGATCTCAAAGTACCTCCTTTTCTGTATGCAAGGAGGTGGGAGGAGCTTGTTCGTAGCGCCGGCACAGTTGGAGGAGGCAAACTCAGAGAGCTGATGGGAGATCTTGTCCCTGGTACTCTTCACCCCTTCAGACCAGGGCAGGGCTGCACTGGTCTTTGAGGGTTTCTGAATACCAAAGAATATCCTTGTAACAATCTACAAACCTCCTAGAACAAACACTAGTATCTTTTTTGAAGAATTCGGTGCTCTCATTGAGATGATTATCATGGAGAAAAACGAATTAGTCATCTGTGGCGACTTTAATTTTTGGATGGATGACGCATCAAATCCAGACGCTTTGGCATTTATTGAGTTACTAGAATCATATCGACTAGTGAATAATGTCGACTGTACAACTACTTTAACTGGGCATACGTTAGACTTAGTTCTAAGTGATGACATGAATAATATTGTATCTGATATAAAAGTCGAAGAGAAATGTACTATCTCCCCAGTACACAAACTTATTATGTTTAGTCTACCTCTACAGAAACATGCATTAGAAAAGAAAATAAACTTTAGACATAAATCAAATTTTTCTCCAACCATTATTTATTAAAGAAGTTACAAAGAAAATAAATGAAGCTATCAACATTCCCTGTGATCATGATGACCAACGTCTGTTAGGAGCTAAGTGTGCTGTCTTATGACCACTTATAATAAAGTGAGTAAAAGTGAATATGATACCATGTGCCCACCGATGGAAAAAACTATAACCATAAAAGACCAATCTCCTTGGTTTGATGGCGAGACTTTGGTGTAAAAAAAAAAAAAAAAAAACTAGCAAATAATTTTCTAGTATTCTTTAAAAACAAAATTGAAAATATAACCAAGTCATTTTTAAATACTCAACGTCAGATTAATAATACACCAGGCACACAGACAAAATTAATACGATTTAACAACATAACACAAGATGACATCACCAGAATTATCATGAGAGCAAAGAAAACAAACTGCGCGATCGATGCTATGCCAATGTCCGAAGTAATTGGAGAGAGAGAAACTTTTCTAGTCTACCTGAAATAATAACGAGAATAGCAAATGCAAGCATTGATAAATGTAAGTTTCTTAAATCTGAGAAAATGGCTACAGTCACACCAGTTCTGAAAAATGCACTGGACTACCAGGAATTAAGCTCATATAGACCTATTTCAAATCTACCCTTTGTCTCAAAAGTGCTTGAATATGTAATTCTTGAACAACTAGTCAGCCACTTAGAAGTAATAGAAGCTTCGCCTGCCATCCAATCTGCTTACAGAAAACTATACTTTACAGAAACAGCCATCTGCTCTGTTGTAAAGGATATGCTAGAAATGATGGATGAAAATAAATGTGGTATCTTAATGCTGCTCAATCTCAGTGCTGCTTTTGATACAATGGTGCATGAACTGCTACTAAATGATCTACGGTCCATCGGCATTGAAGATCAAGCCTTCGAATACCTAAAAGACTACTTAGTTGATAGAAATTACTGTGTACAAATTGGAAACTCTTATTCATCATATGAACCCTTAAACATAGGGGTACCCCAGGGGAGTGTACTTGGCCCAATCTTATTCTGCATCTATACTATTGGTCTGTCGAAAATGCTACAAAGGCATGGCGTGAAGTTTAAACTATTAGTAGATGACACACAATTTTACCTCTCCATAAATGATATACAGTACATGACACTACTGAAACTCTAAACTGAATCCTTGACAGTTTGTTTGAGAATGGATGACATTTAAACAACTAAAATTAAATGAGAACAAAACTGAATTCATGGTGGTGGGCAAGAGAAACTGGGTGAGAAACTTAGGTGATATTCAATGAACATAAATAATGACTCGGTGCCGATATCTAGTAAATTTCTAGATCTATGTGTATTTCTCAACTGTAACCCATCTCTAAATGCCCAAATAAATAATGTAATAAAAACGGCTGGTTATCATCTAAGAAATATTGCGTTTATAAAAAAGTACCTGGACGAAAATTCTGTATAGAAACTTGTGATAAACCGAGTTATTACCAGGATTGACTACTGCAACTCTATCTATTACAATTTACCAAAAGTGCAACTTAAGAAATTACAAAACATAATAAACAGAGGAGCAAGACTGATAAAAGGTGTCCCACCTAGAGAAAAGATCACCCCTATACTAATCGATTTACACTGGCTGTCGAATAAAGTGAGTATTGAATTTAAAATACAGTGTATGTACAATAACCCACCAAGTTATCAGAACCGGGCGTCCAAAATACTTAAGAGAATTGCTACATATTTTGCGCAGCCAACAAATTGTGTCGACACGAGAATAGTTACAGATGGCTTCAAACTACTTTAGGGGTCCAGAGCCTTTAAATATGCGGCCCCGAGACTATATAACGAGCTCCCACAAAACATTCGAATGATTGAAGACATTAAGGCTTTCAAAAGGAAACTGAAGACTTTCTTATTTCATGAGTCCTTTGACAGTGACGATTTAACAGTAAATGAACAATATGCGATATGAAACGTTAAATACTCTGAACGAACAAGGTAAAACGACAGTGGAGGTCCTGTAGAGAGCAGGGTTCCCCTGCTGTATGGGACCGGAAAAGCAGCCATCAAAGTAAAGCGAGTAAGTAAAGTGAAGGGTTATCCCGGGGCAGAAAGAAGATCCGGGAGCAGCCAGAATGGTTTGTTGGGCCCGAAACAATTGGAGAACACCGATAAATGTTAGCAAACAAGACCTCCTTTTTCATGATAATAGGTATCCCTTAGAAAAGGCGAATAAGTTTTGTATCTCTCTGTTCTTGGTCAGCAAAACTGTCATAAGCTCTGAATATTCCATCTCAAGGAACAGACTTGCTTATGCAAAGTTTCGGAGTTTAAGTTCTTTTGATACTTAGACGTACAATTCAGAGATGTCAGGGAGGACCTGACTGAGATGGGGGGGCACTTGAGGGTCTGGTTACATGACGGAAGGTGGGTTATGAACAACACAAATTTCCCTCAAAAGGATACAACCATCAAATGGGAAAAGGATGTATTGGAACAAAGTTCAAATTGTTGTGTGTGATGGCAAGTAGCTCTTACTACTACTCACGGGCATGCATCTGCCAGCGAGGGCAGTGCATGCAACTGACGAAGTAAACAGCCTTCGTCTGGAGTAGTAGCTAGCTTGAACACGCGTGGAAGTGTCAAAATACAACTTCCCTAACTAAGGGTAGGTGTTTGTGCATGAGTCTGAGCTCATAAACAGATTTCTGTGTGTGAATACCTACATGGCAGCTAATGGAGTCGCTTGCAGAAATAATGTATGTGCGACGAAGTGCAACATCATTGCTCAAAAGGAAATGATCATTGACTAGCTATAGCATTGTAAACATTATAATGTTTGTGTGTGTATGTGCACCAATAAGGAGCATATGTAGCTAGCAAAGCAATCAGATATCTATGGGCAGTAGGGACTTACCCGGCCCTTTGCTGGACAAGTGTACTTGTAATTGAATATGTTTGCTATAGTTTCGTAAATGTAAGCATGAGCTGATTCCATCCCACTGGGAATAGATGCTTTAAGGAATAGTCTTGACGGGTTGTCTCACGAGACCATTGTGCCTCGAGGGCTGACAGAATGAGGTGGAGATCACAAGGGATCGGAGCCCGATACCATGTGAGTGCTCCATTGAGCTCTTTATCCCGTAAAGAGGAGAAGTCCGAGATAATAGCCGCGAAGGATCATGTTTCGCAAGACTCGTCTTCTGAACAATGGTGAGATGAGGTGGCAGCAAGTGGTCGGAAAGCATTCTTATCTTCGGCAATAACACGGCAGGACTATATCTAATTAGACTCATTGTGCTCTTAGGTCACAATATTGGCATGCGACGACCAATAACACCCGAGTGTTTCATCTAATGAGACTCATACAATCCCACGTTTCTACCTTCGTGGTGAGGTCTAACGGTTGTATGGGTGAGCGGGCACAGGCAACCAAAGTAGCTCATGTCATCCATTTATCATGGGAGTGTTAGCTTGGTTAGTAATTATATACAAAATCATGTGACACAAATGGCTAGAGACAGGGAGAGGTGAAGGTGACTGATTGCCAACGTCCAGGGCACAGCACTTCAGTAGTAGTAGTTAGCGAGCATCTGTAGTTGTGCAGACCTCGTCTTCTTTTTGGACTGATAGAATAGTGTGTAATTTGTGGTGCTCTCGATCGTTTTTAACAGTCATGGATTTATTTTGTCATGTCCGAAGCTCCATCTTCACACATTCCAATGTTAAGTACCATAGTTTGTTTTGACAGTATTTTATTGTACCGGGCTTTTGTTTTATATCCAGTATAGTCTGTTTTATTATTCCCGTCTGGCCTTTCATGGCGGCCATTGTTTGTTCACTTGTTTGGGAATTCATCTTTATCTGCCCGTTTAGTACTCTGTCACTTAGGTTCTTGGTTAAGTCCCTGGCCTTATGCCTTTAGAACCGTTATTATTTTTATTTTTTTGTGTATTTATGCTCATGGTACTTTTTGCTAGTAAGTCCAGCCTACGAACGAGATAGCGATTTAGCTTTGTTTTTGTTTAGTAACCGCCCGAGGCGTTCGTCACTCGACTGTGCTATTTATTTAAAGTTTTAGCAGATGCTATTCTTCGATCGTAGTGTTATATGGATGTACATTTTTATTTTATACGTTTATAATAGTGTTGTGTGATTTTTAGTCCTGTTTTTGTGTCCAAGAGAGCGAGAGATTGGGGTCCCCGTTTTCTGTTCGCAGTCACGAGTTACCCCTTTATCTCGTTTTCTTTCTTTGCTCTGGTGGTTGAGCGGATTTCCCGTTTTCCGTTTTGTGCGTTCAACGGGTTCTCCCTCCCTCACCTCTCCCCCTCGGGGTGGATGATAACTTACGAGTTATTTATTTTTCGTGACTTTTCAGTTGTTAGCGTTATTTTGGTCCGTGTTCGTCCTCTCCCCGTTACGGCTCGGGAGTAGTTTATGAACGTTTTCCACTCCGCCTTGAGTTCTACTCCGGCTTGAGGGATTCTCAATGACTTTCGTTCTATTGTTATATTTATATATTGTTTACTACATGGGACGGGCTTCATATTGTTTAGATACGACCCTCCGGTGGCCCTTACTGCGGTCTCAGGCCACGGCCATATCCACAATAGCCATTGTTATTACAATTGTGTTTTTATTCACAATAATTATTCAGGACCTTTCTTCTCCCTCCGGCCTCACCGGAGTTTGTAAATACGCTTTGCTATGATCTAAGCCTTAGCCCTTAGCTGCGGCTTGGCTTTTATATCTTCACAATTGAATTATTAGCCACAATTGAATTATTCAGAGTATCTCATTATCCTCCGGCGTCACCGGAGGTCGCCCATACACTTCACACTTATATTTGCCTTGCCTTTGGCTAAGACGGCATTATTCAGGACATCTCATTACGCTCCGGCTTCACCGGAGGTCGCCCATACACTTAACACTTATATTTGCCTTGCCTTTAGCTAAGGCTGGTGTTTATATTTATTTTAAGGGCATGTCACTGCTTCCCCGACCCTCGCAGGTCGGCAGATTGCTTTAAGTTATTTATCCCTATGTCATTAACAGACATTAGGTAAATTACAAATATACAAACATTTGGATATTATAGTGCCAACAATGGTTTTGGCCGAATAGCGATTTAAACGTTTGCGATTTAGTCTGTTAGTTTGTACTCGCCCCAGGAAGGCTCGATTTAGACTATATCCTTATTTATTGGTTAAGTTGTCGTTATTCTTCGTTTTTGGTTATTACAATGACTAAAAATTAAAAAGAAAAAGGAAAAATAAAAATAAAATAAAAACAGTTTTATTTTACTTTCCTTATATTATTGTGTGATGTTAGCTTTTATTATGTAACCTTGAGAGTGAGAACATAGGGTGCTCGTTTATTAGCTCGAGTAAGGGAGGTGATTTTCCCGTTCTCCGTTTTTATACGTTCACGAGTTATTCAGGCCTCCTCTTATTATCAGAGTTGATGATAGTACGTTTAATGTTATACACGTTTTATTGATGTGGTTACTGTTAATATAGCTAACACTATTAGTAGGAACGTTGGTGTATGAGTCATTAATTGGGTTCGATTTATACCGACACCCTTAGCTCCGCCTTGAGTTATGTTTAGCTCCGCCTTGAGTTATACGCCGCTATAATGGATACTCATTGGGTGAGAACTAGTCAGATATTTGGAGTGCAACGGTGAAATCCGGCACTCAGACTCCGGCTGAGACCTTTTTGCACACGAACCTTTGTCATGTTTGATCTCAATTACACCTTTCCGGCCCCTTTTTTTCATCGAATCTCCGGCTACGCTGGAGATAACTCAAACATTCATTGAGGTTAATGTTATCGTACCGGTGACGGTCACGATCTCACGGGGACTAGCCTTTGCTACCGGATCTCCCATACAAACAGAGATCAAGCAGACGTCCAGAACCGGAGTTAACAATGTGATACCGATGAGGATTTCACAGTTTCATTATTACGGTTTCTTTTTCATCGAATCTCCGGCTTAACCGGATATCGTACAGGCGATCAGCATTGAGGTTAATATTAGATTTCCTCTGGTTCACGTTGTCACTATGACGGACCTTTGTTTGTACCGGGGATGGTTACCGGAGATCCGGTACAGTCGGAGATCACTCAGACCACGGGTGGCCAATCTTTTGTTTTACCTGTAAAAAAAAAAAAAAAAAAAAAAAAAAAAAAAAAAAAAAAAAATTATTATTTATGAACGTAACTATGCCTATATTTATGCATGTATTTAATTCTAACTATGTATAAATATGGATAAATATCCATACAACATCGTGTTCAAATAGAATTAAATTAATTATGCCTATATTTATGCATGTATTTAATTCTAACTATGTATAAATATGGATAAATATCCATACAACATCGTGTTCAAATAGAATTAAATTAATTATGCCTATATTTATGCATGTATTTAATTCTAACTATGTATAAATATGGATAAATATCCATACAACATCGTGTTCAAATAGAATTAAATTAATTATGCCTATATTTATGCATATTCAATCCTAACTGTCTAAATATGGCTAAATATCCATACAACATAGTATTCAAATAGAAATACATTAATTATGCCTATATTTATGCATAGTCAATTCTAACTATGTCTAGATATGGATAAATATCCATACAACATAGTGTTCATATAGAAATAAATTTCCACCCAGTGGCGAATGCGCCAACAGTGTCACATTTCATGAATACAAGTGTCGCACTATACCCCAGAAGATAATACATTAAATAACTTGTCTTTAAAATGGTTTTTTAAGAGTATACAGCTGATCCCAGCCTGTGAATAGGATCGCTAACCAAAGTTCAAGGAACATCCAGACTTATGTCCCCTTTGTGTTACAGAAGGTTCGCCTGCATGGTTCCCATCAGGATGATGATGATTCTCTCTGGCCTGCAAAGAGAGGCTCTCCACCCTTGGGTATCGAAGTTGGGAAGGAATGCTCCATCTAGAGGTCCCTATCTCCTCGGAGTGTCCTCTCTAAGGTTGGACAACGACCCCATGGACGGGCAGGTATGTGGGGATGAGTTTTGAGCCTTCAGCTTTGCAATTACCTACGTCACCGACCTAGGACCATTAAAGGATCCTAATGTTCATGTTACCCTGCATAAACTGTGACGGCTAAAAGCAACACATTCTAAGGAAATCCAAGGGGCTATGACGAGCTCTAAGGTAGGGTGGTGAGTCAGTGCCGTTCAGGAACTCGGATATAGGTGGTACCATAAATCTGGAGGACATAGACGTCCTCCCTCTGGGGGACCTAGATTTTACTCCCAGGTACTAGAATTCCCATTCAACGGATTCGTTCGATTGAAAGAGATTGCCTTGGTTAGCTTAGACAAGGTACCGAAGGTAACGGTATTATTTCCTAAAGGGCAGGCCCGATCTGTCTGGACCAGGATGTTGTCAGCCTGGGGGGTACGATAATTCCAGGCTCTGCCCTTCCAGTTCGACCTACACGTTTGTTGGTCTGATCGGGTCAGTTGTGGGAAGTACGTTCTGTCTGAGACCTCTATCAGACAGGAATTGATAGTCGGTTTCCCACTCGTCATCACAGCCTTCCTCTGGTTCGACGATTTTGTATCTGACCCCCCATCATCAGGTGGTCTACCTCACTGATTCCCCAGGTACACAGCCCAACTCCGTTGGGATGTTTTGCCTGCATGCAGCCCTAGATCCGAACCCTCAGGCTCCTTTCATGGACACCAGAGAGGAAGCTACAGGAGTAGAAGACAGTCCCGACATCAAGGCGGACCTAGGAAAAAGGGGGCTCGGAGAAGGGAAGGACCTAGATTCACTCCCTCACAACGCGGTGGTCCTGGTAGAGGGAAGACTTTACCACTTTCGTGACCATTGGACTCGGTCTGTGGGATCATAGCATAGTCTCTAACGGTTTGAGATGAAAATGGCCTCAAGGTCCTCCTCCTCCGCCAGTGACCTTCTCCCAGAAATACACTCCCGTCCTGAAAGAGTACACCACAGGGTTACTCAAGAAAAAGCAATCAAACGACTATCTCTTAGGTATGGACCTTACTTCCCCGTGGGACCGTCACCACCTCTGTCGATCTTACCGACCGCTATTAGCTTGCGCCTATAGCTCGAAACTTCTCTTCTTATCTGGGTTTCCACCTAAGCAGGAAAGCCTTTGTGTTCAAGACATGCCCTTCGGCCTCAACATTGATCCCAGGATATTCACGAAACTGGGAGAGGCAGTGTTAGAACAACTCGGGAACCAAGAGATACAGATCATTGCTTATCTGGCCGGTTGGCTCATTTGGGCCCGGCCGGCCATAGAAGGTAACAGAGCTACGAAGGAATTTCTTCGATCGCTCGACAACCTGTGATTTCGGGTCAATCTCCATAAGTCTCGCCTGCGACCATCAGGCCACTTAGAATGGTTAGCCATTCAGTGGGACCTTTCGAAGCACACGTTGTCTCTCCCTTCCAAAAGTAAGAGGAATAGGTTCCAAGATCAAGAATTTCTCAAGCACAAACAGGTGTCCAAAGAGCCTAGAAAGTATCCTCGGCCTTTCCCAATTCACTTCAGTAACAGATCTCCTAATAAAAGCCAAACTCAAGACATCAATCGATTTTGGAGAAAGAGAGCTACAGTACCTATAAGAAGACAAGGTCTCGAAGATCCCCTCTGTCGGGAAAATGAGACTACGCCCATGGTCCGAACCGAAGAACCTCTCCAAAGCGGTTCCTCTACAATTCCCACCTCCACAAGTGACATTCCATTCAGCCGTGTCTCTAAGTGGATGGGGGGATTTCTCCGAACATCAGATGTTTCAGGTTCTTGGTCACTAGCCATGAAACAGTCCCATATCAATGTTCTCGAAGCCATGGCAGTGTTCTTGACCCTGAAGAGAGAGACTCCTCCGAGGGCGACCCACATCAGAGTAGTGTCAGACAGCACAGACGAGGTACACTACGGAAACAGGGGAGGATCCAAGTCACCCAACCTGAATCAGATCCTGGTCACTTTCTTCGCCTGGGCAACAGAAAAGAACTGGTTCCTGTCAGCACCTCACCTAGCGGGAGGCCAGGATGTGAGAACGGGCTCACTATCCAGGACGAGTTCCCTGGAGTCAGAATTTCACTCCGGTGGATACTCAGGTTCGTTCCAGGCATCCAGGTAGATCTATTCACATCTCAGATCAATCACAAACTTCCTTGTTATGTGACCCCAATCCTGGACCCTCGGGCTCATGCCATGGACGCATTACCCCGGGATTGGAACCATTAGAGGAAGATTTCCCTATCTCTCCCAGTGAATCTTCTAAAAACTTTAACACCGACTGCGCTCCTTCCGGGGCGCAGTGGTTTTAGTACCACCTCACTGCCCAAGAACAGTTGGTTTCCTCTCCTCCTCGAGTGGAAACTCCGACCCATCCGGATTCCGTTCCTCAAACTGACCCGAGTATTCCAAACTCACTGTGTCAGATTACTCAAGGATGTCCAAAACCCTAACTTTGTGGACTACAGGAAGTTGGCAGCTCGTAGAGACTCGAACATTGAACCGGAAAACGATTTCTTCATCGAATCAGTCAAAAGGGACTCGACAATTCGCCAATATGATTCGGCCGTTAACCCCCAAAATAGGTGGTCCCCTTGGAAAGTTATTCCTCTTCTCCAAGATACTTTTCTATGTCCGGTCACCACTCTCAGGGCCTTTTTAGCCACGACTGCTACCCGATCGTCTGGCCCCTTGTTTATCAGGGAACAAGGAGGTACCATTCCCATACGTGGTATTAGGCTATAGATCCTATACTTCGTTTGACAAGCCAATCCGGGATCATTTCCCCCAGAAGATGGACTTTGATGACCTTATAAAGTTCACGGGTTGGGAATCTCCTATGGTCTTCAAACGCCACTATCTAATGAACTTACAGGCTCTTAAATACCCAACAGTTGCAGCTGGGAGCCGTATCTCTCCCCAGTGATCTTTTGTTCTTCCTTTCATCCATCTCTTTTCTTCTCCCTCCTACCCGCCACTCGCACCACGACGCCGCTTCCTTGGTGGTTCGTTAGCCCTAAGTTTATTACATATTAGGTTATGTTTGTAACTATTATTGATTACCGTTGTTACAGGGTTGGGATATTCTTAGCCATGTCAGTTTTGTAGCATGTTTCCTCTGATACTCGGAGGCTTCCCTGTTATCATGTTTGTTTACCTTAATTATTTATGATTTTCTTTACATGGTGTTGTTTCTCTCCCCTCATTAAATTAGTTATTGTTGGGCTTGGAAGGCATTCTCTGGTACATTTTCACCCGGCGCCACAGATCGACCCAGAAAAGGGATTTTGACGAAGGAAAAATCTATTTCTGGGGAGAGACCTGTGGCGCCCGGTGAAACCCTTCCCCTTTATTTTACACAATCCCACCCTTTCCTTTCCAAGCCATCATGGCCAATACAGAAGGATGTTGTTCAGATGGCGCTCGCGTCGTGGCGTGGGTGGTGTGGCGCTGGTGGTTGGCAAGGGCCTTTGTATCGGCCCATCCCTTTGACGAAGGAATTAACTAAATGGAAGACAACCTGTGAATAGTGGTTTTCACGCGCCTTTGCTTTATACACGACACCCTAAAGGTGCTCGCGCGAGGGTTGTAACCTCAGCATTCCATGCTTTTATCTTTCTCTGGTATAATTGGAAGGTTTTATCAGAAAAGGTATATAAGAAGGACTCTTTTCACCGGGCGCCACAGGTCTCTCCCCAGAAATAGATTTTTCCTTCGTCAAAATCCCTTTCTTAGTGTTGGTGTGGGCTCTCTTATGAAAATGAATAGTCTTGCATGGTAGGATTATTTGCCTAAGCATGCAAAGAACACAAACATGTCAGGTTCTCAAAGGATGTTAGTAAGTAGTCTTGCACACTCATTTGGTGAATCGAGCGTTAGCAAGCGCTGGCAAACACTGGTGACACGTCAAGTTCCCTGATGAAGTTGGCAAGTAATGTCTTGCAAACTCATTTGGTGAAGTGAGAGCTGGCAAACATCGGAAAGTGCTGTAAAATGTTGGCGTGGTGAATGCTGGTGAGATGAGTAATAGCAACGCAAACGCTGGTGAATACTGTAGAATGCTGGCGAGGCGAGCAATAGCCAGGCGAATAATGAAAACTGTAAAATGTTGGCGAGGCAAATGCTGATGACTGCTGTAGAGTGTTGCAAGGCGAGTGCTGTAGAATGGTGGCTGGAGCTGTACTTGTAGATGGCAAGTACGAGCTCCCGAAGTAGTGTGTACTTGCGGGAACAACAAGCTCGACTTCTCTTCCTTATGCAATCCTACCAGCGGAGGTATTCGTTCAAAAGATGAATAAGGTTATGCTGAACTTGTAGAACAGAAGGTTCTTCCTCTAAGAGGCAGAATCCTGAGGTGCATGTCCAGAAGGGCCTGGCCTCATAAAACTCCATAAGCTTTGTTGTGCCCAATGGAGAAGAAGCAGGTGTAATTTACAGTATATAGGCAATAGCCTCAAAGGGCCATCACATACAAGACTTGTAGATGGGAGAAGCGGTGACCACATGCGGTCAGCAGGCATCATCATGTGCAGCAATGACCTCGAAGGGAAAAGCTAATGAGATACGTTGGGCCCTGGGGGCACAATGGGCGGTGAACGCAAGTATCGCCAGGACCACTCTGGAGAGGAGCGTTGTTCGTGGACATGAAGACCGTTCATCCGCTGAAGGAGGTGCTCAGTGTACCAAACTTACATACCCACAGCCTGCCGAGAAGACCCAGACTGAGGGCGAGTATCATAAGCTAAGAATGCAGAATGCTACAGCTAAGGGCACTAGAACTCTATCGTTACATTGTCTCCAGTCTCTCAAAGGAGAAGACCATGGTTCACCTATGAGCAGGTGTGCACTCCCACTGCCCCCAACAGTAGCACACTTGAGATGCAAAGTGAGCTACAGCCAAAGGCACGAAAACTCTAATGGAGTACTGTATTACCTCTAACTACAGCTCCCGTGTAAGCCATTCCTTAACTGGGAAACCCAAAAGGCAGGAATTGCCACAAGCGGCAATGAAAGACTCCCCCGGTGGAGGGCACCATTGCTTTTCTTAGCGAAGCAACGATGTCCACACCTACAGGTTGTCTGAAAGTCAGCTTATCATCGTTTCATTGATTCGTTGTCCATCAGAGTACGAACAAGCAGAAACATCAACTCAAAGCATGTTTATAAGAGATATCGCGAGAGAGAGACAAAACGTCTATTCCCATCCCGAGCCAAAATAAGAAGTGAAGGCATTTCACTGAAGTGTGCGAGCCCTACTAACTAGCGGAGGGTAGTTTTACCTTGCTTAAAGTCTTTTGGCTAGTTTTCAGCATTCACCAAAATAATATCCACTGTATAGTATAGAATGCCACACAGGTATTGCATGCAGTGCATTACATTATTGGAATTCACAATTCAACCATGTTACTGATATTTATATGATTGAGCAATTACAGAACAGGAATAATGATAATATTAAAATGGATACTAATTATTACATTGTCATGATTTTACGCCCTAAAACATCCACAATAATTGTCCCTTGAGAGATTTTTGCTAACAAGCTTGTAGCATATGCAGATGATGCTACAGTACTCTCTTTGCATCAATTCCATCCCCTGAATGTAGATCTGGGGTTGCTGAATCCCTTAATAGAGATCTAGCTAAAATTAGTGCATGGTGAAAATTAGGGGGTATGAAGTTGAATCCTAACAAAACTCAAAGTATGATTGTAAGTAGGTCAAGGACAGTGGCTCCCCAAAATTGGCTTATTGAGAAAGTCTTTTAAAACTTTTAGTGATCAATCTATTCTGAAGAAGTGTTTTAATTCTTTCATTCTCCCTAGTTTTGAGTATTGTTCTCCTGTCTGGCCTTCAGATGCTGATTCTCATCTTCATTTGTTGGACAGAAACTTACAGTCTATTAAATTTCTTATTCCTGATCTAGATATTAATCTTTGGCACTGTCATTAGTTCATTATGCATGTTGCATAAGATTTTTCATAATTCTGACCATCCTTCACTTTCACATCTTCCTGAACAATCCATCCTGTTCGTAATACTAGGCAGGCAGTTAATTCTAATAGCCAGGCTTTCTCCATCATGAGGCTCAATACTACACAGTATTCTAGAAGTTTTATTCCAGCTGTGACCAAGTTGTGGAATGATCTTCCTAATCGGGTAGTTGAATCGGTAGAACTTCAAAAGTTCAAAGTTGCAGCAAATGTTTTTATGTTGAACAGAGTGACATAAGTCTTTTTATAGTTTTTTTGGGCTCGAGCCATGTCGTCCTGATGGAAGTTCCCTTCGGCTTCTTCCTACTGTATAATATTTCTTCAAGTGATATTACAAGAGAATTACCGTCAGGTATCACGGGGTTCCAGCCCCCGGAACAACTATCCGTAGGTATCGTGTATAATCAGGGACGTATCCTTAGATAACCATAGATATCTGCACCAACAGACTTTACCCAGTCTAATCCACTAAGGGGAAGGGTAAGTGAGGAGCCGTTACATATCCTATCACCTTTCGGTGCTCCCATACGTCTCTGGCGCTCCATTCCTTTGTTCGCAGCTTCACGCTACTGTTCTATTGCTTGTTGTACGCTCTTAATGTTATTTTGAAGATTTTATTTGTATGATGGCTTCCTCTTCTTAGTCTAAGTTGAGTACATACCTCTCTCTGCACCATTTATTAATTTCCTTTCCTCACATGGCTATTTTTCCCTGTTGGAGCCCTTGAGCTTATAGCATCTTGCTTTTCCAACTAGGGTTGTAGCTTGGCTAGTAATAACAATAATAAACTCCGAGGAAAAAAGATTAGTAAGAGAGATAATTGAGGATCAGTTGAAGAACCCGTATGGGAAGTGCTGGAGCAAGAGCCTAGAAGAAATCTGCAGTAAATATGGGATGGAAGTGGAAGAAATAAGAAGTTGGGGGAAAAGGACCCTGAAAAAAGAAATCAAGAAAAGAATTATAGAAAAAATAGAAGAAACTGTTGAAGAAAAAAAGAAAATAATGAAAAAATTAAGATTTATTAAAGGAAATGGCCCTCTGCTTTATATCAGAGAAATGTATCTGGACAAGGCATCCCTTGTGATGAAAGCTAGATTAAATATGCTCAACTTAAAAGCAAATTTCAGGGGAAAATATGATGACAATTTGTGTGATTTATGCAAAGAGAAAGAAGACACTACCGAACATTTATTTTTATGCCCAAAATTAGAACCGCTAAAGAATGTAGAAATAAGTTTAGGTACGCTGAAAAATCCTAGCAGGGATCTGGCTGCATTTATAGATAGGGCAATGAATATAAAAGAAGAGTTTAAGAAGCCCAAACTGATTACCACAACAGGTTGCCAAAACTGATGATAGCAAGGTGTTATCCTATCCAATTTCAAAGTAGAAGGGAATAAAAGTAAAGATTGAGAACCTCATAATGATATTAATTTATTTAAGGCACAGATGATATAAACTTAATAACAATAATAAGAATAAGCTTAGAAGCTTTGCACCTATCTATAAAGAGATAGAGTGCCCGCAAACTTATTTTGCGGAGTGAGCAATAAGGAACCAGGAACCATAACAGAAACAAAATAATGAAGCAAATTTTGGGAAGATATAAAGATGACATTTGTGACCTATGCAAAGAAGAATATAATAAAGATCATTTATTTGCATGACCAAAACTATTAAAGTTAAAGAACAAGACATTCGATTGGATATGTTGCAAATTCCTAGCAGAGAGCTGGGGGTATACGTAAGTCCAGCCAAGAATCTGAAAGAAGAGCTCAAACATACCATAATAGGTTGCCAAAACTGATAAAAAGGTATTATGCCAAATGAATTCTATGTAAAATGGGATAAAATTAAAACTTAAAATTATCATTATGGCTTTTTTATGGTCACAGGAAAGGTTCAATTTAGAATATTGGATATAATCTAAGAAGCTGTGCACCTCTCTATCAATAGTTAGAGTGCCTGCAAACTCATTTTGCACAGTGAGAAGTTAAGATTCCAGGGAACCTGTAACCTATGGTATTAATTCTTGTCTTGCTGTTGATTGAATTTTGTTGGGAAACAGATATTTTAATTCCTGCAGTAGGGTGTAAAGTGATGAAAGTGTTTTACAGTATTGAAATATTCATTGCTGTAATTTATTTACTGTTCAAAAGCATGCATACTAAAACCAAGGGGCTTAGCACCTATTTACACTAGAAGGAAATGGTGTTTTGAGCCAGCAATATGGAATATAATTTTAAAAACCTATATATAATTTGATGAATATATAAAGGTTGTTCAAGACTAGATCGATGTCTCCTTATGCCTGAAGAGATTTGGCAAGATAAGGATTAATCAAACGGGCTACATATCAATAAACAGTTTTAATTCTGAGACAATTTTGTCAGTTAAGAATCCATTAATACAACATATCAGTAAACGTGATTATTTTCCATAAGTATCGATAGTATAAACATTAAAATACTACAGTAATTTATGATATTTAGATAATCAAAGTCCCACTAAATGTCAAGACTAACTGAATTATTATAAGCCTTTTCCTATGTTTTATGACTCCAGCTCCATTGACAACATTTTACTGTATGGTATTCTTCACTAATACCAAAATTGATTAATGCACCACCCTTGCCCTTCTGCAAAATAACATTTTCTTAAATGTATAACAAAAACTTGAAAGAAATGAGGGATTTGTAGAACAGCGGAAGCAGCCACTAACTACTAGGAAAGGTAACTGGGGGTCGTAGTGGCCAGTAAAGACATGCCAACATAGGTTAGGCTAGGTGGCTTTAGGTTAGGATATATCTATTTGATAAAATAAAAATGGGATTGTACTCCCATTACCTCAATACCTGAGTAGACCTGTCTGACACACTTACCCCTTTCAAAATGAGAGAAGTTGGACGATGGAATAAAAAAAAAACAATGAAAAGATTAAAAGAAGAAATGCAGTATAGGAAAGAAAAAAATTCTATAAATAGTGAACTGGGTAGAATAAAGGCACCAAAAACTATCACAGGATATTTTTAGAGCACAAGTTCAAAGGATTAAGTTACGTATCTTCATCAAAAGCCTTTAAATTGTATCCATGCAGTATGTTATTTAATTCACTATGACCTTGCAAGATAAAACCCTAATACAGTATTATACAGTATATTATATTTTGATCACCTTCATTACATCTTCATAACAGTGTATATTTAAAATGCTCTTGGGGAAAGCATGGTTTAGCAGTAATATACCTAATATTAACCTACCAGTATTTTTTTTGTTCTAAATCCAAATTTCTTTTAGTCATACGCATACCCCAAATATCATCACCTGATAAAGGAAGAGTAGTAATGTTGGGAGAAGACAGTTGTATTACAAAATACCCTACCATAATCCAATCTTACCTAACCCAACCAAGGGATCTGTCTTGATCTCATTACCTATCTGGAGGCTTTAAAAACAATCCACCCAAAGATATTGTATCTTTTTTCATAAATCACCCTTATATATGTAATATATCTAACATATAGACTAACACCTGTAACTCAAACAGACAAGAGCTAAAGTCATAGTGTTTAAAAGACCAAAATTTCATTTGGGCTTAAAAAAAATAAGGTTAACTGGAATGGATTGCTTTTAAAGGCTAGTGAAATACTTAATTAAACTTCATGAACTAGCATTTTAAACAAGAAAACCTTGCTTGAAGGACAGATTTAAGTAGTTTATAGAGACTTCCACATTGGTTATTACTGTCCCATTACTTGAAATTCAGCATTTGGTTCAGGTGGACTTGCAAGAGCATCTTGTGACTTGATGCCGATAAAATTGAGACTGCAAAAATGTAAACTGTAATCATATGGGAAAATAAGATGTAGAATATGTAATTAAAGTATTATATAGCATACAGTACAGTAGTACTTTGGGTTACAAGTTTTGATTTATTCTGGGAGCGAGCTCAAAATGTAAAATGCCTGTATACCAAAATTTTTTTGCATGAGAAATAAAAGAAATTCAGTCTATACCTTCCCCATGTCCATAAATATGACAAATTTGGAGCTAATTTGTATTTTTCCTACTATACAAACCTGAGTCCTTTATATACGATAGTAAATCAGCGAAGCTGGAGAACACGACAGTTAAAATTTCATAACAAGGTGTAAACAGGTGACCGGTAGTTACCGGCTAGGAGTGGGAAATTCCCCCTCCTTGCTTCCTCACTAAGCACTCACTTTGATTGCAGCTGGAACATCCATTGGATTGACACTAGGTGTTGTAGGATGTGGTCTTCCCATTCTTCCTTTGGCGTGTCCGTGAACACTAAGTTCTGGTCGAAACAACAGAAGGGGGTGAGTCCCTTAAAAGGTTTGTCTATCATTCTAAGTTGAATTTATAATCCTCCCCTATCAGAACCAATGAGAGGAGGGTAGCTGTCTTGCAACCAGTGACTCTTCAGTTCCCATTGACGGGACTGCAGGTAGAGACGACCATTCAGAGCAAGACGTTTCAGAGAGGCCAGATGATCCAGCAATTTCTACCAGGGCAATGCTGTTGAATGACAGGGATAGCCATATCTCAAAAGCGAAAGGGTCTGTCCCAAGTTGGGAAGACTTTCCAACCAATCGTCTAGGTAACGCAGAAGACGAGTTCCATTGGTGTTTGCCCATGTTTAAAATAGAGTAAAAAACTCTGGTGAAAACTTTAAGAGCTTTTGAGAGAACAAAGCAAAGAACTTTGAATTGTTACATTCTGCTCGCTATGACAAACAGCTGTACTTCCTGGCGGCAGACTGGATTGGCATCTAGAAGTACAATACAGCTCCTGAAGTCCATCGTCATCGTGATGTCTAATGATCTGATTGTCCATCCTGAAAGAGGTTTGCAGAACCCTTGTTCAGGACCGAGAGGTCAATGACCAGCCTCCGGCTTCCAGATCTCATCTTTACAAAAAGTTTATTGAAGAACCCTGGGAAGCCGCCACTTTCCCGTATTCGACAATAGTCCTTGGACTGCGCTGAAGACACGCAGGTGTGCTTGCATGTGCCATCATTCTCTATCCCATGTATATCCAGGAGCAATAGGCTGAGTGCAACAACAGTCTATGCACATAAGCTGACCAGTGAGGGAGGTTGCGTGTAAATAGGAAGGAGAGCACCAGTACAGTATATGACTGCTATAAGTTAGATGCATGAATGGCAAAAGATAAGGAAGCACCAGCATGTGATTGCTCTACATAGGCCAAAAATTTTGACTGAAAGCACTAATAGAGGTGCTCCTATAGGATAGCGCTCTAGACAATGTGCAATCGATCATGAGCCGAGCCATTAAAGTTGTGGCTTACGATTGCAGACGTGTAACGATGGTCTCTAAAGAGTGTGCTAAAAACTAGCAAAGTCTAGTATTGCTTTAGTGGGAGCAAGAACTGGTGAGATGGAGCTACCATAAGAGCACGAGATAGCTACCCAATCTGCAATTGAACAGCTGAGAAAAAAAATAGTGTAGAGTGAAATATCACAGTCTCTTTCTTTGTCCTCGGTGAAGGATTTGGCAATATTGTCTCTCCCACGGGGAGAGAATCAGGAGGGACTTATGAAACTCCTATCAATCTATCTTCCAGGAGTAATTGTCTAATGGGGGAAAAGGAAGGGCAGAGGACATGTTCTCTTCTGACTGGCAGTGTGTACAAAGTTAGCCGACTGACTACGTGTATCTGAGGCCGAGGGATATACGAGGATCATGGAAGGTGAACTTGGTCTTTTGGGCCCCCTTCAGAGGGCGATTCCGATCTTTTGTCAGTCTCTCCTTTTTCACTCCTTGCCCCTCCCTACCCCAGGAAGACATACGATCATGACACCTTTGTAGTAGAATTAGTATCCTACCTATTTGCAGCAAGTCCAATTCTATCCCTTATTTTTAGCAAGAGAATATGGAGAAACCACCAGGGATGAGGAACTCTGACCTAAGACCACTGGAGGAGTTGAGGAGGAATGTGGAGGAAGAATGTGGAGAAAGAGGGGGAGCCAGGACAATCACCAACTCTTTGTCATCCAGAGGAGCATATTTCTGTCACTTAAAGTTCTCCAATGGTGGGGGTTTACGCCATCTAAAAGAGGACCACAATTACTTTGCCAACTCATTGTTAACCTTCGACAAAGGATATTTAGTACCTTGGATATCTTCTTGTGGAACTCAAGATATGAACAGGTTCTCTTAAAGAAGTTTCCCTCTGTTTTGAAAGCGTCAAATAAAGGTTACATGCTGTGAAGTTGTGCCCTGGCATGCTTCATCAGCTCTCCTCTTTTAATCGAGGAAGGTGGGTACTTCAAATGAGCGCACCTGATATCACTAGTTTGCAATAACCGAACATGTGCATGTAATTTTACACGCATGTTCTTATGAGAATATCTCTTCCCTTGGGGAGCGCGACCTAGCCGGTGTAGAGATACAAATACTTTATGTCTCATGCTCCTCTCCCCTTGGAGAAGATTAATCACTATGCTCCTCTCCCATTGGAGATCAATCATGAGAGCGGCTGTTACCAGTACCTCTTCTAGAATAAGGTCTGGATCCAAAGTTATGATCTCCCCAGGAAGGTAGAGAATACTTTCTGGTATTTACTGAAGATCCATTCTCTCTCTGAGGTGTGAGCCCTCCAAGGAAGAGGAAATTCGTTTGATGAAAAACCTCCTATCCTCCGAGGCATCAGGGAACTTGGAATCTGAATGGAATTCCGTTCTGAGAGACAAGAAGTTCCCTCCTGGGAAATCTTCAGTTCCGAGAGGATAGGGGAGTGTAAGGTTGACACAAATTTGATATGGGACAATTGGTAATTGTCATTGGAAGGAATTACTCTGGGTGATCTTGATCCGTGCTGGGTTCGATCAGGTCACCCAGAGGAGTACAGTAATCGGGCACTGAAGGCCATGTCTCCAGTACTCAACTCAGAAAGGTCTACTGAATAGACCTGTACTTCATAATTGTGATTGCGGGCTAGAGAGCGCATGCACTCTAGCTCTCGCAGGTGCAAGACCTCGTCTCAAAGAAAATACAAATTATGTTCCATCAAGGGTGCGTGCGGTGTAGGGGCATCTATACTAGTGGAAACAAAGAGTTAACCTACCCACACACACAAGTGTGTGCGTGGCCATACTTACATGTGTCAAGAGAGATATTGCTCACAAACACAGAGATCCTCCTGAAAAGAATGCTTCTAAATTATGGGCAGTGTACATGTGCAGGAGGAGGGCTTGGGAGGCATGCTAACACTAAACCTGTCTCTTCCCTTTGTGGGGAGAGTGCCAAGGAAAGGGCACGTGAATCCAAAGGATTGCATGAACATCTGTCACTTACTTAATGCTAGAGTATGAGCGTGTCTCCTGTTCGTTAACATTAAGTGCAACAGGAGTGTGCTGAGCACAGACAATGAGTGGTAAGGAGAGTTTCTAATCTCATGCGAACAAAGTAGTGCGTTCAATGGTAATGATGATTCAAAATCCAGCACAGCACACTCGGAGACATATTGCTTGTTAGCGCGGGCAACAACTGAAGGATAATGCCTGCATTTGGGAGGGAGACCTTGTTCCTCTCAATATCGTCTTCTTTCAACTTGTAAGGGGTTGGACAATCGGGGAGTCTGTCTGAAGGGTTTTGTCACAAGACGAAGATTATTCTCCTCCCTTGTTTTTAAGTCCAAAAGTTAAAGAAAAACTTTTAAAAGCCAAATTTGCTTAATCGTAAACATCCCCACAGCCACAATTACAAAACGCTTTAAAGAAGAGAAAAAAGTAACTAAAATGCCATGATCCTCTCATTGACAGTTGAATTTAAAGCGAGTCCTTGGTGAGCAAGCAAGGTGACAACAGTTCCTTGCTGCTAGTAACTACCAGGAACCTGTATACACCTCGTTATAAAATTTCAACTGCCATGTTCTCCAGCTTCGCTGATATTCTATCCTACTGTATGTAAAGGATGAGGTTTGTGTTTGTGCCTGAACAAACAAATATACATTAATTTTAACAGGTTATGTAATGGTGATTATTAAACATACAACCCCTTAACATCAGAAATGAATAAAAATGAATAATTCACGATGAAAAATAGAAATAATTGGCAAATTAACTTTCACTTTACTTTTGAGCAGAGTAGTGGCTAGTGTGAGGGATACGAGAGAGGAGGAAGAGGAGGAAGTTTATGCTTGGAATGAGAATCTTCCTCCATGAGAACTTCTGGTAAAATATCAGGAGTTATCTCTCTATTATTGTTCATTATCACTTACTAAACTTAATTTATGCTTTCTGGACACTTTGTTGTCTTTTTTTTTTACACTATCTAGAGACAAGTGCTTTTGCCTTTTATTTAAAATTGAAATGGCATGGAAATAAACGTTTGCATTTTCAGTTAATAGATTCGATGCTAGACCTGCCGAAGAATTATCTGGGTGAACAAGATGTAAACATAGCGTGGGTGACATATGGGCACTGCATGACTGCTTTCTGTGCATCAAATGATAAGTCTCGTTCATAATTGTCCATTAAATTGCCCATACAGCCCAAAATGTTTCCTAGCAAGTTGATATAATATTCATAACCCAATTAAAATTTGTAAAATTTATATTCCAATTTGCTCATATTCAAAGTTACTTGTATCCTAAGGTACTACTATACTGTGAAATAACTTACCTTAATCTCACCTACGAATCTATGTCCTAATGTGATTACTGTATTAGGCTTTTACAATTATAATAATTACTTTAAATATATCTAAACTAATTTAGGTCTTTACTTCCAACCCCAGGGATGCTTTTGTGCAGTCCATAATCATCATGAATGTAACCCAACTTGAGATGCCATTACCTGAATAAAGTAATGGACTTTGCTTCCCCTGGGAAACGTTGTACTGTATAATATATAAATGCAACTACTCCAGTCACATTTAATTAAAAAAACTTTTTTTGCCCAAACAGGAGCGTTGCTGTCATCTTTCCAACTACACTGCGTAAGTGGTCTACAGAACACTTTCTGGATGGCAGCTCTCTTTTAGTGATGTCGCCAGACTTCACGTGTACTGGACAGTTTGACTCCTTAAACACCATAACAATAATTTTAAATATGTCATCTTCATTATTTACACACCCTGCATCTGCATAAATACTACAGTACAGTATAATAAAATTGTTTGGTATTGCAAGATTAAATTGTTAGATTCATTATGATTAAATGCCATAATTTAGACTAGACTCATCATACAGTACCAGAGAAGGCCATAGGTGAAATGGATACAGAATGCTATTGACCAACCAAAGTAATTAACATTTGAGAGAGTCACAGATTTTTTTCAAGTAATATGACAAATTCAGAGATAATTTGTATTTTTCCCTAACTAATACAAACCTGGAGTTATTTATTTGGATTATCTTTTGGCGAAGCTGGAAGGTAGCCATTAGATTTAAAGTGCGAGGTGGCAACCCTGCCTAACACTTGAGCGGGTAGGCTGGGGGTGGCTGGGTACAGTATATACTCTCACAGCTATGAGGTACGTCACTTTTGATTGCAAGCAGGACTTCTTGGGAATAGGTGATGGCAGGCCAATTTATATAAATAACACCAGGTTTGTATTACTTAAGGAAAAATACAAATTATCTAAATTTGTCATTTGTTCCTATACTAACAAACCTTCCGTTATTTATTTGGATGACTCACTCTTAGGTGGGTGGAAGTACTAAGTCTGGCATGGACATTGACCCAGTTTTACCTAGTACTGTACAATATTTGACTGTGGTCTAGGGAAAACTTTAACATCTCGCTAAAATATACATAGTGAGTATAATAGCGGCCTGAGCAATTCAGTGCAACGAGAGTTTGTCGTCTTGTATAAACACATTCTGAGTTTATATATAAGGAAAACAAGAAGTTTCCCATTACTTACCTCACAGAAAGCAATGGGAATGTGGACAGCATACAAATTTATGACAAACTAGGCTACACATGGAAAGTGATAATTACCTGCAGAGGTTGAAGCAAGCTTGCAAAGGGACCCATGGTCCTGTACCCAGAGGGAGGGAAAGATGAAGAAAGGAAAAGCCAGAGATACTCTCATTCATCCCAGTCTCAACCTGGTAACCAATGCCCTCAACCAACTGCTGCTTGTCCATCAAGGAGCCTGAGGTATTTTCAACCCATTTGTTGATCTGCCACCACAGGACCGATAGTGAAAGTACTGTATCGAGTCTCCCGTGGGTCACGTCTTTTAAGTAATGGGCTGTGAAGGTAGTTTGTCGCTTCCAAAAGCCTGCTTGTAGTACTAGCAACACTGAAAAGTTGCGTTTAAATGCCAAGGATGTACCAGTTCTCCTGACATCATGGGCTCTAGGTTTTCGAGCCGGAGAAGGATCAGAAGCCAAGGCTCTTTCAGTCACCTGGCTTTTCCTAAGCTAACAAACAAAGGTGTTAGTCATGGTTGTGTTGCTGTAGTGCGTTTTGAGATAGTATCCCAAACTCCTCGCTGGGCATAGTAAAGACTGATCTGGGTCATTGTTTACAGAACAGAGACTCGCAATCCGAAAGGGCCCGAATCAACAGTCCAGTACCACCGGATCTCGAGTCTTAGCAATAAACTCAGGGACGAAGCTGAGGGTCACTTTCCCCATCCCCTTTATTGGGCTATGTCATACGAGAGGCGATGAAGTTCACCGTCTCTCTTTGCCAAGGCTAAAGCGAGCAGGAACGCCGTCTTCAAAGTGAGGTTTTGGTCAGTTGCATGGCGTAATGGTTTGTAAGGAGGTCCTTTTAAGGATCTGAAGACGCGAACCACGTTCCAAGGAGGAGACCTAATCTCTGACTGAGGGAAAGTGATCTCATAACACTGTATGAGTAAAGAAAGCTTCAACTTAGAGGAAATGTCAACTTTCAGCTTAAAGGCGAGGCTTAAGGCTAAGCGATAGCCTTCCACCGCCAAGATTGAAAGAAGCTTTTCCTTCCGAAAGTATACAAGGAACTCCGCTATTGTACTGGTATAGTGGCATCGCGCAGAGAGATATTCCTTCCAAGACACCAACCACAGAAGACTCTCCATTTTGCTTGGTAGACTGAGGTTGAGGACTTACACGAGTAGCAGGACATTCTTTTGGAAAACTTGTCGTGAAAACCCCTTCTGAGAGAGGAGACGCTGGATAGTCTCCAAGCATGAAGTCAAAGCAACTGCACGGTTCTGTGAAAGACGTTCACATGTGGTTGTTTGAGTAGATCTGGTCGTGGAGGAAGCTCTCTAGGTAGATCTACTAGAAGTTGCAGGTCTGGAAACCACTCTGCATGATGCCATAGTCATCATTATTTCTTTGGATGCTCTGGTCTTGTTAAGCAGTCTTCTCATCAGACAGAACAGGGGAAAGGCGTACACGATGTTGTCTCACCGTTGTTGAAATGCATCTTGCCATCTTGAGGGTCCGGGACTGGAGAACAGTACAGCAGAATCTTGCTGTTCAGACATTACGCAATACCCTAGAGCAATCATTTCAACCGTCCAGGGATCTGCCCCCTTGGATCTGCCACCTCTGCCAGAGGCGCTGCCATCCTCCCACAGGTGATAGGTGAAGAGGAATGCCATTCCTAATGGCAATGACCACCTCGGCCACTTCCCTTTCCTCCCTTCTTTCCTCTGAATGAATTGTTCCCTTTCTGGCCTTTGGACTGAAAGGGCCATTTAGACACCTTTGTAGGTCCTGAGGACCTAGAGGTTGAAGGCTGAGAAGAAGGTGCTTGCTGAAGACTTGGAAGTTCTACCATGGGGCCTCGATGTCGTGGGCCTATGGAGGAGATAATCGTTTGACAAATTCCTCCATCGTTCAGCAGCCCTCTCTATCTCCTCTGGAACGAAGAGAGAACCCTCAAGGGTGGAATTCATCAACCGGCACCTTCCACCTTCGGCACTTGCTTGTGGAATTTCCCAATGATGGTATCCCTTCTCTCGAGTATAGCGTTCGGCCACAAGTTGACAACATGGTGTGATAGGAACTCAAGAGTTTGGGTACCAGACACCAGGAAAGACTCCAAAGTCTTCCTGGCCGACTCCTACGGAAAAAATCATGGGAGTAGACCATGAAGCCCATGATCCTAACCATAGGTCAAGCCACGAAGCCGCCTGCATAGCTTACTTCATGCCTCTATGTTAAGGAGCTCAATTGCCTAGAGGGAGGCCCTCTGAGAGGAGAGGGTTTGAGCCGGAAGACCCTTTGTTAGAGACTCTACCAAAGGGTTGAGGGACATGGTGGAATGTGGCTCCCCTTTGAACTCGGTACTTCCTTTGAAGGACAAAAGAAAGTGGGAGAGAAAGAACCTGCCCTAAAGGAACTAGAATTTCTAGCTATATGGGCAATAGCCTTCCTTTTGGTGTACAAGCCTTTAGACCAGGGCAAAGCTGCATTAGTTCTGGGAGCCTTCTGGGTCTCGAATATTTCATTAAGAACCATATTATTACCTTCCTGGGTGGCGGTACCAGGAGTTGACAGCCTATTGATGGCTCTCATACGAGAGGACCTACCAAAAGGTGTGTTCCAACTCACGTCTCTCTTGCTCAGAGTGAAAGTTCGGACTAGCTGCCTTTGGAAGACTTTCATCATCCGTATCCAAGGGGTCGTCCACCTCCAGGCTCACATCCAGAGCCTGGGGCAGGTCAGGGTTGTCAACGGTGTCGATAGACGGACCTGCCACAGGGGACCTTCTCTGTGACTCAGCCAATCGAGCTTCCCTTGCCGCAGCGTTCTTGGGTTTCGTCTTGCTGTCTTTCGACTCCCTTCGCACAAGACGTTTCTCCGGGGTCGCAGAATTGGGAACTTGCAAGGGCTTCGAGGGACCAGCAGCCGAAGCTTTGACAGTGGGAGCTGAAGGCTCTTCCTCCGAAGGAGATAAAGAAATCGGACGCTGTTCAGGAGGCACTATCTCGATTCCTTGAGGGTTGAAGGGATGGACAGCCATCTCCCTGGGTGAGGCTATGTCCCTACTCGTCCTAAGGTGGATGATGTCAGCACGAGGTGATGTTACGCCTCTCATCCTTCTCTTCTGCTCTTAGTCATGGTTTCCCTTGCCTTACCCTAAGTAAAAGGCAGGTTGGCCATGTAAGAGTCAGAAGAGGGAGGGCCCTAGGCACAAGGTTGAGATGAAGGTGATCTGCATGCCTTGTCCAACGTTGGTCTCCTTCTAGGGTCTAGACTCTCAAGAGACGAACTCGAAGAGGACTCCAAAGGAATCTTAGGGGTAGCCCTGACTGGAGAAGTCGGAAGATGTGGCAGTGGAGGAGCCACACCCAGAGACTTCTGCAGGGTGGAGAGGAAAGAGCTCACCCATGAAGGAAGCTCAGAACCTTTAGGCAAGCCATGGGCTTCCCTTAAAGGTCCAGAAGGTCCCCTACGGGGAGTTCTAGAGGGAGCCTGCATCGACGCAAGGGAGTGTCTCTGCAGCAGAGGAACATGTTCCTTTAACGGATAAGAAGGGCGATCCTGGTTAATAGGGACATTAGCAAACATATTAGGAGGCTCCTTAAAACCCTCTGGAAAGGGTCTGGGCCTGCTGCTGGAGGTAGTAGAAGCCAGAGGCAGAGGGGAGGTGATGGTACCGGACTTGGTCGCGGTTCCGACGCATCTGCTCATGAATTGCTCACGGAAATCACTAATTTGCATGCAAAATTGTGAGTTTCACAAGACAATGGGCACGATTCACGAGTATTAGTGCTTGCAACGGGAGCACTAGAAACCATGCTGGAAGAGGAAGGTCTAACACATTCTTGCTGCAGCAAAGAAGCACCTAGCTCACGAACATGAGCGTTGGCCTCTCGAACGTGAACGTCAATCTCGCGATCGCGAGCGTCGTCCTCGTGATCTAGATCATCGAGATCTAGAACGCAAGCGACTGGACCTGGGTCTAGACTGGGATGCTCATGATCGTGCAGAGCGAGATCGCGAAACTTCTCCTCGTGAAGAGGAACGACTCCAAGGATAGAATAGAAACCGATGGTCTTGTGAGCATGAAGCTCTAGAGCAATAACTTCTTCCAGAAAAAGAGCATTCGGATCGTGATGACCTATGATCCAGATGATCTTCCGATCGTCGCAAATGACGATCAGAAGTGTCCCAAAGGACAAGGAGATGGCGAGGCTTGTCTTTTCACGCTGCTGGTGGGAGGAGCACTGGTCTCAGGAAGATCATCACCTGCAACCGACAGGTTCTTGTAGGAGGAAACAGAAGGTTGAAGGCTACAGAACGATAAGGTCCTAGGATGGCAAGTAGGGTTGTCGTCAGCAGGAGGCCGTTGGAGGGGCGAACGCAAGCGATCGCCTCGTACGTGCATGGAAGGTCCAGGAGAGGGCAACTGTATAAAAATTCTAATTACTTTAGAATTATAATATATTTCAAATAGTTCTGTAAAGTCTTCATTTTTTATTTATTTATCCTTTTAACACAGAATGACCATTTCGTTCTAATTACTTGGCCTCCTGTCTCAATTCAATATTTCACAGTAGATTTAAATCTTTATATTTCTGGCCTAACTTATTCATTTAAGGTTCACTTCGAGAACGAAGTGGCATTTACGATTGTTTATTGTTAAGAACGATTACTGCCCCGTTTTTCTTTACCGTAGAGGTAAGGTGGAAGAAGACGAGGGGCAATGTATGTGTCTGTAACGGACAAAGTCAACATATCCATTGGAGACTCGTCCTAAAGTATTAACTGGCAAAAGAAGATTGCGCCGTAACATGTAGCTTGAGAGGACGTTTACACTGTAGTTTATTGAAAGTTCGTAAACGTTAACCTCTACAGCCTAATCACTTATGGCCAGATATTGTCCAGCACATTTCTTGTAGGACGTCTTCATTTTCTACTAACATCTACATCATGGACAAAAAATCAAGAATTTGGAGGATTCCTGCTGCTGCTACTTCTCGTTCCTGCTGACCTAAATCACTCCAAAGATTATACTTATGACTTGCAGTGGGTTATAACTCAAGTCACAAGTTTGTGTAATTTGTTGATAAATCATTTTGAACCACTTAAATTTGATTACCATCTTATATATAAAGATGTTTCCTGTTTATTTCTCTTTGTGTAGGTTGGTGATCTTTTTCAAGAGTTGGTTTTAAGGGGCACATTTTCCTTAAAGAACCTGCTTTACCAGTTGGCCAAGGACATGGTTTAATTAAAAAAAAAAAAAATAGATAAAGCCTAGTTTTATTTTTAGCCTTTTTATTTTGGTTAATTTTTTAAAAGATCATTAAAACCTTATACAACTTCCTGAAAGCGACAGATTGACTTCGCACAGCTCCAAAGTATGAGATGTTGAAGGCTCTGGAAAAGGGTCCTTCCTGGCACCGGGCTAAAGGAGACACATTAGTTCCTCCTTCGAAGGGGGTCCAGATACCCTTAAGTTTGGTCACACCTGCAACACATCTGAAAGGACGAATGGCTCCCCAGTGGCTGGAGGTGAAGTTGTTCCTCTAGGGGAAGCAACTAACCGCCCAGTACCATGGGGTTGCCAAGGAGTTAGTCGGTCTGCGCTCCTGCTCGATTGTCCCTCGGAAGAGCGCGAGCCAGAAGGAGCTTTTGAAAGAGATTTGGGGGTTTGAGAGGAAGAAGAACGCACTTTCCTCGCCCCTGAGGAAGAAAGATTGCACTTAGCCACCTTTTTTTTTAAGTCGTCCAAATTTCTCCTACTGGGAGGCAGACCACTCTCTACACTCTGTCCAGGGAGAACCTTGCTCGCAACAATGCCCTCTACACAAAGGACACAGAGAGTGCGGGTCGGTATCCAGCGATAACATGAAGTTACCGCATACACCACCCTCGCGTCCAGGACAGGTCTGCATGAAGGCGATCCGAAGAAATCCCACACACCTGAAAAGAAAAAGCAATTAAAGATGTTCAATGACAGCCTTGGGAAGAGAGAGAGGAGACGTCCACTCTCTACCGAGCCAAAAGAAAAGGTGACGTACCTCACAGCTGTGAGAGTATATATGGAGGTGCTGGGTATCCCCAGCCATCCCCAGCCTATCCGCTCAAGCAGTTAGGCAGGGTTGCCACCTAGCACTTCAAGCCTAATGGCAACCTTCCAGCTTCGCCGAAAGATAATCCAAATAAAGAATGGAACTGTATTTTTCCTAACTATACAAACCCAAGTCCTTTATAAGGGAGTAGGTTTTCAGCGGAAATGATATGGCTGTTAAAATTTATTAAGGTTACAGTAGTAAAAATGGAAGATGGCGGTAGAGCCCCACTCACCAGACAGGTCACCGAGCTCTCACTTTGGGCTTAAAGGACTTGGGTTTGTGTACTGTATACAGTAGTGGGGATTAATACAAATTACTTTAAAAATCTATTTTTTTCTCCACGAATACAAACCTTTGTCCTTTAATAAAGAGAGGGCAGGTTTGGTCGGGGATCGGGCTCTTCATTCATACGGGTTATTCAAATCTCAAGATGTTAAAAAGAACTAGTGTAACAAGCTTTAAATATACAGTATAGAAATAGACCTAATGCACAAAAACAAAAAAAAATATCCATTGTAACAGTTTACAAACCTCTGAGAACAAATACCAGTTTCTTCTTTGAAGAATTCAGTGTATTGTAATCATAGAGATGATTATCATGAAAAAAAAAATAAGTTATTTGTAGAGACTTCAATCTTTGGATGGAGGAAACGTCAAATCATGATGCTTCAGCATTTAGTGAGTTATTGGAATCATATCAATTGGTGAATGAGGTTGACTGTGCAACTTCATTGACTGGGCATACGTTGGCCCTTGTTTTAAGTGATGGAATGAATATTACTGTATTTGATATAAATGTAGAATATAAATGTAGAAGAGAAGTGAACTATCTCTCCAGTGCACAAACTTATGTTTAGACTACCTCTACAGAAACACGTGGAGGTGAAGAAAATAAACTTTCAACATAAAAATCAAACTTCTCTCCTTTGTATTCATAGAAAAAGTTACAAAGGATATAATCATGATAACCATGAGTAAAAGTGAATATGATGCCATGTGTCCAATGATGGAAAAGACTATAACTGTTAAAGACCAATCTCCTTGATTTGATGGGGAGACTTTGGAGAGAAAGAGGGAAAAAAGACGTGAAGAAAAAAGTGGCCGAAGAAGGAAGCTTTGGGAACCAAGAGGAGGTAGGCTGGGCAGGTTTCTCCCACGAGGAAGACTGCAAAGGCAAAGATGTAAAGAGGCATCTCTTTGCCAACGGAGCAGGAGCCCCCTGAAGGCGGAGAGGAAGACGAACACGACGAGGTTTTCTGCCACCAACATGATGTTGAAGAGCAACTGCTGGATCAGATAACTGACCATCAGAAGGCCTCTGAAAAGGAGTCTCTCCGAGTGTCCATTCACTAGAAAGGAAAAGTGGAACACTTCCAGGAGAGACATACCTCAGACTTTCTCTCCCCCCCCCCCCCCCCACCCGGAAGGATGTTTGTCAGAGGAAGGAGCGCAGACCTGGCCGGCGGCGGCAGATGAAGCAGAACACGCAGCCACAGGAAACGCTGGCAGGGCAGCAGATGAGACCTCCAAAACTTCTACATCGACTAAGGTCAAGGGGTCAGCGTCTGACGCTGACGATCCTTGCAGGGAAGACCGCTCAGCAGGAAGGTCTCTGGAAGGACTCCGAAGAGGTGTCTCTATGTGTGGTCTCTCTTGCGAACGAGAGGTGATCACCTGCAGGAGAGACAACAGGGATGATGAAGGGAAGTTCACTGGAAGGGAGAAACAGTGGTCATTTGTTCTGACACTAAACAAACCTTATGCCATCTAATATTGATGACTCGCCCATTAGGAGGGTGGTACTGTAGTCCGACCTATGGCTTGGTCATTGACCCAGGTTCCTTTGTAAGCATCCACCAACTGGCGTCTTCCTCTTCCTTTCCTCCTGCCTCTGCTATGTCCTTGGCTCTGGCAGGCAGGGAAAGACTGTGGTTTCTTGAGGATAGATTGCTGTGGCTGCAATCCTTCTCACTGGGATGTCATCCAGGCTGTGAGAACTGTCCCACTGGCTTAGACTGTCCTGACACAGAAGGTTGTGGCTAACAAATGGGGACAGCCCTCTATATAAGAGAGTCCTGTGTCTTCTTCCTCCATCTCTTGGTGGTTGCTGTGACAGCTGCTGGTGGAAACAGGAACAGCTCTCTAAGGGAGGAGTTGTGAAGGTGCAAACCCTCTCTCCGACTGATGCGTTGCAACTTGGAGGTCACGGCTTTGCGGCGCTTTAGAACCCAATTGGCCGACTAGTTGCCCGCCTGGTGCATGAGAAACTTGACTGCTCTTGCACCTGTCAGCACAGCCTGCCTGGTGCATGAGGAACTTGACTGCTCTTGCACCTGTCAGCACAATGTCTTCTAGCACCTGCATCTTCTTCCACCTGCATCTTCTTCAAGTCAGTTAAGTTCTTAGTATCAGTTAGGTATCCAACCATACCTGACCAATGGTCGATTTAAGAGGCCGCCTGTAAGGTGTTCATGGCCATGGCCTCTATGGTATATGCTTCTGTTTGTGAAAGAGACTGGAGCCGTTGCAAAGTGAGTGCAGAGACAGCTGGTTCCAACGGCAGCAGAGATGGAAACGTCTCGACTGTCCTGTAATAATTCTTAAGGAGTCTTTGTCTCCTGAGACCTAATGTTTTAACTTGTCCAGGACATCCTTGACCAGGACTGACCATGGAAGCTCCAGGCAAAGTTTGGCATTGGAGGGAGCGGAAAGAGAACGTTGAAAGAAGCCTTCTTGCTCTTAAGAGAAGCAGCTAAGGCTTCACCAAGTATATTAACAAAACGGATGTTCCTAAAGACTTTGAAAACCGTAGATTCCAACTCTCCTTCCTCTGTTGTCAGTGTCTTGGGGTCCGTACGTGCCACCTCTCTTACTTGAGTGTCCCCTGGGAGGCACTAGAGAAAAGTCCGATGAAAAAGTCCCAGGGCTGGAAAAAGCAGCCTGGGCATTCTTCGACTTCCTCGCAGAAGAATACCTCTTATGCTGCTGCTTCTTCCTTCTGCCAAACTTCTCCCACTGGGAGGATGCCAATTCCAGACACTGATCACAAGGGAAGGGCTGGAAACACACATGGCCTCTGCAGGACTGGCATAGCCTGTGAGGATCTACCTCAATACTAGTCATAAAAGTACCACAAGTACTCCAGGGCGTCTGCATCATCAGGATCATGATGAAGAAGCAGCCGTGCAACATATACACTGGAAAGAAAAGAGAAAAAGTAATTAGAAAAAACTGCCAAATATTCCAGTCAGAGAAAGATGCCTGTCTTCTTGACCGGCTGAAATCAAAGTGAGTTGACAACGAGCTAACGGGGCAGTGGTTGCCTTCCCGCTACCGACAAGAAAAACACCAGTTGGTTGTTTACACCTCACTTTAAGTTTTAACTGCCGTACTCCAGCGTAGCTGTTACCATTCTCCTACTGTAATGGACGATGGTTTATATTCGTACATTATAAGAACAAACTACTGTACCTTCCAAAAATGGAGTTTTTATGATAAAATGATATTTTGATTATAAAATAAATTTTTGAATATACTTACCCGGTGAATATATAATAGCTGACGTCTCGGACGGCTCGACAGAAACACAAAAACTCGCGAGCGATCGCCATGAAGGTTGCGGGTGTGCCCACCAGCGCCGACTATCGGCCAGATACCGCATATACTTGTAAACAGCTCCAGTTCTTCTCATTCCGCTGGGTCTCTATCGGGGAGGAAGGGAGGGCCTTTAATTTATATATTCACCGGGTAAGTATATTCAAAAATTTATTTTATAATCAAAATATCATTTTTAAATATTAAACTTAGCCGGTGAATATATAATAGCTGATTCACACCCATGGTGGTGGGTAGAGACCAGTATTAATACAATAAAGGCGTATATGCTTAGAGTTTTTGACAGTTATATCATAACAAAACCCAAATAAATATAGGTACCTGGTAAGGAAGCTGACTCTGACGATTACTCTGCCTTGTTAGTCCGCTTTCCTCACGAAGCCCAGCCATCCTCTCAGGATGCTGAAAGACTCCCAGGAGCTGTTATATCCAGGGCGACCACCCATACAACAGGACCTCATCAAAACCCTTAATCTGGGCGCTCTCAAGAAACGACATTTGACCACCCGCCAAATCAAAAAGGATGCGAAAGGCTTCTCAGCCTTCCGTACAACCCAAAACAAGATTACAGTAAAAACATTTCAAGAGAAGATTAAAAGGATATTGGAATTAAGGGAATGTAGTGGTAGAACCCTCACCCACTACTGCACTCGCTGCAACGAATGGACCCAGTGTGTAGCAGTCCTCATAAAGAGTCTGGACGTCTTTGAAGTAAAATGAAGCGAACACCGACTTGCTCCTCCAAAAGGTCGCGTCCATAATACTTCGCAGAGATCTGTTTTGCTTAAAGGCCACGGAAGTTGCTATCGCTCTAACTTCGTGCGTCTTGACCTTAAGTAAGCAACGATCTTTTTCACTTAAGTGAGAATGAGCCTCTCGGATTAAAAATCTAATAAAATACGATAAAGCATTTTTAGACATAGGCAATGAGGGCTTCTTAACTGAGCACCACAAGGCCTCAGATCCACCTCGTAAGGATCTGGTACGAGCTAAATAAAACTTAAGAGCTCTAACTGGGCACAGTACTCTTTCAAGCTTGTTGCCTACGATCTCTGATAGGCAAGGTATACAGTATCAAAAGATTTAGGCCAAGGACGAGAAGGCAGTTCATTTTTGGCCAAGAAACCAAGCTGAAGCGAACATGTGGCTTTATCTGTAGAAAAGCCGATGTTTTTACTAAAGGCATGGATCTCACTGACCCTTTTAGCCGAAGCCAAGCACACTAAGAAAAGCGTCTTGAGGGTGAGATCCTTCAGGGAGGCTGAATGTAATGGCTCAAACCTGTCGGACATTAGGAACCTTAGGACCACGTCTAAGTTCCATCCAGGAGTTGCCATACGACGCTCCTTAGAGGTCTCGAAGGACTTAAGGAGATCTTGGAGATCTTTATTATTGGACAGATCTAAGCCTCTATGTCTGAACACAGAAGCCAACATGCTCCTGTAGCCCTTAATAGTGGGAGCAGAGAGGGAGCGCACATTTCTCAGATGCAGGAGAAAGTCTGCAATTTGGGCTACAGAGGTACTGGAAGAGGAAATGGATGATGACTTGCACCAGTCTCTAAAGACTTCCCACTTCGACTGGTAGACCTTGATGGTAGATGCTCTCCTAGCTCTCGCAATCGCTCTGGCTGCCTCCTTCGAAAATCCTCGAGCTCTTGAGAGTCTTTCGATAGTCTGAAGGCAGTCAGACGAAGCGCGGGGAGGCTTTGATGAAGACTCCTTACGTGGGGCTGCCATAAGAGATCCATCCTTAAAGGTAGACTCCTTGGAACGTCTACCAGCCATTGAAGTACCTCTGTGAACCACTCTCTCGCGGGCCAGAGGGGAGCAACCAACGTCAACCTTGTCCCTTCGTGAGAGGCGAACTTCTGCAGTACCTTGTTGATGATCTTGAACGGCGGGAATGCGTATGCGTCCAGGTGAGACCAGTCCAGTAGAAAAGCATCTATGTGGGCCGCCTCTGGATCTGGGACTGGAGAGCAATAGGTCGGGAGCCTTTTGGTCAACGAGGTGGCAAAGATATCTATGGTGGGTTGGCCCCAAGTCACCCAAAGACTCTTGCACACGTCCTTGTGGAGGGTCCATTCTGTGGGGATCACCTGACCTCTCCGACTGAGACAGTCCACCAAGACGTTCAAGTCCCCCTGGATGAATCTTGTCAACAGGGAGATGCCTCGATCTTTTGACCAGATGAGGAGGTCCCTTGCGATGACGAACAGTGTGTGGGAGTGAGTGCCTCCTTGCTTGGAGATGTACGCCAAGGCTGTGGTGTTGTCCGAATTGACTTCTACCACTTTGTTTCGTAGAAGGCTCTCGAAACTCGTCAAGGCCAAGTGAACCGCCAACAGCTCCTTGCAGTAGATGTGCATGCTCCTCTGATCCGACGTCCAAAGACCCGAACATTCCAGACCGTCCAGAGTCGCTCCCCAACCCAAATCCGACGCGTCTGAGAACAACACGTGGTTTGGGTTCTTGACCGCCAGGGACAGACCCTCTCGCAGACTTATGTTGCTGTCCCACCAGTTCAGGCACGTTTTTACTGGCTCTGAGATCGGGATTGACACAGCTTCCAAAGTCTTGCTCTTGTTTGACACAGCTTCCAAAGTCTTGCTCTTGTTCCAATGGAAGTCTAGATGGAACTGGAGAGGGCGAAGGTGAAGTCTCCCTAGTGAGATAAATTGCTCCAGGGATGATGCTCCAGGGATGACAGAGTCCCTAAGAGGCTCATCCAACTTCTCACTGAGCAACGGTCTTTTTCCAGCATGAGGCGGACTTTGAGCAGGGCTTGCTTTATCCTGGTGGCAGACGGAAAAGCCCGAAAAACTAGACTGCGAATCTCCATCCCCAAATAGAGAATCGTCTGGGAGGGATTCAGTTGAAACTTTTCTAAGTTCACCAACAGTCCCAACTCCTTTGCCAGACCCAACGTCCATTGATGGTCCTGCAGACAGCGATGACGGGACGATGCTCTGAGAAGCCAGTCGTCCAGGTACAGGGAGGCTCGAATTCCCGATAAATGAAGGAATTTTGCCACATTCCTTATGAGCCTCGTAAACACGAGAGGAGCAGGGCTGAGGCCGAAGCACAGTGCTCGGAACTGGTACACCACATTCCTGTAAACAAACCTCAGATACGGTTGAGAATCTGGGTGTATAGGAATGTGGAAGTACGCGTCCTGCAGGTCGAGAGAGACCATCCAGTCTCCCTCTCTGACAGCTGCTAGGACGGACTTCGTGGTCTCCATCGTAAATTTTGTTTTTACAACAAAAACGTTGAGCGCACTGACGTCCAGCACTGGCCTCCAACCTCCTGTATGCTTTGGGACTAGGAAGAGACGGTTGTAAAATCCCGGTGATTGAAGGTCCGAGACTTTCACCACCGCTCCCTTCTCTAGCAACAGAGAAACCTGCTGATGTAGAGCTTGTCTCCTTGACTCCTCTCGATACCTGGGAGAGAGGTCTAAAGGAACTGTTACTAGAGGAGGTCTGCGTACAAAAGGTATTTTGTACCCCTCCTTGAGCAACAACACAGACTCTTGGTCTGCACCCCTCTTCTCCCAGGCCTGCCAGAAGCTGTTCAGTCTGGCCCCTACCGCTGTCTGAGGACGTGGGCAGTCAGACTCTGCCACGGGAGGACTTGGATCCTCTCCTCTTGCCTCTTTTACCGTCGGCACGAGCGCCTCCCCTGCTGGGGGCTCTGCCACGAAAGGGCGGGATAAACCTAGTCGCTGGGGTATCAATCTTGGGTCTTACGACATAAGACGATGAAGGAGCACCCTTGCGAGCAGAAGTAGCCATCAGGTCGTGTGTATCCTTCTGCACCAGCGAAGCCGCAATATCCTTGATCAACTGTTGAGGAAACAAGGCAGATGACAAGGGGGCAAAGAGAAGCTCCGACCTTTGACAGGGAGTCACTCCTGCCGAAAGGAACGAGCAAAGAGTCTCCCTCTTCTTCAGGACTCCAGCCGTAAAGGTAGCGGCGAGCTCGTTGGAGCCATCACGGATGGCTTTGTCCATGCAGGACATAATAAGCACGGAAACATCCTGGTCGGCCGACGAGATCTTCCTGCTTAATGCTCCTAGAGACCAATCTAAGAAGTTAAAAACTTCGAAGGCCCTGTAAACCCCTTTAAGGAGATGGTCAAGGTCCGAGGAGGACCAACAAACTTTAGAGCGTCTCGTGGCCAGGCGACGGGGAGAGTCTACGAGGCTTGAGAAGTCTCCCTGGGCAGAGGCAGGGACTCCCAAGCCGAGAACTTCTCCCGTGTCATACCAGACGCTCGCTCTAGAAGCTAGTTTAAAAGGAGGGAAAGCAAAGGCCGTCTTCCCCAAACTCCTCCTGGTGATCAACCAGTCGCCTAGCAAACGTAAAGCCCTCTTAGAAGAGCGAGAGAGCACTAGCTTAGTAAAAGAAGGCTTCGAAGCAGCTAGGCCTAGCGCAAACTCTGACGGAGGCGAACGAGGAGCAGAAGTTACAAAATGGTCTGGGAAAAGATCCTTAAAAATCATCATGATTTTCTTAAAGTCCATAGAGGGTTGAGCAGCTTTAGGCTCTTCTCCGTCTGATAAAATGCCCAAAGGAATATCAGTAGACTGAGGATCAGCAACTTCCTCATCTGAAGGAACCTCGTCCGACAATTGTCGAGTCTCATGAAAAGGAGAGACCTGCCGCGGCGGCAATGCTTGACAGGCAATGTCCACAAGCAAAGGAGCAGCAGTAGCAGTCGAGGAAGCGACGTCATGCCGCTGCTGAAAGGACTGACCAACAACAACAACAGGAGTTGATGGATGCTCGACGTCATGTCGGAACTGCATTGACTGCCTAGACTGAGCAGTCAAAACAACCTTTGACTGCGGTGCTTGACGCTCAACGTCAAGTCGAGGCAACTGAGCTGGTTGGCGAACGTCCTGAACGTCAACACGAGACTGCCGCAGCGGCTGAACGTCAACACGAGGCTGCGGCAGCGGCTGAAAGTCAACACGGGACTGCAGCGAGTGAGGATCCATGTCACGTGACTGACGTGACAAACTACCGACATCACGTTTCATAACGTCAAAAGGACGAGTAAAAGCTCGTTTGGGCGGCTGACGGCCAGAGTCTCGATCAGCGTAACGGCGAGGATCATCGTGAACCTGCTCAACGGTATACTCCTCCATAAGGGAGGCAAGCTTAGTCTGCATATCCTGCAGGACAACCCATTTAGGATCAACGGGAGTCGGGACGGGCCGAGACGGCAAAACATTGCCTTTACTGAGACTCTCGGAGCCCGTGTTACGCTTACGTTTAATAGGCGAACAGTTTTCCGACGACTGGAAAGGGTCAGAGCTGTCCCAATGGCTACAGCCAGGACGCTGGACCTGTCCTGAAGGGACTGACTTCCGCTTCAAGGGTCTAGAAACCTTGCGCCAAGGTTTCTTTTGCGAAAAGCCTTCGGATGACGAGGAGAAAACAGCCTCGCTCGTCTTATGGTAGGGGCGATCTTGACGAGAAACGCCCGATACCAAAGAGGGAACGTCTGTACGTTGGTTAAAGCCTCTCGTCCCCTTAAGTCCTACGACATTACTTCTCCCTGGTGCAGGGGAGCCTGAAAGAGGTCTCGGACTAGGGGAGCGACAAGCACGAACAGACGAACCCTCGGTCGCAACACTAAATACACTTTGCGCACTTATCACTTTATCACTACGATTTTCTGATTTGGCACTCTGACACTTCAATAAATTCACATCTGACATGAGTTGGTTACGGTCCGATGCTAAGGACTCAACTTTCTCGCCTAAAGCTTGAATGTCAAGAAACATATCCCGCATGGACGGTTCATGAGTGCTAGTAGAGGGTTCAGGAACAACTACTACAGGGGAAGGATTAGGTTCAGGGGCATGGGAGGAGGAAAATTCCAACGACCTAGAGGAGCTTCTCCTCACCCTATCTCTCTCCAGCTTACGAGAATATTTATCAAATTCAAGCCAGTCGAATTCCGATAAGACCACGCACTCATCACACCGATCTCCTAATTGGCAGGTTTTACCCCGGCAATTAGAACACACGGTATGTGGGTCGAGAGAGGCCTTGGGAAGACGTTTGTTACAATCCCTAGCATTACATTTGCGAAATTTAGGTCCAGGGATAGGAGAAGGGTCAGCCATATTGAACAGTCAAAGAAAATCCAAAACAAATCCAAAGTCATCAACAATAAACACTAGCCAAAAAAGGGTTCAAGAGTTTTAATTGAAGAGAAAAACACCCGTCACAGCGAAAGCTCAAAACAACCAAAATGAAGTACTTCACCAAAAATGACGAAAACTCCAGGTCAACAGCGAGCGGAATCAACTTGTCGATAAGACCGACAGAGAAGAACTGGAGCTGTTTACAAGTATATGCGGTATCTGGCCGATAGTCGGCGCTGGTGGGCACACCCGCAACCTTCATGGCGATCGCTCGCGAGTTTTTGTGTTTCTGTCGAGCCATCCGAGACGTCAGCTATTATATATTCACCGGCTAAGTTTAATATTTAAAAACAAAGTTTTATGAATACTTACCTGGCAGTTATATATATATATATATACTGTAGCTGAGTCTCCGACTGCGGCAGAATTTAATAGAAAATTGCGGCAACCGCCTTGTGGTGGTTGTGTGGTTAGATGGTTCACAACCCTTACAGGGTGGTACTTGGAATCATTCCCGTTTTCCGTTCCTCAGATTATCTTATGCCCGACCTGTCTCCTGAGGGGAGGTGGGTGGGCTTTAAAATATATATATAACTGCCAGGTAAGTATTCATAAAACTTTGTTTTATCATAAAAACTCCATTTTTATGAATAGTACTTACCTGGCAGTTATATATATATAGCTGATTCACACATTTGGAGGAGGGAAACAGACAGAAAAACATAGTTGGGGAAACAACAAAAGAGTTGTAGGAGAACAAACACCTTGATTCCTTACCTGATAAGGTAGCTGACTTCAAAGGTAACTGCCTCTAGAGTCGCTTTCCCTTAGGAGTGTTCAGCCAGGAGTAGACCTGCTACGCTGCAAACAACTCAATCGAGTCTGTCAAAGGGGTAGGACCAACAACTTGACTAGACTTCAGAAACTACCTTCCCATAAAATAAAAACCTGCAACCTTACTAAAGCTAACCACCTAACCTTGCAGAAATAGATATAAACTATCTATCTGGACTGAGGGAACCGTACCACAAGACGAGGACCTCAGACAACCATAAAAAACACAAACCTACAGTATATACAAGTACATAAACTAAGGTTGAGTGGGGGTAGTAACTCCTTTGCCTAATACAGAAGCCGCAGCTACGTATGGGCCCAAGGTATAACACTTGTCATAGTCCACTCTTACCTCTCTGAGGTAATGAGAAGCGAAGACAGAGTTGCTCCTCCAGAACGTTGCGTCCATGATCTGCCTAACTGACATATTTTTCCTGTATGCCAGCGAAGCAGCAATGGCCCTTACTTCGTGAGCCCGTACTTTAACAGGGCGAAGTTTTCTTCCTCACAAAAGAGGTGGGCTTCCCTAATAGCTTCCCTCAGGAAAAAGGACAAAGCGTTCTTTGACAGGGGTTTTTGAGGATCCTTCACCGAACACCATAAGAAGTTGGAAGCACCCCTCACGCTCTTAGTGTGGGCCAAATAAGCCTTGAGAGCCCTAACTGGGCAGAGGAGGCTTTCCTGTTCCTGACCCACTAGATTCGTGAGGTTAGGGACTTCAAAAGTCCTGGGCTAGGGTTTCGAAGGGTTCTCATTCTTGGCGAGAAAGTCGAACCTCAAGGCACAAACCGCTCCATTTAAGGTGAAGCCTACACACTTCTCGATTGCCTGGACCTCCAAAAGAGGTGGGCTTCCCTAATAGCTTCCCTCAGGAAAAAGGACAAAGCGTTCTTTGACAGGGGTTTTTGAGGATCCTTCACCGAACACCATAAGGAGTTGGAAGCACCCCTCGCGCTCTTAGTGGGGGCCAAATAAGCCTTGAGAGCCCTAACTGGGCAGAGGAGGCTTTCCTGTTCCTGACCCACTAGATTCGTGAGGTTAGGGACTTCAAAAGTCCTGGGCTAGGGTTTCGAAGGGTTCTCATTCTTGGCGAGAAAGTCGAACCTCAAGGCACAAACCGCTCCATTTAGGGTGAAGCCTACACACTTCTCGATTGCCTGGACCTCGCTGATCCTCCTGGCAGTCGCTAGAGTCAAAAGGAAGAGGGTTTTCTTAGTCACATCTCGCAGAGAAGCTTGCGAGATAGGCTCAAACTTCCTGGAGCACAAAAACTTAAGCACCACATCCAGGTTCCAAGAAGGGGGTCTTAAGTGCACCTGCTTCGTTGTCTCAAAAGACCTAATGAAGTCCTGCAAGTCCTTATTCTGAGATAACTCTAAGCCTCTATGCCTTAAGACGGTTGAGAGCATGCTCCTGTATCCTTTAATGGTAGATACAGCCAGCTTAGCATCCTGCCAGAGGTACAAGAGAAAGTCTGCAATCTGGCTAAGAGAGGTAGAGGACGAGGAAACCTTGCGCCTCCTGCACCAAGCTCTAAAGGTCTCCCACTTTGACTGGTAGACTCTTTGTGAAGAGATCTTCCTTGCCCTCGCAAAGCTTTCGCCGCTTGTGCCGAAAAGCCTCGAGATCTAACGAGCTTCTCGACAGTCTGAAGGCAGTCAGATTGAGAGCGAGGGGGTTTTGGTGAAATCTCTCGAAGTGGGGTTGTCTGAGAAGATCTGGACTTGCCGGGAGTCTTCTTGGAAAGTCCATCAGCAACCCTATCACTTCGGTGAACCATTCCCTCGCAGGCCAGAATGGAGCCACTAGGATCATTCGTCCCGAATCGAGGAGAGCAAATTTCCTGACAACCAGATTGATGATCTTGAACGGGGGAAAGGCATACATGTCCAGCCCCGTCCAATCCATCAAGAAGGCGTCCACTGCAACAGCTCCCTCGTCCGGGACTAGGGAGCAGAAGTTGGGGATCCTCTTGTTTAGACCGGAGGCAAAAAGGTCTATTACAGGTCTGCCCCACAACTTCCAGAGGCTCCGACAGACATGCGGGTTGAGAGTCCACTCTGTGGGAAGGACTTGTCCCCTCCTGCTGAGCATGTCTGCCCTGATATTTCTCTACCCTGGAACAAACCTTGTCAACAGCTGGGTCTCGTTCTCGTTCGCCCAAAGGAGAAGCTCTCTCGCAGTTGAGAACAGAGAGAGGGAGTGAGTTCCCCCTTGCTTCCTTATGTACGCGAGAGCTGTGGTGTTGTCGGAATTGATCTCCACAGTCTTTCCTGACACCGAGGTTTTGAAGGCCTTGACCCCTAACAAAATGGTCATCAATTCCTTCCTGTTGATATGCCAACTGATCTGACTCCCTTCCCAAATACCTGAGACCTCTTTGTTCCCTAGTGTTGCTCCCCAGCCTGACTCGGACGCGTCTGAGAATAACACTAGGTCGGGGTTCTTCTTGAACAAGGAGATCCCTTTTCCCAACAGAGCTGGGTCCAGCCACCACATCAAAAGATCCTTGATCTTTGTCGGAATGGGAAAAGAAAAAGTGTCCTCCTGGATCTTTCTGTTCCAAACCTCTGCGAGGAAGTGTTGCAGAGGCCTTAGGTGCAGTCTCCCCAACGGGACAAACTGCTCCAGGGAGGATAGAGTTCCCAGCAGACTCATCCACTCCTTCGCTGAGCATTCCTGCTTCCTCAAAAAGTCTTTGACTTTGTCCAGGCACCTGGTCTGCCTCTCCTGGGAGGGAGAAGCCTGAAAAAGAACTGAATTCAGAACTATCCCCAAATAGAGAATAGTCTGATTCGGCTCGGTCTGAGACTTCCCCCAGTTGACGATGAGTCCCAGGTCCTGAGTCATCGTATAAGTCTTCATTAGGTCCTCCAGACATTTCTCTTTCGACTGTGACCGGATCAGCCAGTCGTCTAGATAGAAGGAGACCCTTATCCCCTCCTGGTGTAACCAGCCTGCCACATTTGCCATTAGTCTGGTGAAAACTTGGGGAGCTGTGCTGAGACCGAAGCAAAGTGCCCTGAATTGAAAGCACTTGCCCTGGAACACAAACCTCAGATATCTCCTCGAAGACGGATGAATGGGGACGTGAAAATAAGCGTCCTGCAGGTCGAGAGAAACCATCTAGTCTCCTGGACGAACTGCAGCCAGCACTGACTGAGTCGTCTCCATGGAGAACTTTGTTTTCTCCACGAAGGCGTTCAGAGAGCTGACATCTAGGACTGGTCTCCATCCACCCGAGTTCTTGGGAACCAGAAACAGGCAATTGTAAAAGCCTGGGGAGGCGAGGTCTTGAACCGGCTTTATTGCTCCCTTGACCAACATCTGGTCGACTAGCTCCAGAAGAGCCTCTCGTTTCCCCGCGTCGGTGTACTGAGCCACTAAGGCTAGGGGAGTGTCTGAGAGAGGTGGTTTCTTTAAAAAGGGGATCTTGTAACCTTCCTTGACGACTGAGAGGGACCAGGTGTCCGCCCCTCTCCTTTTCCAAGACTGCCAAAAACGAGACAGTCTTGCTCCTACTGGTGTCTGGAGGACTTCCATCTCATTTTTTGGACCTGGGCCTAAACGCACCCCTGCTGGTCCTTGGCCCTGACTCTTGTCTTCTCCCCCTAAAATCCGCTCTCGAGGAGATCCTGCCCCGAAAGGGCTGTTGAAACTTCTTCTCTTCCTTCTTCAGAGGAGCAGGAGCAACAGGTAAGGTCTTCCTAGCCGACCGAGACAAAAGGTCCTGAGTAGCCTTCTGAGCCAGAGAAAGGAAGATATCTCTGACCAGAGCTTCAGGAAAAAGATGACGTGAAGAAGGGGCGTAAAGCAGCTCCAACTTCTGGGCAACAGTCACAGATCTAGAGGTGAAGGAGCACAAAAGGGCCCTCTTCTTTAAGACCCCTGCTGAGAAAAGGGAAGCCAATTCATTAGCTCCATCCCTTAGAGCTTTGTCCATGCAGGACATGATACTCGTCAGGTCCTTCGTGTCCTCCAGGAGTTCAGACTTCCTGGCCAGAGTCCCGAGAGACCAGTCCAGGAAGCTGAAAACCTCGAAAACCCTGAAAATTCCCTTGACGAGGTGATCAAGCTCCAACATGGACCACATCACCTTGGCAGAGTTTAAAGCATGCCTTCATGCCGAGTCCACAAGAGCCGAGAAGTCACCTTGGGAGGAGGCAGGCACTCCTAACCCCAAAGGTTCCCCTGTCTCATACCACATACTGGCCTTGGAAGCGAGCCGAGACGGTGGAAAAGAAAAGGTGGTCTTGACAGCTTGTCTCCGCTCCTTCATCCAATCATCCACCTTAGCGAGAGCTTTCCTGGCCGAAATTGAAAGTTTCATTTTGATGAAGGCCGAAGACTTAGCAGCTTTCTTCCTGGTAAATTGAGACTGAGGAGAACGAGGGGCCGAAGGTTGAAATTCCTCCCCATAAAGTTCCAAAAGAGAGCGAGAAAGAACCTTATAATCACTAGAAGAGTCTGCAGGTTTTTCTTCCTCTTCCGAAATATCTTCGAGGTCCTGCTCAAGGATAACATCCTGAAGAATTGGGCTGCCAGCAGTCTGGCACCGAGAGCTGTTTGAATCCTGGCGCCGAGCACCGCTAACATCCAGCCGGCGAGAAGCGGTATCGTCACGATGACGAGAAGCGGTATCGTCACGATGACGAGAAGCAGTATCGTCATGATGACGAGAAACGGAATCGTCCTGAAGATGCAGGCTGCCTTCGCCTTGAAAATGCAGACTGCATTCATCCTGTTTCCTAAGAAACGAGGCAGTAACGTCCTGGCGTTTAGAAAGAGAAATGGAATCGTCACGGCGCCGAGAACGAGAGGCAGTATCGTCCTGGCGCCGGGAGAGGGGGGAAGGAAATTCCTGGCAGTGTGGCGATGAAGAGGGTGTGCGTTGTCGTACGGCCGACGAAGTGCGCAGAGGTTTCTTGGGAGAGATACTAAGATCTCTCTTAGAAGAAGATCTCTTAACAGGCAAAGAGACGTCCTTACGTCTGACGGACTGAGAAGGGTGGCTGAAAGCTTGAACTAACGATGAAAGTTGTTCCTGCATAACAACCATGAAAGAGTGGCTGAAAGCTTGAACTAACGATGAAAGTTGTTCCTGCATAACAACCATGAAAGCTTTAACAACCTCCGCTGGCTCTCGCGGTGCCGAAGACGGCAGTTGTCGTACGGCTTGACTGGGAGCGCTGGCAGAAGAAGTAGGGAGTCTAGCAGGATTAACTGGGCTAAGGACTCTCTGTTTTGCCCTTTTAACAGGAACAACATCGAAATCGTCTTCCGAAGGATCAGGATCTCGGTTACTCGAACCGGGAGAGGGAGAGCGAGACTGCACATCCCGGTTCCACCCTCTCTTCATTGGTCTTGATTCGTAACGCCAATTACGTCTGGGAGAACGATCAGGCGAAGACACAAACGTATCCGACACGCCTTTCTTACGGCGGTCAAGAGCAGCCTGGGAGATCGCAACAGGACTGTCTGAGGCGACGACTGACCGAGGATAAGCACCTCTCACCCCCTTTCAGCTTTCGACGTACCTTCTCCCTTGGTCCTGGGAGCTTGGTAGAGGTCTAGACCTAGGGGTATGACAGATTCGATCAGTCGCCACCTCCACTGCACTTTCACAAGCACTAATTTTACTTACACCCTTACCTTTAAAGGCCTCCAATTGTGCTTTAATGGCCTCTAATTCAGCAGCTAATTTAGCATACCCAGGGTCATCCGTAGGCACAGATCCTGTAGAAGGGGCAGGAGTTACTACATTCGGGGAAGGAATAACTTCCAAAGAGGTTACAAGCAAAGGGTCAATAGATAAATCTAAGCTAGGCTCACTAGCAGACTTTGACTTTGATTTAGCTCTTCTAACTCTATCAATCTCAAGTTTGCGCACATAGCGCTTCATAGCTAACCAATTATCATCACTTAAAACCTCGCATTCCTTGCACTTATTATCTAAAGCACATTCAAACCCCCTGCAACCCATACAGATAGTGTGAGGGTCAACCGACACTTTCGGCAACCTCACCTTGCAAACATCATTCGCACAAATACGATAATGAATTTTTTCACTCATGATAAGAAAGGAAAAAAGACAAAAAAACAAACACGATTGCCAAATCCCAACACAGTGTACTTCACCAAAAACGAAGTCCAAAAAGGCGATGAAGGGAAAGCGATCCGAAAAAACTCTAAATGGCGGACCAACGATGTTGTCGATCCGGCCGGCAGAGATAATCTGAGGAACAGAAAACGGGAATGATTCCAAGTACCACCCTGTAAGGGTTGTTAACCATCTAACCACACAACCACCACAAGGCGGTTGCCGCGATTTTCGATTAAATTCTGCCGCAGTCGGAGACTCGGCTATATATATATATAACTGCCAGGTAAGTATTATTCATAAAAATGGTAAATTCGTAGATAATTTGTACTTTACCTAATGACACAAACCTTTAGCTATTTACTTAGGGGTATTACTTTCGGCGAAGCTGAAATGACAAGCCATTAAAATTCAGCAAAGGTTAACTACCCATTCCGCTAGTTAGCTCCCGCTCACACACCGGTGATTTAGCTCACTTTGCTAGGAGGTAAAGACTTCAAGGGGGATAGGGCTGTCAGGCAAGTTTGTATAAATAGCTAAAGGTTTGTATCGTTAGAAAAAATACAAATGATCTACGAACGTGTCATTTGTTCCGTAACTGGAATACAAACCTACGCTATTTGTTTGGGGGCGACTCACCCATTAGGAAGGGTGGACGTCCCTGCCAATCTGGCTTTTTGGCTTTACCCGGGGCTCCTTATCTGAGTATATTTGTATCCAAAATAGGGAGTCCCTGCACCTCGCTAAAATCTTCGCGCCCTACGCAAGTTGTGTGACGAGATATTTAGAAGTGTGACTGTCCAGGTAAAAGTTATTCTGAGTCTTTTGTAGGAAAAACTGTTGTAACCAAGAATTTCCAAATGCCACCTCGCCAGGGTATGGGGACGCAACAGTATTAGCTTAATATTAGGTACACAAGGGAGCATGGTTTATCTGCAGTGGTTTGAGGTAAGCTTATGCAGAGAATCCAGGATGCTGCTTTCCCCAAGAGAGAGGAGGATGAAGAAAAGAATAAGAGCCAGTCAAACCTTTTCATTCACGCAGACTAAAACCGGGTAACAGTGCCGTCAACCTTCTGCTACTTGAGGTATTATACCAGCTGTTGTGCAGCCACCACAGTGGCAATAGAAAACGTATAGAGCCTCCTGTTGGTCACGTCTTGCAGGTAGTGGGCTGTGAAAGTGTTTTGATGTTTCCACACCTGAAGAACCTGCGTCAGTGAGAAGTTCCTTCTGAATGCCAGGGACGTAGCTACACCCCTGACATCATGAGCTCTGGGGCGACGTGAAGGAGGAGGGTCTGGATTCAGCGCATGGTCTATGACCTTGCGAATCCATGCTGAGATGGTGTTCTTGGTGACTCTCCTCTTGGTCCTCCCTTTGCTGACGAAGAGTGAAGGCACACGGGGACGGGCAGCAGCCTCAAACGCCTCACTTGGCAGAGTAAGAGACGATCAGGGTCATCTCTTAAGGAACGCGAAGACTCGAAATCTGGAAGGAGTCAAATCGAGGATCCGCTACTCCCGGGTTCTGAGTCTTGACAACAAACTCAGGGACGAAGCTGAATCTTACTTCACCCCATCACCTTGAATGGGGGATGTCGTATTATAGACCATGAAGTTCACCGACTCGCTTGGCCGAAGCCAAAGCAAGCAGGAACACCGTCTTCAAAGTTAGATGGCGATCTGTTGCCTGGCGTAATGTTTCATAGGGAGGTCTCTTTAGAGACCTGAGAACTTGAACCATGTTCTATGGAGGAGGTCTCATTTCAGACTCAGGAAAGGTAAGTTTATAACTCCGTATGAGTAAGGAAAGTTCTAGCAATGAAGAAATATCCATTCCATTCAGTCTAATGGCGAGGCTTAAGGCTGAGCGATAGCCTTTTACGTTTCGTCACGCAAATACACGAGGAACTCCACTATTGCTTGAATAGTGGCATCGAGAGGAGATCCCCTTCCACGACACCAACCACAGAAGACTTTCCACTTTGCCTGGAAGACTGCTGCTGATTATTTTCGCAGGTATCCAGACATCATCCTTGCAACTTTTTGCGAAAATCCTCTCCGAGAGAGGAGATACTGGATAGTCTCCAGGCGTAAAGTCGTAGCAAAGCTACGGCTTTGTGGAATATGTTGGTATACGGTTGTTTGAGTAGATCGTGTCGTGGAGGGAGTTCTCTTGGAGACTCCATCATGAGATGCAGAAGGTCCGATAATCATTCCGTGTGATATCATAGCAGAGCTACGAGGGTCATTCAAAGGTTGACAGATGTTCTGGCCTTGAGTAAACTCCTCACCAGACAGAACGAGCAAAAGACGTAAACACCTATGTTGTCCCACCGTTGTTGGAATGCATCTTGCCAGAGAGACTTGGGGTCTGCGACTGGAGAGCAGTACAACGGAAGCCTGAAGTTCAGGGCCGTTGCGAAGAGATCCACTGTTAGAGAATCCCAAAGAGTAAGGACTTTGTTGGCTACTAGATGATCCAACGCCTACTCGGTACTCACTATCTGAGATGCTCTACTCAGGTTGTCGGCGAGCACATTCCTCTTGCCCGGAATGAAGCGTGCCGATAGTGGTACTGAGTGAATCTAGACCCATCTCATTATCTCTACTACTAGATGGGGCAGGGGCTGCAAAAAAAAGTACCTCCTTGTTTATTGATGTAAGCCACTACTGTGGTGTTGTCACTCATCACCACCACTGAGTGGCCTGGCAGGAACTGTTGGAACTGTTGAAGGGCCAGAAAGACAGCCTTCATCTCTAAGAGATTTATGCGGAGGTACTTTTCTGACTCTGACCAGAGGCCTAAGGTCGTGTGGTGCAGCACGTGGGGCCCCACCCTTTTTTTTTGAAGCATCTGAGAACAGCATTAAATCTGGGGGGAGGACAAGAAGGTCCACTCCCTTTCATAGGTTCTCGTCTGACACCCACCATTCGAGGTACTATACGTCTGTTCCGCTGATCCAACGGGGATCCGGATGTCAGGGGAATCGAGAGCTTGATTCCACCGGGACTTGAGTTGCCACTTGAGGGATCTCATCCTGAGGCGACCGTTGGGAACTAATCGGGCCATCGATGAAAGGTGACCGAGAAGACGTAACCAAATCTGGGCTGGAAGCTCTTCTCGTCTGAGAAAGGGTCTTGCAACCTTTCTCAGCCTCGATATTCTGTCGTTTGATGAGAAGGCTTTGTGGAGATTGGTATACACTAGTCTCTGCGTAATAAGCAGGGAGGACTTCTCGAGGTTTACCATGATCCTCAGATCTTGGCAAAATCTCAGAAGTTTGTCTCGATGTTGAAGAAGGGTTGACACAGAGTCTGCTAGGATTAGCCAGTTGTCCAGATAACGAGCGAGACGAATGCCAATCCTGTAAGCCCAAGATGACACTAGGGCAAACACTCTGGTGAAGACTTGAGGTGCTGTGGAAAGACTGAAGCACAGTACCTTGAACTGGTTTTTCCTGTTGTCTTGGCTGGCTGAATCTTAAGTACTTCCTTGATGACGGATCGATTGAGATCTGGAAGTAAATGTCCTTTAGGTCCAGTGTGCACATAAAGTCCTGTGGTCTTACCGCTAGTCTGACCGTATCTGCTGTCTCCATGCTGAATGGAGTTTGTTTGACAAACTTGTTCAGAGCTGAGAGGTCGATGACTGGTCTCCAGCTTCCAGATGCCTTTTTCACATAAAAGAGTCGACTGAAGAAGCCTGGAGACTCGTCGAGGACCTCCTGGAGAGTGCCCTTCTTCAACAGGGTCGGGACTTCTGCCCGGAGGGCTAGGCCCTTTGCTGATCCCATCGCAAAGGAGTGTATTGACACTGGATTCCTGGTCAGGGGAAGGAGATATGTTATGAACTGGACGCGATACCCTAAGAAAATCACGGAGATTGTCCAGGGTTCAGCCCCGAGTTACTTCCACATGTCCGAGCAACTTTGTAGGCATTCTCCTACTGATGGACAAGCAGGGGGAGTGCCTATCCTAGCGTTTGCGGCCTCGGCCGCTCCCTCTAGAATATTTTCCTCCCATGGAGGACTTTGTGTCTTTCCTCTCCTTGGCAGGAAAGGGCTTCTTAGACACCGTAGTCTTCGCTGCTGTTTTGTTTGTCATGGTCTTAGCTGGATGGGACTGCTGAGGAGCTGGTAGTTTATAGGGCTTTGATGTCAAAGCCCTATGGAGGAGGCAGTCCATCTCTCAGCAGCATGTTCCACGTCATTAGGCTCAAATATATGGGATCCCTCTAGAGAGGAATTCCTGAGCCTAGCAATCTCGGCATTTGGGACTTGCTGGTGGAATCTCTCAGACACCACATCCCGACATTTCAGCATGGTATTCGCCCTTAAGTTTGAAACTTGATGGGTGAAAAACTCGATCGTGTGGGTGCCTGAGAGCAGGAAAGTCTTCATTGCTTTCCTGGTACGTTCCTTGGAGAAATCCTCAGTACATACCAGGATTCCCAAGGTCCCTAACTAGACATAAAGCCACAAAGTAGCCTGTACGGCATACTTTGTGGCCTTCTGATTAAGGATCTCGGTTGCCGAGAATGAGACCTGTCGGTTAGAGTGTCTCTATAGAGAGACTCCCTTGGTGAGCTCTTCCAAGGAGTGATGGAGAGGAAGAGCTAGACGAGGCTCATCTTAAGATCTCAAATTACCTCCTCAGCTGGAGACAAGGAGGTGGGAGAAGCTTAGTGATAGACCGGGAACATTGGGAGGAGGAGAGCTCAGAGAGCTGTGGGGTGATCTTAGTCCTGGCACCCTTCAGCCCCTGAGACCAGAGCAAGGTTGCACTGGTCTTTGAGGGCTTCTGGGTGCCAAAGACATGGTCTAAGACCGTCTCTTTGCCCTCTTGTGGGGGGAACTCTGGGTGGGTAAACCCATTGAGAACCCTCATGAGAGTCAGAACCTGCCAGAATGAACGATCCAAATCTTTCTGCTCTCCTTCCGACGTTGGACTTGCAACAAAGTTTCCTTCTTCCACCCCCGAGAGCTCTTCTCTGGGTGAGTTGCGGACATCCCTCGAGTGACTGGCTGTATCTGTAGGCTAAGAAGTCTTGGAGTCCTTAGGTTCCTTCCGAGGAAAGAGGTAGGACTCAAGCATCGAAGGCCGGATTGTCATGTCCCTCCTGATTTCCATTGATGGTGGAAAACTCTCCGTACGAGGGGAAACTTCCTTAAAAGGTAGAAGAGAGGAAGCCCCTTTCTTGCGCGAATCCCTCGGCAGAGGTGAGGTAGGAGAGTGTCCAGTGGAAGATGCAGGAGGAGCAGGCCTCGATGGCTTAACAGGAGTCCGCTTTACCCTCGGAGAATAGACCGTGTCTTGAGACTCCTCTCTTCCTCTTCAGGGGTGAAGAAAAAGCCATGGTTCTTTGCAGAAGGTCTGCTGGTGCTGTAGGATGCTTCGAAGAGCTGGCAGACCGAGCAGGCTTGAAGGCTTGCACCACTGCTCTGACCATAGCACTGAACTACGGCTGCTGACTAACTGACGCTTTGTCACAGATCCCCTGAAGGGAAATGGACCTAAGGTTCTTTGCGAGGAATCTCTACTGTTGATGGGTCCGCCTTAGAGGAAGGTAGCTTTGGGATCCTGAACCCTTCTGTGGAGACCCCTTCCCATTTCCCCCGGGGATTGCGCTGTAATGCGTTTGTGGGGAGGGGAATGAGGCGATGGTGACTTGTCGATTCAATGTTCCCTAAACCTAGGAGCCTGTTGAACCTGCTCATGGCCATGGCATAAGTGCGCCGGCGAGTGCTGGTGCACAGTAAGGCACTGCGCAGGAGAGCGCGGGCACACAGGAGTGCGCTAGCGCGCAGTACAGCACTGCGCAGGAGAGTGCGGGCATGCAGGAGTGCGCTAGCACGCAGTACAGCACTGCGCAGGAGGATGTTGGTGAACAGTTTCCGTTGAATGCGCAGGAGACAGCTGTCGTGCGGGCGAGCGCTGGAAGGTGCTAATAAGCTAGAGAGAGCGCTGATCCGCAGTGGAGAGCTGGCGCTAGGGAGAGTGCTGTTGGATTGGAGAGCGCTCGCGAACCGGAGACCAAGACTGTGCATAAGAGCGCTGATGTCTCGGGGAGCACTGACAAGCTTGAGCTGGAGAGCGCAGTTGTGCTGGGGAGCATATGTTGGCTGGCGAGCGCTGATGAGCTGGCAAACGCCAGCGCTCTCCCGATTGATCGCTGGGGCATTGGAGGGTTTGAGGACGAGCAGGAGAAGGCTGGCGATCAGGCGAACGTCAAAGTGATGGAGAGCAAAGATGATCTGGAAAGAATTGGAGTGCAGGCTGGCGCTGACGTGCTGTTGGAGAGCGTTGGTGCGCAGCTGAACTCTTAGGCGGAACATCCGGAGGATGTACAGGAGACAGGAATGGTGAGGGTAGGTCAGCAGGTCTGCTGGAAGGTCGAACAAGGATGTGCCTTTGGAAGGGCGAACATCCACCAATGGGGATCGCAAACGATCCACAGAAGAGACCAAGGCCGAAGTTTGAGGACTAGCAGCAGCAGCGTCAGGAGAAGAACCAGGGACGGGCAAAGGTCGAAGGCCAGGAGATGACTGAAGCGGAGGCTCCTCTGTGGAGGACAGCTGCGAAGACGAAACTGAAAAGCCAAAGAGGCGCCTTTTCACCAATGGTGAAGGGCCACCTCTAAGGCGAAGCGGAGGGCAAGCTCTGCTATGGAGATGCCCTCTTGGGTCCGTTGGATCAGCAAGCAGACCTTGAGCAGCAGTCCTCCGAAGAGAAGTCTCTATGAGAGAACGCCCCCAAGGGAGAGGAACACTCGCAGGAGAGACCGACGATGGACTTAGTTTCCTCCTCGAAGAATGAACAAGAACGGGGGAAACGTGGTCGGCAGCAGCAGCCTGAGAGTATGGAGAGGCAGGGGCATTGGCAGCGGCCACAGAAGAAGCCTCTGGCACCAAAACGTCAACAAGAGACAGAGGATCCACCTCCGAAGTCGACGACGGCTGTACACTCACACCGCGGTGGATAAGTTGCAGCAAGGAGTCCTTGGAGGGCAGACCCGGAAGCCCCAAATGTGACAACACCTGTAACACAGAAGAGATAGACATGGCCTCATCCGGGAGGAGAGGAGGTGGGGCCACTTTGCTAGGGAAAGCAACACCATCTCTCGAGGACCGGGGGCTGGCCAAAAATTAAAGGGTCTACGCTACTGCTCAATGGTCACTTGGAAGAGGCCGAACGAGCAGAAGTTTCGGAGGAAGGTCGGGAGGTGGAAGAAGAGGTCTTGGGTTTTTTTTCACTTCGAAGGAATCTTCAAAGGAGAAATATCCCGCTTAGACTACTTCTTCCGTCGTCGCCCAAACCTTTCCCACTGGGAGGCAGACCACTCCCGAGACTCATTACACTTGTTTTGTTACCACTATCACACCGTTGACCTCTGCAGGCAGGACAAAGGGTGTGGCGGTCGATGTCCACGGCCGACATGAAGGCACCGTAGGGCCGGCCTTCAAGTCCAGGGCAGGTAGGCATGGTCGGCAGAAGTCAACACAAACACACACTATTAAAGAGAATGCACAAACGAAAAGTATTAATGGCAGGATGAGGATGAATAACAGCAACGACCATTCACCATCCGAGCCAAAAGCAAAGTGAGCTAAATCACCAGTGTGTGAACGGGAACATTAGCAAGCTAACCCCCTACCTCCGCTAACAAGCAGAACGGGTAGTTAACCCTGGCTAAATCTTAATGGCTCATCATTTCAGCTTCGCCGAAAGTAATACCCCTAAATAAATAGCGTAGATTTGCATTCCACTTTCGGAACAAATGGTTGTTCATCAGCTTCAAAACTGACATGCAACCTATAAAGAAGCCTCGCTTTTTTCCAGGATTGATAAAACTGTGCATGAACATGTCCACAGTCATCAAACCTTACTAACCACTCTTATCTCGATGTCAAAGTACCACAAGTAGAAGAGAGAGGTATGGACTGCCTTCTTGCCTCCCCATATAAATGGGAAAGGCATATGATCCAACAACAATCTCTTGATTTACTTTTAGTTCTTAATTCTAAGACAGTTTATTGATGTTAAACTGAAAGCTGTCACACTAACCCTATGCTCTGGAAGCCAGACCCTTTAGTACCAGTTTTGGTTAGGTAATGCCGTCTAACCCCAAGGGAGAAAGACAATCGCTTGTAGCCCTATTATTATCATTATTACTTACTAAGCTACAACCCTAGGGAAAATAGCCCAGTGAGGAAAAGAAACAAGGATAAATAAAATATTTTAGGAATAGTAACAGTAGCATTTTTCAAGAGGTTCAGCAGTGGTTTTGAAGGCACTCTGCACCAGAATCAAACAGACTTCTACTTATTTTCTCAGTATTTTATTTACTATCTACACACGTACATACAATCTCATACATTCAGAATTTTACCTTTAATGTTAATTCAAACCAAATCCTTTTCACTAATTGTCATACTCTCAGTGAAACTCACAAACATCTCTCACTCCATTCAAAATGACAAATTCGAAGATAATTTGTATTTTTCCTAACCATACAAACCTTAGCTATTTACAAAGGGTTTACTTTTAGCGCAGCTGAAATGACGAGCCAATAGTTTTTAACGAGGGTTAATTACCCCCACGCTAGTTAGCGGGGGGTGGGGAAGGGTAGCTTGCTACCCCTCCCCCCTCCACACACCGGTGACTTGCTTCACTTCACTTAGAGGTAGGACTTGACTTGGGGGTCAGGGATGGCGGGCACATATGTGTAAATAGCTAAGGTTTGTATGGTTAGGAAAAATACAAATTATCTTCGAATTTTTCATTTGTTCCGTAACCGAAATACAAACCACCCTATTTACAAAGGGTGACTTACCCCTTAGGAAGGGTGGAAAGTCCCCAGCCTTACTGACTTCGGCTTGCCCGGGGGCTCGATCCCTCAGTGAGCAGCACTAGAGAGAGGGAGCCCCTGTACCTCACAGGTTCCTAGCATCGCTAGGAACGAGTGGCCTACATAAGCAGTGTGAGGAGGAGAGTGTGACTCGTCCTATGAAGTTGACCTTGAGACCTTCAGATAGGAATTCTAGGATAGGACGTTCCCCATACCACCTCGTCAGGGTATGGGAGACGCAACAGTATTAAGCTTAATACTAGGAGCACAAAGAAGCATGGGTTACCTGCAGAGGTCGAGGTCAGCTATGCGAGGACCAGGATGCTGCTTCCCCAAGAGAGGGGAGAATGAAGAAAGAAGTAAGGGTCAGACATACTCTTTCATTCACGCAGACTAAGACCGGGTAACAACGCCCTCAACCTACTGCTATTTGTCCAAAAAGGAGCCTGAGGTTAGACCAGCTGTTGTGCAGCCACCACAGGGCCGATAGAGAACGTATCGAGGCTCCTGTGGGTCACGTCTTGCAGGTAGTGAGCTGTGAAGGTCGTTTGACGCTTCCAGACCCCAGCTTGAAGTACCTGCGTCACAGAGAAGTTTCTCTTGAAGGCCAGGGATGTAGCAATACCCCTGACATCGTGGGCCCGAGGGCGACGTGACGGAGGAGGGTCAGGATTCAGGGCATGGTGGATAACCCTTCGAATCCAAGCTGAGATGGTGTTCCTGGTGACCCTCCTCTTTGTCCTGCCTGTGCTCACAAACAAAGCTCGCACATGAGGACGGACTGCAGCCGTTCTCTTCAAGTAGTACCTCAGACACCTCACTGGGCATAGTAGCAGCTGGTCTGGGTCGTTTGTTACAGAACGGAGACTCGCGATCCTGAAAGAGTCGAACCGAGGATCCGGCACTCCAGGATTCTGAGTCTTGGCCACAAACTCAGGGACGAACCTGAACGTTACCTCCCCCCATCCCCTTGAATGGGCGATGTCGTACGAGAGACCATGAAGTTCACTAACTCGCTTGGCCGAGGCCAAGGCGAGTAGGAAAGCCGTCTTCCAAGACAGGTGGCGATCGGAGGCCTGGCGTAATGGCTCGAAGGGAGGTCTCTTGAGAGACCCGAGGACTCGAACCACGTTCCAAGGAGGGGTTCTCACTTCCGACTGGGGGCAGGTAAGCTCATAGCTACGTATGAGTAAAGAGAGTTCTAGCGATGAAGAAATATCCACGCCCTTCAATCTGAAGGCCAAGCTTAAGGCTGAGCGATAGCCTTTCACTGCCGAGACAGAAAGGCGCATTTCTTCTCGCAGATACACGAGGAAGTCCGCTATTGCTGGAATAGTGGCATCGAGTGGAGAGATACCCCTTCCACGACACCAACCACAAAAGACTCTCCACTTCGCTTGGTAGACTCCCTCAGAGGACCTTCGCAGGTGCCGAGACATTCTCTCCGCAACCTGTTGCGTAAAGCCTCTCTCCGCGAGGAGACGCTGGATAGTCTCCAGGCGTGAAGCCGAAGCGAGGCTACGGCCCTGTAAGGGACACCGGAGTGGGGTTGTCTGAGAAGCTCGTGTCGTGGAGGAAGCTCCCTTGGGAGTTGCAGAAGGTCCGGAAACCATTCCGCGTGATGCCATAGCGGAGCTACTAGAGTCATGGAACAGTTGACCGATAGTCTGGTCCTGTTGAGCACCCTTCTCATCAGACAGAATGGTGGGAAGGCGTACACGTCGATGTTGTCCCACCGTTGCTGGAAAGCATCTTGCCAGAGTGCCTTGGGGTCTGGGACTGGTGAGCAGTACAGGGGCAGCTTGAAGTTCAAGGCTGTCGCGAACAAGTCCACCGTCGGGGAACCCCACAAAGTCAGGACTTTGTTGGCTATCTGAGGATCCAAAGACCACTCGGTACTCACTATCTGCGAAGCCCTGCTCAGACTGTCGGCGAGCACATTCCTCTTGCCAGGAATGAAGCGAGCTGATAGTGTTATCGAGTGGGTTTCGGTCCACCTCAGAGTCTCTACTGCAAGATGGGATAGCTGTTGCGAAAAAGTGCCTCCCTGCTTGTTGATATAAGCCACTACCGTGGTGTTGTCGCTCATCACCACCACAGAGTGACCCGCCAGGAACCGTTGGAACTGCTGAAGAGCCAGAAAGACGGCCTTCAATTCTAGCAGGTTGATGTGTAGGCACTTTTCTGATTCTGACCAAAGGCCTGAGGCCCTCTGGTTCAGAACGTGCGCCCCCCACCCTTCTTTAGACGCGTCCGAAAACAGAGTCTATTCCGGGGGGAGGACGAGAAGACTCACTCCCTTCCGCAGGTTCTCGTCGGCCAGCCACCACCGCAAGTCCGTCTGTTCCAGAGACCCCATTGGGATCAGAATGTCCAGGGAATCGGATCCTTGATTCCACCGGAACTTGAGCCGCCATTGAAGGGATCTCATCCTGAGGCGGCTGTTTGGAACCAGACGGGCCAGGGAGGATAGGTGGCCTAAGAGACGCAACCACGATTGGGCGGGGAGTTCTTTTCGCCTGAGGAAAGGTTCCGCCACCCTCCTCAGCCTTGCTATCCGGTCGTCTGATGGAAAGGGTTTTGTGGAGATTGGTGTCTATTAGCATGCCTAGATAAACCAGTCGTTGGGACGGCTGCAGAGAGGACTTCTCGAGGTTTACCACGATCCCCAGATCCTGGCAAAGATCCAGAAGCCTGTCTCGGTGCCGAAGAAGGGTCGACTCCGAGTCTGCTAGGATCAGCCAATCGTCTAGGTAACGAAGGAGACGAATGCCGTTCCTGTGCGCCCAAGATGAAATCAGGGTGAACACTCTGGTGAACACCTGAGGAGCTGTGGAGAGACCGAAACACAGCACCTTGAACTGGTAGATCTTGTTGTCTAGGCAGAATCTCAGGTACTTCCTGGAAGACGGATGGATTGGGATCTGGAAGTACGCGTCCTTTAGATCCAGCGTACACATGAAGTCTTGTGGTCTCACCGCAAGTCTGACCGTGTCTGCTGTCTCCATGCTGAACCGGGTTTGTTTGACAAACCTGTTCAGAGCTGAGAAATCGATGATGGGTCTCCAGCCTCCAGTAGCCTTCTTTACAAGAAAGAGTCGACTGAAGAAGCCTGGGGAGCCGTCCACGACCTCCTGGAGAGCACCCTTCTCGAACATGGTCTCGACTTCGGCCTGAAGGGCCAGCCCCTTTGCCGATCCCATGGCATAGGAGCTCAACGACACTGGATTCGCTGTCAGGGGAGGTTGAGATGACGTGAATGGGACGCGATATGAGCCTTACGGCGGAGGCGGCCTCGGGGGAGATCGTCGGGACCATCGGTCCTCCGAAGGGGAGTCTCCGTCAAAACACTTCCCTCAGAAGGAAGCTGAGCAGCAGTCGAGACCGAAGGACTCACTTCCCCCTTCGAAGGATGTACGGAAGGAGGAGGAGAGCCTTGAGCACCATCACCAGCAACAGCACCTGCGGCGGAAGGCCCAGCCACGTCGGAGACCTCTGTCACCACGACGTCGACAATAGACAGAGGGTCTACCTCTGCTACCACCGGCGACTGCTTAACAGCGGCCCCCAACGAGACAAGGTCAATAAGAGCGACCTTGGAGGGCAAGCCCTTAAGCCCCAGGGACGACCAAATCTGTAAAAGATCATCACTGGATAAGGCATTATCAATAACCTCCCCCGGAGGAGGAGGGGGAACCGCCTCGCTATGGGAGGCGACGCCCTCTCCCCCCACCGAAGGTAGGGAAACAGAACAAGGGCCTGCGCTCCCACTCGGACGACTCTCCTTAGGAGGCGGACGAGGGGGAGCTTCGGAGGAGGTTTGGGCGGCGGAAGAAGAGTCCCGAGAACCTTCCTCCTTCAAGGCTAACCCCGGAGGAGAACGGTCTCTCTTGGACTTCTTCTTACGCCGACGGCCAAACCTCTCCCACTGGGAGGCAGACCACTCCCTGCACTCACGGCACATGTTCTCCTGGTCACACCGTCGGCCCCGACATTGAGGGCAGAGGTTGTGTGGATCTGTATTAACGTCCGACATGAAAGTCCCACAAGGACGGCCGGCAACTCCAGGGCATGTAGGCTACGCATAGTAAAGAAAATAACTGAAGGTCAACTTCCAACCAACACACACGCTGAAAAGAAAAAGCAGAAAATTAAAGGCTGTCACGCAGGCGATGAGCAGACACGTCTGATCACCGCCGAGCCAAAAGTGAAGTGAAGCAAGTCACCGGTGTGTGGAGGGGGGAGGGGTAGCAAGCTACCCTTCCCCACCCCCCGCTAAATAGCGCGGGGGTAATTAACCCTCGTTAAAAACTATTGGCTCGTCATTTCAGCTGCGCTAAAAGTAAACCCTTTGTAAATAGCGTGGTTTGTATTTCGGTTACGGAACAACTATATTTTTCTATCTGTGGTACTTCCCTGAGGAAAACACTCGATTGAATGTCTTTATACTCATCTTTACTCTCTGACTCATTCAGGCTGTTTGCTTTCTCTTCACTCAATTGTACACTATCACGTGGGGAGGAATGCAGAGAATCCTTATTTCAACTGAATACTTTCACTACCACCTTTTCCTTACTAATACTTTTCTTGTACTTTCATTCACCTTCCAGGTCTCTGCTATAGAAGTTTTTTTTTTTTCAGCGCCTTCCCGAGGCTCTTCTTGCTGAATCAGTTTGTGTAATTTTTGTCACAAAACAAAGTTTCACTTGAAATAATAGTTTTGAGCTTCCCATACTTCCTAATTATCAAAACTGGCCCTCCATTACACTAATTGTCTACAAGACCAATCAGTGCCTTCTCCATTACCAGTGGGTTTCTTCTGGACAAACATCATCGTACATTGCAGCGCAAACTATCTTTTTCTTTTTTATACATTTTTTCATAGTGTAGGCCTACTCTTGATTAGGTAGGATGTTTCAGAATCCCGGTGGCAACCATTCTTATTACTGTATACAATTGCTTCCATTTTAAACAGGAATAAGCTACTTATATGCTGTCGTCTGGTAATAAATTGGGTTACCTACTTGAACTGTCGTAGTTACTGTATAATAAGAGGAAAATTATCATGTTTGGAAGTGCCAGAAAAAATTTGGTACATCATTTCAAAGACCACAAGAGGGCACCATTGTTCCTACCGTTTCTGACTACAAAGGCATTTCTTTTCATGTTTTTTTCAATAGAGAAATTGAGCATTGAAAAATATTCCTTTTCCTTTACCATGTCCTATAACACAACAGAGGCTATCGAACTTTGGTGGATGCATACCGGTAGATTAAGGTCCACATGGTAAGCATGGGGGGGGGGGCAATGGCAGGAGGGAAATAGTCCCCGGTAGGTAAGGACACTGTCCACAGTTAGGTTAGGTGGGGAACCTTAAGTTAGGTCGCATTCCTGTTTGTTTCCAAGATGAAGTATAGCCTTTTTTGACATAAAAATATCTGGAATTGCAAATAGCAGCCAGTTTCTATTGTTATGGGAAACTTGGGGGGGAAATATTTTAAGGGGGAAAGCAATTGTTTACAACAAAAGTTGGTTAATATATAATACTTTAATTACTAGCGAAACTGGAATTAGCTATAAGAAATGGAATGAGTGCTGGCTAGGTGGGCATTTTTCTTCTCATGTTTAATGGGGGCTAGACATAACTTACGTATCAGTCGCTTAAAATGTGAAGTCTGTTTCTCACTAACTCCATTGTTTGTTTATATTTGGGAGACTGATGGTGAGTTATTGGCCTTGCTCATGGGTTGGTTGCATTCGCTATTGCAAGCTGTTTTGTTTTTAGTATAACAATCATAACATGCGTTCATTAACCAATTATGAGCTTCAAAATATTTATGCACAAGTTCCCAGATGTTGTTCTACAACAGCCCTTTTTTTTCCACCCTCCCCTTTAGTTTCAACTTCACCACCATCACATAATGACATCCCCAGGAAGGAAGTACAATCTTTTTCTAGATTTAGTGTAATTTAATATATGTTAGCAATAGATTATAATGAAAATGCTCTCAGTACAGTGTTTAGCTATCGTTGCTAATGTAAAAGTAAAAAATATCCCCAAAATAGTAACCACGGGGCTGGCAAGCGCAGTACATCCATATACCGCTTGCCAGAACATAGGAACAGAGAGATTATGTTTATTAGCGACCAAAGCGAGCTATGGCAGGGCAAAAACCATTAGAAGGATGTGAAGTGAATCAGAGAATTATTTTCTCAAATGATTATCTCATGTTTATTTTGCATTTCTGACCATTATAATTGCTGCAAATCCCTCATTTTAGGGATTTCCCCACCAAAAAATAAACCTGGTTTCCCAATGGTGTCCCCCATAATTGTCTTAATAAAAGGGGGTCCAAAAAATCACAAAAGTGTGGTTTACCCCAACTGAGAATGTCTTTCAAGATTCCCAGTTATCAATCTACTTTGAAGAAGTATTTCAATTTTTTTCATTCTACCTTGTTTCGAGTATTGTTCCCCAATTTGATCTGCAGCTTCTGCTTCTAATCTTAATTTATTGGACAGAAGCTTACTTTCTATCAAATTTCTTATTCTTGATCTAGATATTAATCTCCTGCACCGTCGTTCAATTAGTTTGTTACCCATGTTGCATGAAATTTTTCATAATTCTGATCCTTCTTTACATTCAGATCTTCCCGAGCAGTTCCATCCTGTTCGTAGTACTTGGCATGCATTTAATTATAATATTCAGGCCTTCTCCATCATGAGACTCAATGCTACACAGTCTTTAAGAAGTTTTATTCCAGCTGTGACCAAATGGTGGAATGATCTTTCTAATCAGGCAGTTGAATCGGTAGAACTTCAAAATTTCAAACTTGCAGCAAATGTTTTTATGTTCAACAGGGTGACAAAAGTCTTTTTATAGTTTATAAATGAAATATGTTTCGATGTTGTTGCTGTTTTTAAAACATTTTATTTTAATTATTCATCAATTCTCATATCGTCTATTTCCTTATTTCCCCTTCCTCACTAGGTTATTTTTTTCCCTGTTGGAGCCCTTGCTTTTCCAACCACGATTGTAGCTTACCTAGTAATAATAAAAATAATAGGTTATATTGTAGTGTATTACAGGGCAATGTAACCTAGGAAAACAACTACTTTTTCTTATAGAAAAATTACGCTCCCTTCAAAAATGACACTCGTTCCCATCGCAAATGAATAGTTTCAGAAATATTATATACATCTATATCCTACAATAATGGGGGACCCCCAGTGGGAACTCGGGGTTTTGGGTGGAAAAATCATACTGGGGAAACGATATATAACCGTAAAACAAGCCTTTTCTTCTCTATCATTACCTTCTTGAATGTATTATTATCGGAGGAAAATAAAAACAGTATAACTGGATCAACTTTGGAGGTGCCGTTGCAAAGATTATTTCATGAAAAAATGACAAATTCGTAGATAATTTGTATTTTTCCTAACTACACAAACCTTAGCTATTTACATGGGGTAATTACTTCGGCGTAGCTGAATGATGAGCCATAAAAGTTTTAACGAGGGTTTACTACCCCGCCGCTAGTTAGCGGGGGGTAGGGAGGGGTAGCTAGCTACCCCCCCCCCCCCTCTCACACACACCAGTGAAAGGCTCACTTTATTTAGAGGTAGGACTTATCTTGGGGGACAGGGCTGGTGGGCACATATGTGTAAATAGCTAAGGTTTGTATAGTTAGGAAAAATACAAATTATCTACGAATTTGTCATTTGTTCCGTAACTGAAACACAAACCACGCTATTTACATGGGGTGACTTAACCCTTAGGAAGGGTTGTAAGTACCCTGCCATACTGGCTTTGGCTTTGCCCGGGGACCCCGAACCCGAGTTTGTACGAACTCAAGGGGTAAGGGGGTCCCTGCTCCTTGCTGGCAGTTGTGAAACTGCTGCGGCCTACGTAAGCTGTGTGTGAAGGTGAGAAGTGACTCGTCCTGGGAAGTTGACCTGGAGTTCTTCAGATGGAAATCTAGGCTAGGACTCTCCCAATACCACCTCGTCAGGGTATGGGGACATGACAGTATTACATCTTAATACTAGGGACACAAGGAAGCATGGCTTACCTGTAGAGGTTCGAGGTCAGCTGTGCAAAGAACCCAGGATGCTGCTTTCTCCAAGGGAGGAGAGGATGAAGAAAAGAATAAGGGCCAGGCAGATCTTTTCATTCACGCAGACTAAAACCGGGTAACAATGCCCTCAACCTTCTGCTACTTGTCCAATAAGGAGCCTGAGGTTAGACCAGCTGTTGTGCAGCCACCACAGGGCTGATAGAAAACGTATCGAGCCTCCTGTGTGTCACATCTTGCAGGTAGTGGGCCGTGAAGGTGGTCTGACGCTTCCACACCCCAGCTTGCAGGACCTGCGTCACTGAAAAGTTCTTCTTGAAGGCCAGGGACGTAGCCACGCCCCTGACGTCATGCGCGACGTGACGGAGGAGGGTCAGGATTCAAGGCCAGATGTATTACCTTGCGAATCCAGGCCGAGATGGTATTCCTGGTGACCCTCCTCTTCATCTCCCCGATGCTCACGAACAAAGCTCGCATCTGGGGGCGAACTGCAGCTGTTCTTTTAAGATACAACCTCAGACTCCTGACTGGGCACAGTAGGAGATGGTCTGGGTCATCTGTTACAGAACGGAGACTCGAAACCCGGAAGGAGTCGAACCTTGGCTCCGGCACTCCCGGGTTCTGAGTCTTGGCAACAAACTCAGGGACAAAGCTGAACGTTACCTCCCCTCATCCCCTTGAATGGGCGACGTCGTACGAGAGACCATGAAGCTCACCGACTCGCTTGGCCGAGGCCAAAGCTAGCAGGAAAACCGTCTTCCAGGTAAGATGGCGATCAGAAGCCTGGCGTAATGGTTCGTAGGGAGGTCTCTTAAGAGACCTGAGAACTCGAACCACGTTCCATGGAGCAGGTCTCACTTCCGACTGAGGGCAGGTAAGTTCGTAACTCCGTATGAGAAGAGAAAGTTCCAGCGAGGAGGAAATGTCCATTCCTTTAAACCTGAAGGCAAGACTTAAGGCTGAGCGATAGCCTTTCACTGCCGAGACTGAAAGGCGCATTTCCTCCCGCAGATAAACGAGGAACTCCGCTATTGCTGGTAAAGTGTCATCGAGGGGAGAGATACCCCTTCCACGACACCAACCACAGAAGACTTGCCACTTCGCCTGGTAGACTCCTGCGGATGACTTGCGCAGGTGGCCAGACATCCTGTTCGCAACTTGTTGCGAAAATCCTCTCTCTGTGAGGAGATGCTGGATAGTCTCCAGGCGTGAAGTCGAAGTGAAGCTACGGCTTTGAGGTAGATGTTGGAGTGTGGTTTTTTGAGTAGCTCGTGACGTGGAGGGAGCTCCCTCGGAATCTCTGTGAGGAGTTGCAGAAGGTCCGGGAACCACTCTGCATGATGCCATGGCGGAGCTATTAAGGTCATTGAGAGATTGACCGATGTTCTGGTCTTGTTGAGTACCCTCCTCATCAGATAGAACGGGGGAAAGACGTACACATCGACGTTGTCCCACTGTTGTTGGAAGGCATCCTGCCAGAGAGCCTTGGGGTCCGGGACTGGGGAGCAGTACAGCGAGAGCTTGGTGTTCAGTGCCGTAGCGAACAGATCCACAGTCGGGGAACCCCACAAAGTCAGGACTTTGTTGGCTATCTGAGGATCCAAAGACCACTCGGTACTCACTATCTGCGTCGCTCTGCTCAGACTGTCGGCGAGCACATTCCTTTTGCCCGGAATGAAGCGAGCCGCTAGTGAAATCGAGTGGACTTCGGACCATCTCAGGATCTCTACTGCAAGATGGGATAGCTGTTCCGAAAAGGTACCTCCCTGCTTGTTGATATAAGCCACCACCGTGGTGTTGTCGCTCATCACCACCACAGAGTGGCCCGCCAGGACTTGGTGGAACTTCTGAAGTGCCAGGAACACGGCCTTCATTTCTAGCAGGTTTATGTGAAGGTACTTTTCTGATTCTGACCACAGGCCTGAGGTCCTGTGGCTCAGAACGTGGGTCCCCCACCCTTTGTTTGATGCGTCCGAGAACAGCATCAAATCTGGGGAAGGGACGAGAAGATCCACTCCCTTTCGTAGATTCTCGTCTGCCACCCACCAACTGAGGTCCACCCGTTCCGCAGGTCCCATAGGGATCAAGGTGTCCGGGGAGTCGTGGCCTTGACTCCACCGAGACTTGAGTCGCCACTGGAGAGATCTCATCCTGAGGCGACTGTTGGGAACGAGACGGGTCAGGGAGGAGAGGTGGCCGAGGAGACGAAGCCACGATTGGGCTGGGAGTTCTTCTCGATTGAGGAAAGGTCTCGCGACCTTCCTCAGCCTTGCTATCCTTTCGTCTGATGGGAAGGCTTTGTGGAGATTGGTGTCTATGACCATGCCTAGATATACCAGTTTCTGAGAGGGCTGCAGGGAGGACTTCTTGAGATTTACCACGATCCCCAGATCTTGGCAAACTTCGAGGAGTTTGTCTCGGTGGCGAAGAAGGGTTGCCTCCGAGTCCGCTAGGATCAGCCAGTCGTCCAGATAATGAAGGAGACGGATGCCGATCCTGTGGGCCCACGAAGAGATGATGGTGAATACTCTGGTGAACACCTGAGGGGCTGTGGAGAGACCAAAATACAGCACCTTGAACTGGTAGATCTTGTTGTCTAGGGAGAATCTTAGGTACTTCCTTGAAGACGGATGGATTGGGATCTGGAAGTACGCGTCCTTCAGATCCAGTGTGCACATGAAGTCTCGTGGTCTCACTGCAAGCCTGACCATGCCTGCCGTCTCCATGCTGAACGGAGTCTGCTTGACAAACCCGTTCAGGATCGAGAGGTCAATGACTGGTCTCCAGCCTCCAGACGCCTTTCTCACAAGAAAGAGTCGACTGTAGAAGCCTGGGGACCCGTCTACAACCTCCTGGAGCGCATCCTTCTTCAACATGGTCTGGACTTCTGCCCGGAGAGCCTGCCCTTTTGCCGATCCCATGGCAAAAGAGCTCAACGACACTGGATTCGCTGTCAGGGGAGGTAGAGAGGCTGTGAACGGGACGCGATAACCCAGAGTGATCACGGAGATCGTCCAGCATCCGCCCCGAGTTGCTGCCACCTTGTCGCGCAACTCTGTAGGCATCCCCCCAATGGTGGACATGCAGGGGGATTGCCACCCCTAGCGTTTCCGGCCTCGGCTGGTACCTCTAGGGGTTTTGCCTCCCCTGGAGGACTTCTTGCTCCTTCTGCTCTTGGCAGGGGTGGGTGCGTAAGCGCAGGTGAGCGATGGCGCGCTATATCAGGAACTGCTGGAGGGCGCCGGGCCGCCGAAGGGTGTGGGCGCGCAGGGAGACCCTGGCGCGTAGCAGGAACGGTGGCGCGAACGCGTGAGGGTGAGCACCAAGGCGCTAAGTCAGGAACAGCGACAGGCACAGCAGCATCAGCAACAGGAGAGCGCACAGGCGGAACCTGGCGCTTGAGGGCAAGAAGCGCGGTTTTGCGCTCAAGACCCTTCAGCCCCGAAGGGCCCGGAGACTGAGCAGTGGCAGTATCAGGTGGCGCGTCACGCGCATCAGGAGCTCTGGAAGTGGATGGTCTGGGAGACAGGTCACTATGTCCCGAAGGACGACCATCATCCGAAGGTGATCGCGAACAATTCACCAGCTGGCAGGACTGGTGAATGGCGAGTTGTCTCCTCCGCAGAGGTCTGTGATGACGACGAGCCGAAGAGGCGGCTCTTAAGCCCCTTGTAAGGGGAAGGAAGGCCTCTACGACGAAGGGGAGGACGAGCCTTCCGCCTTATACGCCCACGAGGGGCCGTGGGATCAGCAAGCTGACCATCGATGGGCCTCCGAAGAGGAGTCTCTGTAAGTGAACTCCCCCGAGGGGGAGAATCACCGGCAGGAGAGACCGTGGGACTTAGATCCTCCCTCAAAGGATGTTCGGAGGGAGAATCTAAGCCGTCAGCGGCCTCAGCCACAGGAACGGGGGTTTGGCTAGACCCACGGGATGTCTCCGTCACAACAACGTCAACCACAGACAGAGGATATATCTCCGCTGTAGTTGGCAATTGTTTGACAGCTGCACCCAGTTTGATCATGTCAAACAGGGCTTCCTTGGAGCGCAAACCCTGCAGCCCCAAGGAAGCCCAAAGCTGCAACAAATCATTATTAGACATAAAATCCTCCTCCGGGGGAAGAGGGGCAGCTGCCTCGCTATGGGAGGCAACTACCTCTCCCGCACCCCGGGATCGGTCAAAAGCATAGCGGTCTACGCTACCACTCGCCGGCCTCTCGGAAGAGGCCGCTCGAGGGGGAGCTTCGGAGGAGAAAAAGGCAACGGAAGAAGTAGTCCTGGAATTTTCTTTTCAGAGAAGCTTCTGAAGGAGAAAGATCCCTCTTGGCCTTCTTCTTACGGCACCGGGCAAACCTCTCCCACTGGGAGGTAGACCACTCCCTACATTCAATACATACATTACCGCTATCACACCGTTGGCCCCTACAATGAGGACACTAGGTGTGGGGATCAGTGTCGACCGCCGACATAAGGTCCCACAAGGGCAGCCAGGAAGACCAGGGCAAGTACGCATATTGGTAGAGGCCAACTTCAAACGCACTGCGAAAATGAAAAAAAAAAAAACAACAGATAAATTATGGCAGTCAAAGCGAGGGAGAGAACAGAGAGGTCTGTTCTCTTCCCCAGCCAAAAGTAAAGTGAGCCTTTCACTGGTGTGTGTGAGGGGGGGGGGGGTAGCAAGCTACCCCTCCCTAACCCCCGCTAACTAGCGGCGGGCTAGTAAACCCTTGTTAAAACTTTTATGGCTCGTCATTCAGCTACGCCGAAGTAATTACCCCATGTAAATAGCATGGTTTGTATTTCAGTTACGGAACAAATACAGTAACCAGTGCTGCCAACGTCTGATGTAGATCAAATGTTAGCATTCCATGCTAACATTAGCACCCGTACGTGCGTTCGTTCGTGCATACCAGTTTTCGACCTGCGCAAATATCCCCCCCCCCGTGCAAAAAGCTTTTCCCCCTCCAATAACTCGTTTTATTATCGTATACCTTTTAAAATCATCTCATTTTATATTCCCATTCAATATTATTTATCATTCATTCCATTTTTTCTTCCTATTTTGGGTTTATTTCTTTTGTTATTTCCTTCTTCACTCCCCGGTTTCACATACATACTTGCTCTGGACTACTATGAGATTCAGGGCCTCTGTAACACGGTTTTTTCGCAATAACTTTTGTTCTATGAATTTCATAAATATAACGCTTATTCAGAATGCACATTATATCTACACATAAATTTTGACTATATTCTGCATTACGTAGGTTGAATAAATTTGGTACTTTATTAAGTAAAAGTGACGATTTTTGAAGACGGGCCAACTTACTCAGAGAAAAGGTTTCGAACGCACTCGTTACGTAACTTATGACGGCATTTCTTCTCTCTTTCTCGATCGATGATTGGTTATACGTAACGAAGGCTATACCTCTGCCAACAATAACACAAAAGTGTAAATAAAAGCAAAGCAGTACACCTTTATGAACTCTGAAACCTCTCCACTGAGAATTGTCATAATGAACAAACGAACAAAATATGTTAATAAATACAAAAACACTTCGATTATTAGTCTAACTCCCAGAATAAGTTTCCTAAGAAATTACAGTCTACTTCATAGGTCACAATCAGATTGACAAGGTGTATGGATTAGTTGGTAATTTTCAAAAACGTAGTAGACCAGCTTGATTTGATAACTGCTATATCCAATGTCCAGTAATTTTTATTTATTGTCTAGCTACCTACGTATTTACTGTAAAAAAGAAAAAAATAAATAAATAACTGGTACCATATTTTGGCTTTAAACTTTCACCAGTAATTATCGTCAGAATGATGACTTCACGAGGCTCCACCCACTTTGGCCTCGTTGTAATTCAGGATAACACTGAAGGCTATCATGAGCATTGTTGGATCAGAAAATTTAAATTCTGGCTATAAAAACTAATTTTTCGAGTAGTTGTAAGAAGTGGTAAATGATCCTCAAGGATCCCAGCAGTTGGCCTAAACGTTTAATTCATGTATAGTACTGTTACGGCACTACTGCTACAGTACAGTAGTATTACTACGCTAGCACAAATACCCCACCCACATTTATGTATCGTTCCGCCATTCATAAAGTCTTTGTCATATTCTTTCACTGTGCAATAAGCCATGGCCTCCTCAGAAATTAAGTTTAACTTTAGATGATAGGTTATTTCATTAAGCTGACAAATTATGGCAACTGGGTATGTTATTGCCGATGTTGAAGCTAAAGATAAAGTATGGTATCATTCCTTCATTGCATTATCATCTTTACTACTATTTGTTTTGCTACATGTAGTAATTATTTTAAAGGATAAATGAATTATGTTCACTTCACTTCTATAAATTCCCATTAGATGTACAAATAAAACTCCTAAAACTATTCAGGATTTATTTATAAAATGCAGTCATGCCCAAAACATAGCTAACACGGTTGGTCTGATGGAGATTTTAGCACAAAAATCTTATTTCAACATTAATAGTTATATAAAGACTGTTTACATACAATCCCTCTCTTTCTCTCTCTTTTGGTGGCATAGTGAATAGTTAATAGAAATGTTCAAAAGCCTGAATGACATTACAAGTATTATAATCCTGTTACGCTAAATACAAATCAGACTATAAACATTGGATTTAAACTAGAAACTGAATAATTACCTATTCAGGCTATAGTAAATATGGCCACGGGCTTTCTCTTGACTGTATAAAGTTGCAAGTCGTAAGACAAATGCAGTTTTGCAACCCCGGGGGCAATTCCAAATCCTGTTAGCCATTCTTGACTGTTATGGGTTTCAGAGCCGATGGAAGAAGTTGAATGGGTGTCTGGTGGATGGGCGGGGCAAAATTTTGTCAAAAGGTGTTTACATTGCTTACGTAGTGAATGTTTTCGACTCTTGGCTCGTTATCACTGGCCATGGCGTCGGCTAGATCTTTTTTACTCTATAAAAATTAAAACTATTGTGTTTAGGTTATTGATGATGCTGACAAAATTTGTGTGTGGTTGTAAAATATACATATGTCAACTTTCAGCTACATCCGATGCTTTGATAAGGAGCAAAGTCCAAAAAACCGTGTTACAGAGGCCCTGAATCTCATAGTAGTTTCCCTATCCAGTTCATTCATGGTAAAATCATCTCACTTTATATTCCCATTCAATATTATTTATCATACATTCCATTTTATCTTTCTATATTGTTTTTATTTCTTTTGTTATTTTCTTTTCACCCCACAGTTTCACATTATTACTTTCTCTGGACTAGTTTCCCTATTTACTTCATTCATGTTTACCCTCTAGACTTCGTTGTTTCTCCCTTAACCAATCACGAACCGATACGCATTCAGTTTACACAAGGGGTTGTCAACTGGTATTTTCCCCCCCCCCCCCCCCCCTTTATCTCTTTGAGTGGTCTGTTCATACGCCTTCCACCAATCCCTTTTCCCTCGAAACCTTTGTCCTAGTAAGGTGTCCGTCATTTCAAGTGAGATTTATTTTTCCGTATTTTGCGATGGAGGAAGTTATAGAAACTTTTAACGGCTGCAGTATTCCGTACCTAAAAGTATTTGATAAATTCCATGGTGATTTTTATGATTCTTCATCCAATGTTGATAATTTCCTGAAATCACACAACGTAATTCCTCAACTCTTACAGTGCCCCAAGTGCCGTTCTTTTTTATCTTACAGGAAAGTCACTCACATGTTTTATTGTAATACCGAATCCAACATACCTAAAACCAAAAAGAAACGTTGTTGTGGTTATACCGTTACTTCTTATAAAGATACATTTTTGGGAAAAAGTCGTCTACCCCCATGGAAGATAATATTATTTGCAAACCACTTTTTACATAAACATTGGCCCCACAACCATCCTCATCCTAGTCATAGGAGTTAAGCCATCAGTCTCACCCTCCCATGACCCGCAAGTTCCGTCGTCTTTTTCATAAAGGTAAGTCATTCCTCAATACTGTAGTCATTATATGTGTTTTGTGACCGGGGGAACTCCTAGGTTTGGTTAGGTGGGTTTGTTAGGTTCTGTGCCCTTTTTGTACTTTTTATATATTGTGTAACACTTACATGGAAAATTTATTTAAAATACGTATAGAAATATCTATCATTACTATCGCTAGTAATGTCACCGTACCGCTGGCAATTCGAGTATCATTCGTAACATGGAGAATTTTACCGTTTTCAGTAAATACCTGAGGTTTGTGACCTGTCATACTACTAGGTTAGGTTGGGTGGGTTTGTTAGGTTCTGTGCCCTTTTTGTACTTTTTATATATTGAGTAAAACTTATATGGACAAATTATTTAAAATATGTATGGAGATATCTATAATTGCTATCGTTAGTAATGTCATCGTGCCGTTGGTAACTCTGTGTACCATTCGTCAACGTTTGTAACACTGTGAATCATTGGTAACGTTGCTAATGTTATCGTTCGCAGTCCATTCGTAAGGGAAGTGAGACCGTTGAACAAGTGCTTATATTTAAATATCTTAACACAACATATATGACAGCAGTAATTATATTTAACCATTTTAACATTAAATATATGTTTTCCTGTAGGAAATAACGTGATTTAACCGGTTTTCACCTTCATTTCATCCGTAATAACAGAAACCAATTCGGCAACTTAAAGTTAGTCGAATTGGTTGACCTGTTTGTTTGCGGTTGAAATGAAGGTCAAATTCGGTTAAATCTCGTTATTTACTATAGGAAAACATATATTTCCTGTTCGAAATCACACCCTGTAATACAATACAAATTTACCATTATTTATAATAATAATAATAATAATAATAATAATAATAATAATAATAATCAGAAATGCGTAAAATACAAGATAGCGATTAGAAAATATACAGGGTTCACGTAGTTGGCTCGAAATTAAAGCATTACAAATTTAACCAAAAATTCGGTGGTTTCATTATAGTACAGGTGTAAAAAAAAAAAAAACTTTCCCACAGGAAAAGACCCTTGACCAAAACTATAATTTTACCAATTAGGCTACATATAAGAAAGTGAATAAGCCTCAAGAGCTTCAATAACATGAATATTTACCAAACTCTGACTAGTGAAATACAATGGGGTTTACCCTAAACCAACATTCATGATTTCCCATAGGGGTAGGATATTGTGGGTATGCATATATTTTAAAAAACACTTTCGGTATACAATAGTTTGTCACCTTGTGTTTTCCAGTATCAAAAAGACATAACAGGTTCTTATTATATTAGTTTACAAATCCACACAATTAAATGACTCGTAAAATTTGCCTAACTTTGGGCCTGGTCTACCAATGGTGTAAAGTATAGGCTAGTAATAGGTAAGCAACATACTGTATACAGTAGTATTAGGCCTAGTAAATAATGATAGTTTGCTAAAAAAAAAAATCAAAAGTTTGAGACAAGAACCCCCTTGAAGAAATAAATAGGCATCATGTAAAGAAATTAATTGGATACTATTAAAGGATCTACTTACTTTCCCACCGAATCTTCGACCATGGCGTTCAACAAGACACTTAAATCAGTCTCCAAATAGTCTGTCTCTGTTCTTTATGTTTGGCTTGATGAGTCCCAAGATATTTTAAGATTTGTTTTAATAGTTGTGTTTGATTTTGATAATATCACTTCAGGGGAGAATCTGCAATGAACGAACGTGTCACGAGTCAAAGGGATACTGATGTAAACCTTTTGTAGTTGTAGGTTAAATTTAGGTATGTTTCACTTTTAAAACTTATGTCAAGTGTCAACGTCGGAAATAAAATTTATGAAAGGCATTTCTATTCTTTTACAACGAAGTTTTTTTTACACTTTAGTAATGCATTTAATGTAATTTCATTAAAAAAAAAACATGATACTATATGGATTTTCATATTTCTGAGCATTTATCTTTATCTGTAGCAAACAATGCAGTGAATATTTAACACAGGCAGATTTATTCATAGATATCATATCACTATAAATTACCTCCAGGCTCCAGATATATGTTCCATCCATCTCCATCTTGATAATTTAACTCTAGGCCTATCGTTCGCATTGGACCTGCCACCTCGCGCATCGACACATTTGTTATATGCTGCTATTTGATTCCAAAAATAGGCCTACTTCTCAATGCTTTATTCTCAAAGGCAAGAAACTTCCAAACTATTTTTAACATGCTCATTGCATGTTTTGTTCGCCTTACTCTCTCTTTGAATTCTGTAACTAGCAATCCATTTCCGGTAATGGTGGACTGTTCCTAAATTTTTGAGAGTTTGAGTTGGATAATATTACTATGATAAAGCAGTTCATCTGATCATCACTCTGAATCTGCATGACCTCAGTCTTTCTCTAGTTGATCATATATTAATCAGTAAAACTAACAAATGTTAAGACAAAATATGGGGGGCGGGGCAGAGGCTTTCCCTGTGAAGGTTTACCTCCATCAGGGATCAGCTCTGTGTCCATTCCTATTCCTTGTGATTGTAGACACTATGGCATCTGAATTAAGGAACACCAAAGAATTATGGGAACTGATGCTAGCAGATGATTATAGCAAACTCAAGAAGATCTGTAATGAAGGCTTTCATCATGGAAAAGATCCCTAGAAAAGAAAAGATTGAATGGGCTAAAACCGAATAATGAATTCAACTACTACAGAAGAGGGAGGTACTAGGAATAGCAGTGAGATAGAGAGGGAAAGAAGTATGGCAAAATTGGAAAGAAGTAACGGAAGTTGTTTAAGACAAGAAATGCCATTAAGGCTAAGATTAAGATTTATACGAGTTATGCCTGTCAGAAACTTAGGCTCAAGAGGAGGAAAGAAACGAGATGAGGACGGTGAAATGTATTGTGGGAATATCACTACTGCAAAAGAAGAATGCGTGCAGCGTGGTATAAATAATGTAAAGAAGGCTAAGGAAACTCGTCTGAGATACTTCGACCATGCAATAAGAAGGGTGGGGGGACCAATCAAGAGAGCTAAACACATGCTAGTGATGGGGAGGAGGAATGTGGGGGCGTCAGCAGATCAGATGGATTTAAGTGGTGAAGAGGATGTGGTTGGGGTGGGACTGAAGAAAGGAGATGCAAGGAATACAAATACTGTAGGTGGAAAACATTGACATTATCAGATTATTCTGCAATGTAGTGGGATTAATAAGGTCAAAAGAAAAAACAAATAAAATATTATATACTGAGGCAATTACCTTTCACATACATTGTTGCATCAAATTGGCATCCAATTTTGGAGGGCCCAAAGGCAATTTTTGAATCAGGGAGTTGATAGTAGACTATGTAAACCGACACAATTATATTATAGTATCATGAGACGGTCGTTGTTTGCCTCGATTGTTTTACTGTGATGTTTTTATTTGACTTGCTTAGTATTTTTTTAATATTGTATATTTCAACTTTAATATGAACAAATAAATCTACTTAAATATGAATTTATTAATATCTTATTTAAATTTTTCAGCAACGCAAATGGAAAAATCTACTCAAAATTTGCGAGAAGAAACTAATTATATACAACAGTTTACTCCAGGCAAGTTCAATCCTTTCCCAGATGAGATTGTGCAGTATATATCAAATTCATTAGGTATGCCAATAAAGAGGAATCACGATGGTACCACTAAGGAAGATGAAATGTGTAGTGATTTGCAGAAGTCCTTTGCAGTTTTATCTATGCCACCAAAGTATACAACTGTACGAATAAATTTGAATAAACTGCCTTTGGAAGAGGCCTTAACGGAAATTAAGTGTCACTTAAATAACCAAAACAAGAATAATAAGCCTTTAGTTT